>NC_138372.1:52245236-52289925 GCF_054177405.1 Leptonychotes weddellii
TACGTGCACCCCGATGTTTATAGCAGCAATGTCCACAATAGCCAAACTGTGGAAAGAGCCAAGATGTCCATCAACAGATGAATGGATAAAGAAGATGTGGTATATATATACAATGGAATATTATGCAGCCATCAAAAGGAATGAGATCTTGCCATTTGCAATGACGTGGATGGAACTGGAGGGTATTATGTTGAGCGAAATAAGTCAAACAGAGAAAGACATGTATCATATGATCTCACTGATATGAGGAATTCTTAATCGCAGGAAACAAACTGAGGGTTGCTGGAGTGGAGGGTGGGGTGGGAGGATGGGGTGACTGGGTGATAGACACTGGGGAGGGTATGTGCTCTGGTAAGCGCTGTGAATTGTGCAAGACTGTTGAATCTCAGATCTGTACCTCTGAAACAAATAATGTAATATATGTTAAGAAAAAACAAAGAAGTATTCTCTTTATTTTACCACACAGCCTTAGTGACTGCATAGACAGTACCAAGCTCTGGGTATACAAAATCAAAACAACAATGACCCTGTCCTTGAATACATAACAATTCCACAGGGGACATGAACAGAGAAATAAATTATAACACGATGTAAAATGCTGTAAAAGGATATGAATAAAGTGCAGCAGAGATAACCTTAAAATTCGCCAAAGAAAATTCTCAAAGAGCTTAGTAAAGAGATTGAAGAATATGACCCATTCTGAAAGAGTTTTAGCCACTACTCATCTCTCTTCAGCTAGATGTAGCAAGTTTTATTGGCTGTCTCTTCCCTATACCCCATATTTCTTTGAGTAAGATATTGACTAAGAGATATTGGTAAGAAAGGGCAATTCACTAGAATCAGTGGGAGGATTATTTAAGTCCTATTATTTATTGCCATCATGTATATTTATATTATATATTATTTTGTTTGATCATCTACAAGGTGCTTATTCTCATGAGCTTAAAAAACTAAGGATAATTAATTCTGTCTTCATATATGAGATATACTGGTAATTATGAATAGGTAGGATTGACCCTATGAAAGAGGGGGATAGGCAGCTATTTATTTGACTTGAGGAATATAGGGTCTTACTTAAAAATATTACCTTCTTTCTGGGCTGCCTTTGCATGAATTTCTTATGATGCAAGCCATATTTTTTGGTTAAGACGTTTTCTTCGGAAGTCATTCTTACTATGCACATACTGGAAAAGGAAAGCTCATTGGCATGTTAATAATGGCTTATGTGCTAATGTGTCAGTGGGTGCCCTGCCCAAAGAAGGATATGAAGGAATAGGACACAAAATTGTTATATTTTGCTAAAAAAAGGGGAAAGAAAGAGTCTTGAGTATGAGGAACTCTTAAAGGCAGATCCAAGAAAAACAAACAAAAAAAGTACCACAATTGGAAGAAAATAAGGGAACCACAGAAGAGGTAAGGACAAACCATTCAGATTAAAAAGAACACATTTTGTTTGCTTCACAATTTTTATTGTACCTTATAACCAATGTGATTTATATATTTTTAATGTGTGTGTGTGTTGCTTGCTTTATGTAAACCTATACATTCATTTGAGGGATTGCTATTGAATAACATCATGTGACAGACAGTATTATAGGACCTAGAGATAAGATGGTGAGCAAGAATGGCCCAGGATTCCTGTATCTTAAAGAGTAAACAGTCTGTTGGAAGACATAGACAAATTTAGTAAAATACCTTGTATGGTAGGAGGTATACTTGGAATATAGGATTATTGAGGGGAATTTAAGCCTGATGTGAGGGGTGAAGAAGGGCTTCCAAAATAAATGATTTTTAAACTGAGATTTAGAGTATATACAAGAATAGGCTGGGTCAGTCCACTAGAGGTAGGAAGGGAGAAGGAAGAAAGAATAATATGTGCAAATAACTAGCAAGAGGAAAGACGAAGAAATTCAGGGATCTAGGAGACATTTGTATGGCTAAAGTTCAGAGTACAAAAATAGAATGTTAAAAGATGAAGCTGTAGTGTTTCAGGATTTTGTTGGAGCAACATGCAGAAACATATTGTTCTTAGCTTAAGTAAGTAGCTTAAAAAAGTAAAGGAAGGCTATGTTACACACCTAATGTGATACTCCATGAACCAAGGATCAAGGATCTCTTTGGACTCAAGGAAGGAGGGAGTTCAGAACTTAAATGATATTAGGATTCCTCTTTATCATTCCTCTTTGTTCTCTATGTTGGCTTCATTCATACTCCATGCTCACTGCTGACACTTTCTCTACTTGATAGGCTATAATTTTGCTTTCTTTGCTTCACAGAGTAGACACTCAAGTTGTTCACTCAGTCCCTGTCATTTTGGTGAAAAAACTTCTTATATAGTTGGCATGGTAGGCCCCAGTATTCATTTTGTACTTAGTTGTTGCAGAAATAGGCAGCTGGCCCAAGATAAGATAATAAGAATCTTTTCCCTGGCTGGTCTCTTGAATGAAGATAACTTAAGCTTGATTGATATAAGACCAGCATATCACCATGAAGACTATAGAAGAAGTTCTTTCAGGATAAGGCAAGAGGCTAAGCAAACAACTCTGTAGATATCCACTACAGTATAGTAAACAGTATTGAGGAATTTGGACTCCAGTACATAAAAATATGGGCTTTATCAGACTGTCAAAAACATTCATTTGAATAAAGCAAAAAATATTTCTTGAACTAGTGTGCACTTCTAGTGTATTCAATATTTGCAAAATGTCCACTTGCTTACAACTTTTTAGGAGCAAAATTCACTGTCAAAGCAAGATGCATTTCTTAAACAGATGAGTTGAGTCCTTTTGGTGTGTGTGAGTTTCTGCCACCAAGTCTGAAGACTTGACCAACTCTCATACCATCGGGTCCCACAGAGGGCCCCATGATTTCATGATTCTTCAGATTCATTGTGAGTTAGGAGAAGTGACGTGTGGGAGCAGATACTGTTTAAGCATTTTCTTTACTTTTGGCATTTTGATTTCTGATTTAATGAGATTTTCTAATATTTATTTTGGATGGAGTTCTGCAGCTTTCTCCCAGATACCATCATCTGCATTTGATAGGCTTTATATAGGAGAAATACATATAATCCTTAGTCATGGGTCACATTACATGTCATATGAATGGTGCAGTATCCTGACATGCCAACAAGCAAATGCTTTGGCAAAGCATGGAACAATACAGACTGGCTGGGTAGCCCCTTTTTATTCCTACTGGCATGAGTTAGAAAAATGATTTTAAAGACTTTTGGATCCTGTCATACTGAGAGTAAAGGAGTCTTGTAGAGCTTTTGTTTCTTGTGTTATTCAAGAAGAATAACAACTATATTTTATTAAATACATGTTGTGTTCCAAATGCTTTATGTAACAGTACATTAACTCTTTCTTCCTCAGGTTTGATTGAGATCCCAACAGTGGGGAAAACATATACACGCACATATGTCAATTACTTGTTCCAGTTACTACACTTTTGACAAAATAATCCAAAATTCAGAAGCATAAGACACCATTTTTTTATGCTCACATGTTCTGTGGGTCAAGCATTTATATACAATATATGATATCTCAGCTGATTGGAAGGCTGGAGTGACTCAAAAACTAGGAACAAAAATCATCTAAAGGCTCACTTACGTGCATATCTGGCACTTGAGCTGAGAGGACTCAAAAACTAGAATTGCAGACTGGAATTCCTACATGTGCCCTTCCTAGGTGACTTTGGCTTCCTCATAGTATGGCTGCTCAAGGTATTTGGATTACTTACATGGAGAAATTCCAATGCAAGTATTTCAGCAAACAAGTCTGAAGCTACATCATCTTTTATGACCCAGCATCGAAAGCCACATGATGTCACTTACACCATATTTTATTAATTAAACCTCACATTTAAAGGGAGATAACATAGACCCTACTTTCAATGGGTATCAAATTTGTGGTGCCATGTTTTAAAAAAGTCAAAATATCAGATCACAAAGGCAGAGCATGCTTTAAGTAATTGTAAAAATGGCATTGAAATTTTTAGCTCATTACTCAATTCAAGGATAAAAAAGAAATGTGAGGAATTAGAGAAAGCAAACCTTATGATTGCTTTGAAGAAATTATCAATATGTCCTGTTTTCCACTGTTCCATGTCAATCACTGTGAAAAATGGGGGATGGGAGGAAATTACTTTGCTCTCACATGAGAGGAAGAGATGTTATAAGAGTTTGGAGAGTCTGAATGCACGTCCTGGAATTTGAAGGATGCAGTGACTGCTATCTGACTCATGCCTAAATAGTCTAAAGGTTAGCAGGTTTGACTAGCTGAAATAGCCCATAGCAGAAGAATTAAAAAGTCTTCATTGAAAATAAGCTATACCTCCAGAGTTCACCAGGGCAAGGATGCCTATGTGATCTCCATGTACCAGAAAGGAGATCACTATAAGTTGTCTTAAAATGACTCTAGGCCAATCTCCTTTGTTCAAAGACAAAGGACACTTTGGCATAAGGAAGCCAGAGGTGTTAGAGGAAAAAGCTAAAGAGAGACAGATGTGGCCAACTGGAAATTATCACATGCATCAAGGAACTGAAGTCAGAGATCCACAGAAGTGACACAGAAAATGACTTTGAATATTTACCACATCTGGTACACTAAAAGTAATTACAAGTAAGACCTCCTTTGCCTCATACCTTTCCTATCGTCTATTGTGTCCCAAAACAACTATCTGGTATTAGAAAATATCAACTAAAAACAAGAATGGAAGCCTTCCCTTCATAAGGGAAAAGAAAAGATTTTAATTGAATGAAAATTCAATGTTTCAAATGCCTATGGACTGATCTGTTATTAAAACCTGGGAAAAGAAGGTATTCTTGGAATACTTAATAGTGACTGTTCTATGATATCTGCTGGATATTTTTTGCAGAATTAGAGATAAATGGGCCCTAGAAAAGATGGCAGTTTGTAGAGCAGTTGTTAGGAGATAATCGTGAAGTATGCTTGCTTTCTAACTTTTTCTAGTATTTCAATAAACTTGATTCATATATGTTAAATTCTGTTTAACTCATAATAACTTTAATGAGGTAGGAAATATTATTCCCTGAAGCAGATAAAAGATGTCCATAAACCCTCTCACATTCCTTTCATCAAGAGATGGAGCTTGTGTGTCCTCACCTTAAATGTAGGTCATCTCTGTGATTGCCATAATGGAAAGAACACAGAGTCATTAAAACACTAACAGCTTCCATTTCTTTTTTCTTAGAAAATTTTCACTCCAGTCCTAAAACACTATGAAATCCAACTACTTTGAGGGTATCATGCTAGAGAGGCTACCATGTAGGTGCTCCAATCAACTAATACCAGCTGAGTCCAAACATTCCTGACACATGGTACCAGACAAGGGAATGATTCCATCTAGGACCCTCCAGTCAAAACCATTTCCCAAATCAATACCAGTGGGTGATCTCAGTCAACACTGAGGGAGTCAACAGAGAAATTGTCCAGCTGAGCCCTGTCCAAATTAATGACACATAAAAGCATAAGATATAATAAAATAGTTAATGGTTTTTGTCTTAAGCCACTGAGTTTAAAGTAATTTGTTACATAGCAATAAATAGCTAAAATATCCCCATTTTATACACAAGGAAATGAGGTTCAGAATGGTCAAGATTTTTCCAAGAAAACATTTAACAAATGATAGAAAATATTTAAAATTTAGATTTTTTTTTTTTTTTACTTCAAATTCTTTCCACTATGTCATACTACTTCAAAACCAAATACTGGATTCACTGGGGAGCTCATTTATTATTATGTCACTCCTTGTATATTCTATATATAACAATATCAACAATGACAACAGAGTAGAATTATCGTATCTAGGAAATTTGGATGGACTTCAAGTACTGTTTGGAGTATATTTTCTTTTTAAAGCTTAATGTTGATTCTCTGGATTAATTTATTTTATAGGTCAACTAACTGACACATAAATTTGCTTTTTCTGTGTATTTGTTACCTAATTTGCTAGCACTTAATATAGTTCCTCTCATTTAGCTATTAACTGCATATTCCCTTCTAGAAATATTGTACATATGCATGTATATATGTATGCAATTATTCATTCATTCATTCATTCATTCATTCATTAATCCATTCATTTGTTTTCCCCTTGCTACTTAACTTTTCATGGCTTTAGGACTGGTTTCCATAATTAGATAAGAACAGACATAGAGTTTTGCATTTTTTTTTCCATTCCTCAAATTTTAACTTGTGGTGCAGAGGATAGTCCCTGGTTGGATTTTAAGAATTTTAAAACACCCTCAAATTTCATGCAAAATCCTAATTTTTTTCTTAGCTTTAGATCTTTCAAGCCTCTCTGAACTCTATGAAGAAAGAGGATCTTAAGTACTACATCAGTACTGAAAATTACCCCCCTCCCTGTTTACTGAAGCATGTTTTTCAATTTCATGTCCCTATGAAACTTACTATCTACCATTAAAAAATATTCTTTCATTTTCTGGTTCTACATTTTACTTCATTTTTCCTTCTGATGCCCTACAATATTTTAGGGTAGTTATTTGCAATGAGAGAAAACCTGAAATTTTTGTAAAGCTGAAAAATAACCTAATACTTTTTCATGTCTACTTTGGCATATATTGTCTAAGATGTTTTTCTGGTTTTGTTTTTTTCATTTTTCCTTAACAATATTGTCATCCAGAGTCATTGTATCAATTAATATTCATTCGTTCATTTAACAAGTAATTTTTTAGTATCTTTTCCATACCAGGCATTTTTCTAGGATTGGGGAATATAGCAAGGAACAAAGTCATCAAGAATTATGCCCTCATGAAGCTGACTTGCTATATGAGGGGAATATAGATAATAAGCAAGAAAAATGCTAAAGGAAAAAAAAAAATAAAGCAGGAAATGAGTGGTAGTTGAAATACAAGAGGTGGAGCCCAAGGGAGGCTAAACTGAAAAAGTGGACTTTTGAATAATGACCTCAAGGAATTGTGAGAATAAGCCAGGTGAGTTCTAGGAGAAAAGATTCTAGGCAGAGGGAAAAGCAAATGCCAGAAGGCACAGGAAAAAAAGCCTTCTTTTCATGTAGGTTTTATATTATTTTTTACTCATTTCCAAAAGATCATCATGACCTTTGCAAGCAATGTCCTCTCAAGAATTAAAATGAAGGTGGGTGAGACTGAGGTAGTGACAGGACAGGTGTTGAGAAGTGCAAATATTTTGAAAGGAGAGCAGTGGTATTTACTGACATATTGGGTATGGTGTTGAAGGAAAAGAGGAGTCAAGATCAACCCCAGGGTTTGGATATAAGTAACTAGAAAAATGGAGTAGTTGTTAACAGAGATGGCAGACTTGTAGTAGATGGGGTTCTGTGGGAAGAATAGAATGGTGGACAGATGGATTGATGCATCAGTAGAAAGATAGCTATGGAGGGAAAAAAAATGAAAACATGTACATATGCATTACCAAGGCTGCACTGAAACTATATATGTATATATAGTCCCTGGTTGGGACATATATATGTCTACTATGTATTGAGTTGCTATAATGAATTAGATGTTATACTATGCTTTATGCACTGTCTTAGTCATGGTCTCGTCATGAAAACAGCAAACATATCAGGTATTTAAACAGAGGGTGTTTTATGTAGGAAATCAGTTACACAGTTGTAATTACTTATAGGTGTTAGAAAACTGGAAAAGAAAGAAAAAACAGTAAAGTAACCTAAAAATTAGAACCTTACATGACCACCTTCTGCCCTTAAGTCTGTGAGAATAAAATGTTGCAAGGATATAAGATTAGGTAGATATTGTGAGTCACAGGCAGCCGGGGTAGAATTTATAGAAAACACACATTTTCAGGCAAAATAAAACAAAAAACAAAAAACAAAAACAGTGGTGGCTAAGGCCTACAAAGTTTCAAATTTGCTGTTGTAAAGCAAGTGTTGAAAAGTAATGTGGTTTCGATCCCGGGTCTTGGCACCAAAAAAAACCACAAAAAAACAAAAAACAAAAAGAAAAGTGATGTGGTGGTCTTTGGATGTGTCAACTTGGCTAGACTACAGTCCCTAGTGATTCCGTCAAACACAAATCTGGATGTTGCTATGAAGGTATTTTAATGTGATTAAAGCCTTTAATTAATTGATTTGATGTAAAGATTATCCTAGATAATCTGGGTGGGAAATTTCTCTAAAGAAGTAATTCCATCTGTGGACTGTAGCTTCATCTCATGTCCCAGAGAGCCAGCTTGCCTTTCCTGATGGCCTGTTCTACAATTTCACTTTTCTAGCCAGCCCGCACAATCAGCATGAGTCTTGCGGTAAATCTTTTAATATATGTATCTCCTACTGGTTCTGCCTCTCTGGCTGATCTCTAACTGATACAAGTACTAAAGAAGAGGACAGGGAAAAGGATGTTTATAGCAAGAGATAAGTCAGTGGGAGGGAAGTGGATAAAGGAACAGAGGAATGAATTAGAGGCAAGAATAATCAGATGAAACTGACAAATGAAGTAACTTTTGTCTCAGCCATGGGACTTTTATCTTTTCTATTTGGACGGTAGTCAGTCCTTAAGCATGACTTACCCTGGAGTTTGAGGTGGAAATGCTAGCTTAAAACTAATTCTCATGTGAAGTCAGAGAGGAGAGTGATTATGGTAGATTGTTATGTTAAAGGCCCCCAATAAATTATCTCTTGTATTAATACACTTACCCTCGTGTAGTCCCCTCCCCTACTGACACAGGTCTTGGCCTCATCAATTGCTTTGTTCAGTAGGACAAACCGGATGCAGTAGATGCTGAGTAGGCATTAAGGATTACACTCTGGCAGTGATGCCTGAAACTGCATTTTAAGAAGGCCAGCCTAAAGGGAGAGAGAGAGGCAAACCAAAAACCAGACTCTTAACTACAAAGAACAAACTGATGGTTACCAGAGGAGAGGTGGGTGGAGGGATGGATTAAATAGGTGCCGGGGATTAAGGAGTGCACTTGTTGTGATGAGCACCAGGTGTTGTATGGAAGTGTTGAATCACAATATTGTACACCTGAAACTAATATTACACCGTATGTTAACTAACTAGAATTTGAATAAAAACTTAAAAAAAAAAAGAAGTCCAACCTAGTCTCCCTTGATGATTAACTACAAGCAAAGAGAAACCCAGCTTTCGGGTGCCTGGGTAGCTCAGTTGGTTAAGCGACTGCCTTCGGCTCAGGTCATGATCCTGGAGTCCCAGGATCGAGTCCCACATCGGGCTCCCTGCTCAGCAGGGAGTCTGTTTCTCCCTCTGACCCTTCCCCCTCTCATGTGCTCTCTCTCTCTCATTCTCTCTCTCTCAAATAAATAAATAAAATCTTTAAAAAAAAAAAGAGAAGCCCAGCTTTCCAGCCGTCCCTACTGAGCCTAATCCCCAGCAAACCCACCAGCTGAACCAATGCCAGAAAAACCACCCAGCCAAACCACCAAACCATAAACAAATAAAAGGTTGTTTTTTAATCTGCTAAATTCTGGAGTGGTTAGCATAGCTAACTGATACATTGATAGTCTTTGGTAATGCCATATCCTGAGAGCACAGTCCCCAATAGTAATAGTAGAGTGCCAATAAGTAATGTTTTATCCATATTTATTTTAAAACATTTTATTCCCCAGTTTGCTCAACTACTTGTGGATTTATAATGATAAGAATATAAGCAATTTAATTTCTTATCTGAAAAAGAATATGAATGAATTATATATATATTATATATATATATTTTATATATATATAATTATATAAAACTATTAACTGTGACTAAGTGATACAGTGGTCATTGTGGACTGAGGAAAAAATGAAGTATGGATATAAATAACATTATCAAATAGACAGTTTTATATAACTTCAGAGGATAATACTATGAAAGAATAAAACCTTCTGCTGCCCAGCAGGGTTGCAAAGTTGTTCTGCATGTTTGAATCAGAGCCATTCAGGAGATGTAGCTCCTAAATTATAACTAATTCCCTCTGAAGATATGGTTCTGCCTACTAATACAGATTTGGGAAACTCCCAAGAAAATACTTTTATTGATATTGTTATCTGGACTACATTCATTGTATTTCTTCTTCCTTTGTGCTCTGCACATCTGAGGGTTAGATTCAGCTATGCAGGACTCAGTTTCCCTGCATTCCTTTTTGTTCTGAATTTAATGGTGCACACTCTCAAACTGTGCTTTTTTCTTTGGACTTGTAAAGGTCTTTATCCTTCCTCTTTAACCTCTAAGTCCCCTTGCCTTTTCTACCATATTAAAACTCTACTTGTTCTGGTGGCCAGTTGGCCTGATGGATATACAAGGCCATTACTGTCCAGTATATTTCTTTAGTCTGAATGACCAGTTAATCCAATTTCAAACCACTCTGATTTTTAGGAATGCAAAAGGGCCAGAATTACTAATGACTTCTCCTTCCCCATCTTCCTTGTGGGTTGAATGAAAATATTCATTTGTTACTATACTACTGGAAAAACTCTCAATGGGAAAAAATAAAAGATGTTTCCATGGTCTTTCTCTTTACTTGTTTTAAATTATGACACATCTACATCTCATAAAAATAGATCTTCACTACATCAAGGAAGAAAATGTAATACAGTGGTTAAGATTCAGATAGATAAGGATTTACCAGGTGGCCATGGGCAAGTTCCGTAACTTCTCTAGGCTTTAGTTTTCTCTTATGAAATCAAAGAATAAGTTTGTTGTGATAAGCAAAGTTAGGCAGTTGATATGAAGCTCTAGGCTGAGTTTTGTAGCATATAGTAAGTGTCAAATATCAGTAGATGTCAAAAGTGGCCATGCTTATTATCTTCACGTATTTGCTTGGTAGAAAAACAAACAAACAAAAAATATCCTCAATTCCGGTCAATCCAATAAATTATAGAAGATAAGTCTTTATCAGTAACTTATTTGCAGGCCAACAAAATGCTTAAGATCTCAGATAGGAAAAATGTCACTTTTTCTTGTCCATTACAGAAGGTAATTGTAAGTAGATTTGATGAACTTCACCTCCGTGGAGTTGAGGCTGAGTCATTCATCAAAGGCTGTTAGAAGTCATCTATATCTGCTCTAACAGTGGTAACATCCCTGCTCCTGCTAACCTCACGTTGCACTATCACTCATGGGTGTTAAACGTGCTCTCTCCAGGGCAGAGCTTTTATACTCAGAACATTCAAGTGAGCACTGAAGTGCATTGACAAAATTAAGCACTCTGAAAATAAAAGCTCAGGGTATGTATCGAAAGTTGTTAACAATACACTATTTCAGTAATTGCTATCACAGAGCAAATATTAGGCTGTTTGGGTTTGTGCAACTTAAGAAGCTATATGTGGGGGAAAAAATCTCTTTTCTAAGATAGAGATTCTTTGTAGAGCATAAAGTCAATGCAGTGAGACAAGCATTGAACTCGGTGTCAGGAGAACTGGGTGCCATGCCAGCTCAGTTTTCATGTGAATTTGTTCCAGTGGTTTACTTCTTTGTGTCTTAGTTTCCTCTTTGGGAAATTGGAGATAACCATACCTATTGTAGAAGGCTTTGTGAGGTATGTATGTGACAGATCTTCTCACTGTAAAAATTAACTAATGTGTATAAAAATTGTGTTTGTCTAGAAAATTTGTTAGACACCAATTACTAGGCCCTTCTCTAGAGATTTGGACTTGGATCTGGGGTAAGACCTACAAATCTAAATATTGAACATATATTCTACATGCCTTCAGACCCTCTTCAGGTCAGCTGTGGACCACACTTTCAGAAAGGTTTTAATTTTTACAGATTGTATACATTTAAGTTATTTAGGCCCACTAATGATCATAAAAGAAGGAAAAGTACCAAATTGTTTTCTGTAATCTTTGAAAATACCATATATGAAAATCCCTGAGAAAAATGTATGGATTCAGAATGTCCTTTTCTCCCCACTATTTTCAGCATAATCATTGTTATCTAGAGTGAAACAAAGGATGAAAAGATGAACATGTCAATAAGTAAAGACCCATTCGAATGCCCTAACCATCATCATATCATATTATTAAACATACTTAAGGCTTGAATGTAAATAGAAAGATGGAGAGAGAGAACAGAGTAATACAGACCAAATGGATCTTTATTTTGGCCTGAGTAAGCTAGCTAGCACCACTGACCTGTAGCTTCCACTTAACCATATAGCTATGGCCCCCAAAACAACCTGTTTCTTTTAATCAATATCAAAGACATGGGACAAAGAAAAAATTGGGGAAAACCAAAAGGTGTAAGGATAGCATGGTATTTTTCTTTTCCCCAAATCAGATTCTGAAACATAGTTGTCATTGTACAAATTATACTCCAGAAACAGGTGTTGTCATTAGTTTCCAGATACCACTATTATAAACACAGATAATTTCTACCACCCCCATTACCAAGAGAGCCTTTTCAGAGACAAAGTCAGTATCTATCTCTGGATTATCATTTGAAAGGTGCTTAAAAGACTTGGTTCTCTGGCTAAAAATGTATTTCTTCTACTAATCTGTCACCAGCTTATTCTACATAGCCTCTTTTAAAATAGAATTTAGAAGTCACTCAGTACTTATAATGAATTGAATTAAATTAAATAAGTATTTCATTCCATATCAAAAGAAGTCAAGTAAACAGAAATTTACTGGTTTCGTATTTCTCTTAGGAAGTTAAATATCCATTAGAGGCTTTAAATTACATTTTTAAAGTTTTGTTTCAGACAATGTAGATTATTTTAAGCCAACTCTCCTTATAATCAAATAAGGTCTGTGTATAAGTATTTATAAACTACCAAAGAAATAAGGCTTACCAGATTAAGATCCCAAAGATGAAGAAAACATAGAAATGTAGACCTGACCCTAATGGAAATTTTTCCCTTCAAAGCATTTGCTAATTTGAAAGTAGTAGCTGAGAAGCTAAGAAAGTGGGCAAAAGCTTTTGGCAGACTCACAGGGTGGGGGAATAAAAATTAGAGGTCAGAGCTCACCAAGAGTGAGGGGTACCAAATTGGACACCAAAAATTTATGCTTCAGTAATATTAGTCAATCTGAAATATATCAGCTCTCCTAGGGCTTCAAATCTCAATGCCTTTTTTCCATTAAGGTTACATGCCCTTAACCTAGGATATGACAGAAGCAAATCTACTAGCATAAGGTAACATTATTCAGAACCTGAAATGTTCTCTAAAAAATATCATCTAATGTTTCCAACCAGTGGTGCTGGGTTAATTGGATGTCCATACAGAAAAACAATGACAAGATATTTCATGATCTACATATAAAAACAATGTTTAATAAAGTTAAATGTGAAAGGCAAACAAAGTGTATAGAATTTAACATATCTATAGATAACTATCCAGGAGAACATCTTTGACTACACTAAAACTAAAATTTCTCTTAAATGAAAGAAACCCTTAAAAGAGGGCAAAACAATCTATGTTGTTTTTAACATTTGCAAAACATATGCCCAAAAAGGTACTTACGGCCAGATTATGTAAAAAATTTCTGCAAATCAATAAGAAAAATTCAGCAACCAGTTGAAAATTGGCAAAAGACCTGAACAGGCAATTAACACGGGAGGAAATCCAAATTGCCATCGTTAGGGAGATGACGCTTCATTGCATCACTACACAACTACCATAATAGCTAAAAACTTAAAAAGTTGACTATAGTGTTGGTAAATGTGGAACAATGAGAATTATCACATGCTGCTGGTAGAAGTATAAACTAGGTACAATTACACTAAGAAAACTACATAGAAATAACTATTAAAGTGAACATCTGCATACTTAATGGCCCAGAAATCCCAGACGTAGGAATGTGTACATATGTGCACCGAAAGACATGTATAGATAAGTCAGGAATATTTATAGCAGCATTAGTTATAATTGGGGAATTATTACAATTGAGAAATACACAAATTGGAATATATTTGTACAATTCAGGAAATACAGAGTATGGGGAAAAAAATCAAATCTCAGCTGTGTATAATAGTATGGATGAACCTCAAAAACAATATTGAGTGAAAGAATACAGATTCTTAAAAATATTCTATTATTTTGTATGTATGAAATTCAAAATAGGCAAAGTAAAACTTTGGTATTAAAATACAAAAAAAAAAGTTACCCTTGGGAAGCAAGTGTTTAATACTTTAGATATATCATGAGGGGGGCTCTAATTCTGTGTTATTTTTAAATTTCTTGACATGAGTGCTCCTTTGTGATCATTTGTTGAGCTATATACTTGTGACTTTGTACTTTTCTCTATATTAAACTTCAATTTTTAAAGTTAACATTACATCCTTGGTGAAAGCAGCTGATTTTTGAAGTACCTTTTTCTCACTTTAGATGTCAAAGCCCTGAGGACCCCACTTAGAGCAATTTATAAAATTGATTAAGGCCATGGCCTGCAATTGAATTAGAATATTTAGGGATAGGACCCAGGAGTTTATTTTCTTCAATTTCCCTGGGTGCATTTTGGCAGCCAATATTGAGAACTACCACACAACAGCTTCCAAGTCTTTCTCAGTTGCATCTCTATACATAAAGCTATTTTTCCCATTTGGTACTCAATAGTTATATTTATACTGATTAAAATACAAGTATGTATGGTATGAGAATATACATAATTTTTTTCCATAAAGATTTCTGTAAGCTCAATTTTTACAAGAAAAAAGGATTGATCTTGAGTACAAATTGATTTACCTGTGCTTAAATATTTTTTTTTCAAAAAAAAGATTTATAGATAAAATTTAGGTTTTGTTGTATTATATTTAGTAAATTGGGTCTTGTAATCTTATAGATTTCCCTGGGATTTTTCAAGTATTAAAGTTCAGAATACAATAATTCTGGGAACTTTGTAACTATTATTGTCTACTTCATATTATATTTGGATGGGAAAAAATAATTGAAGCTGGTTTATGTTAGGCTTTTAGAGAGACTTTGGGCTAGATGATATTGTTAAGGTTATTTAAGTATTACCATAATGGTAGGCAGAACTGCAAGATTTCTCACCCTTCTGGTCTATATGTCTTGTATAATCCCAGGGATTTTAAATTATATTTCTATAATGAAGATAATATATTTTATTCCAATGATTAGGTTATGTTATATAGCACAGTTGACTTTAAGAAAGGGAGATCATCCAGGTGGCTTTACATAATTATATAATCCATTTAAAAGTACACTGTTTTCTCTGGTTGGTAGCAGAAGAAGTTAAAAGACATGTGCCCATGCTGACCTGGAGGAAAGCAGATTCTATGTTGTGAACTGTCTATGGAGAGGAGTGACCTCGAGGAGCTGCGAGTAGCCCCCTCTGACCACCAGCAAGGAGAGGGGGATCCCAAGCCTACAATAAATAGGAAATGAATTCTTCCAGTGATCACTTGGAAGAGAACCTCAAGCCACAGATTAGAACTGCAACCCCAGTCAAAACCTGATGTTTAGCTTTGTGATACTCTAAACAGAGAATCCAGCCATATCATATCCAGACATCTGACCTTCATAATTGTGAATTAGCAAATGGGTATTGTTTTAAACTGTTAAATTGTGGTGATTTGTTACATCACTAAAGCAAACTAATACAAATTTTGGTACCTGGAAGGGAGGTACTATTATAGCAAATAGCTAAAAATGTGGAATAGTTTTGGAACTGAGCAGTGAGCAGAAGCTGGAATAAGTTTGAGAAGAATGTTGTGGATCATATAAGAAAAAGCCTAAATTACCTTGAACAGAATATTAGGGGAAACATAGACATTGAAAATGCTGCTGCTGAGGGCTCACAAGAAAGTGAGGAATGCATTTATTAGAAATTAGAAATTGGAGCCAGAAGGATGAACCCTTGTTATGTAGTGCTAGAAATTGTGTCCTACAGTGATGAGGAAGGCAGAACTTGTAAGTGATGAATCTGCATATAGAGCTAAGGATATTTCCAAGCAAAGATGTGAAGGTTCAGCCTCATTTCCTCTTGCTACTTATAATAAAATGGGAGAGGGGACAGATTGAGGGAAGAACTATTTAGCTAAAAGATTCACTGTCTAGAAAGCATACTCTGGAGAAAGGGCTAAGGGTGTGACTCTCTAGTCTTTTGCTGAAGCTCAGAAAGATCAGAAGATTCATTCACAAGAATTACAGATCCTCGGGGCGCCTGGGTGGCTCAGTTGGTTAAGAGACTGCCTTCAGCTCAGGTCATGATCCTGGAGACCTAGGATCGAGTCCCGCATCGGGCTTCCTGCTCAGCGGGGAGTCTGCTTCTCCCTCTGACCCTCCTCCCTCTCCTGCTGTCTGTCTCTCATTCCCTCTCTCAAATAAATAAATAAAAAATCTTTAAAAAAAAAAAAAAAAAGAATTACAGATCCTCTCATTCAAACCAGAAAGCCCCTAGGCAGCTTGACTGTTGTTGTTAAGCCACTTCAACAGGAGGCCAGTGTAGAGATGCTACAGTCTTAAAAATCTGTGGATGTGGCTTTTGTCTAATGAAATGAATCTCTGTGAAATCTACATATGACACATATGTACCCACAAGATTCTTGAGAAATTCTGTCAGGAGAAACACTTCCAGCTTGGACTACAAAAACAAAACAAAACAAAACAAAACAAAAGAAAGAGTATAAAATTAAAAGAGACTCTTGAACCCCCCAGTTTCTACTGGCAGGCTGATAGAAATTCTCAGGTGCAAACACTTGCTATTATTCATGAA
Source organism: Leptonychotes weddellii (assembly GCF_054177405.1). Lineage (NCBI taxonomy): Eukaryota > Metazoa > Chordata > Mammalia > Carnivora > Phocidae > Leptonychotes > Leptonychotes weddellii. Next base: position 52,261,903 of record NC_138372.1, read on the forward strand.
AAAGAAGGGATGAGTCAGAGGGCAGAACCAAGAGCCCAAGGATATTACCAAGTGCCCAGAAGGCAGAACCGAGGGACACAGAGGATTATTCCTAGCCATGAAGCCTAATCAAGGAAGTCTAGCTAGACTTTGTCCAGTTTGATTCAAAATTACATTAGACTAGTACCTCTGTTCTAAAGGTGGAAACCTTTTGTTTTGTCTTGTTTTTTAACAGTAATGCCTATAATTGTTATATTCCTGCAGGCTGATCATATTTTAGGAGTGTTGGGGGTAGATAACTTGTTTCATTCGTTTCAAAAGTCCAGAGATGGAGAAGATTTGTTGTCATAACTTTCATCTTAATGGATTACTCACTGGTACCTTATTTAGATAAGTTAGATGATGGAATTTTGGATTTTAAACTGATGCTATTTGGGGATGAGACCCTTAGTCACCTTGGGCGGTAGAAGGGGAAGGAATAGGGTAGACTAAAAATGTGTAGCACCTTAAGGTTAGGATAAGAAGTGGGTATTCCATAGGCAATGGGGAATCACAGAGAACTTACACATTTTTAAAAAATGACAAAGTTCAAGAAATGCCTAATGGAAAAGCCTGTGACACAGTAATGCAGGACTTTTGTATGTGAAATAAAACATCCTTCAGAAAATGAAAAAAATAATTACTATAAAATGAGCTTGATGATATCAAAAAGATTTAGTTTCTTGTCAGGGATGATCCTACAGATGTAAAGATCCTCTGAAGAATAGAAAGATCCTTCTTCATTAATCATTTTGGAACTTGCCTTTTTTGTTGGAAATATTTGTGAGGAACTCTTTGATGTTTTATAAATTACTAGCTTTGTCCCCTTTATGTCAAGAAAGCATGTTTAAATGAACGTATGTTTATATTTATTTATGCCTTGCAGATATAAGGCAAGTGTCTCATCAATACTGCATCTATGACAACTTTTTAAAGTACAAATTAGGAAAACCTTTTTTTCCCACTAATTATCCCTTATTTTAACTGCAAAGGATGTCATTTCTTGCAGAATTTTAGTGTACCATATATTCAGTTATAATGAGGTCATTTTTTCTTTGTTTAACAAACTCCAGAGTTACATGCTTTATAATCCCAAAAACCTTGTCATGGTTTCTTTAGCAGATGATGGCCTCCTGCACCATAACTGATGACAGCATGTCCTGTACTTACAATGTGAATGAATTTCCTAGGCTCTCCATTGACTATATATGGTTTCTTGAATTCTGGTGTAAGCACTCAACCATAGACCATCCAATTAATTAGAAATCAGTTTCAAGAACAGAACATTTTTGACATAGACCTAAGGGATCTTGAAACCATGTTATATGAGGAATGACTAAAGAAATGAAGGACATTTAATTAGGTGGAAATGAAGCATATTTAGTGTTCACTAATGGACTGGTACCAATAGATGGACATCTAATACAAATCACTCTTTGCAAGGCATTTCTAAGACCTTGATTTGTTCAACAAAATAAATTTATTTCTCCTAAATGATTTGTGAACATTTTCTAGGAGAGATAATTAAGAGCCTATCAAATCTCCATTAGATATTGAGACTGCAATGTTTGTGTGGCTGCATTGAGTGAAATGGGCTACATGACCTAAACTCCCTTTGAACTCAGAGTCTAGGATTCTCTCTTGCAGGTTTCTGATGTAAAGAAGACCAGCTCAGCTGGTACCAGAGGAAAAAAAAATGAATAAAGGTGACCTATATTATTTTTGAAATAGAAACTTTCCCTGACAGAATTCAAAGCAAAAATAAAAGCATCTTATTCCAAAGAGATTTGAAAGCAATCCTAGAATTCATCTAGTTCAAACTTATAATCTTACCAATGAGGAAACTGAGTCCCAGAGAGTTGATGCAATCTGCCTAAGATCACATCAAGGTCACACCCCTAAAAGGTGGGCAGGCAACACAACCCATCTCCTAGATGATTAGCTCTTAGCAGTAGCCTGGATTGCAGCTCTTTTGTTCATTTATCTCCTATTAAATCATCCTTAAAGAGCAGTGTGTCCCTCCTCAATTTCCCTCTGTCATGTCATACAGTCAATTGATAATATTAATTTCCACTTTTTTCTTCTGTCTCCTCATCCTCACTTCCAATCTCAAATCCCACTAAATACTCAAATCCCGCTAAATACTCAAAATCCTTTCCTGCTTCTTCAGTGAAATAACAATGAGCAGATGGCTGCATGATCTAAAGTAGAGTAGACCTTAGGTCTTGGAGACACAGGTAGTAATATTAAAGGGGAACACCTGTTGCTTGCTATCATCAAAGATCAGAAGCCAAAAGCATAAAATGAAAAGGGAAGGAGGCTTTTAGGAAGAAATAGAAGAGGTGATTGTGTAGGAGCCCTAGGACTGAGAAGATCTAGACCTGGACAACACAGGAAATTATGACTAAAAACTCTTCCATCCTTCCCCTGACCTCTTGGAGCTCTGATCCCACTCATTACTTAAGAACTTGTGATAGTCAGCTGGGGCTGCCATAACAAAATACCATAGGCTGGGTGGTTTAAACAATAGAAATTTATTTCTAGAAGTCTGAGATCAGGGTGCCAGCATGGTGAGGTTCTGGTAGGAGCTCTCCTCCTGGCTTATAGACACTAGCCATCTCACTACGTGCTCGTATGACCTCTTCTTTGTGCTTGTTGACCAAGAGTAAACTCTCTGATGTATCTTCTTACAAGGGCACTAATCCCATTATGAGGGTTCAATCCTCATGATTTCATCTAATCCTAATTATCCCCCAAAGGAACCTATCCCCAAATACCATCATATTCAGGGTTAGGCTTTCAACATATGAGTGTGGGGGATGGGGGAAGGATACAAACATTGAGTCCATAACAGAAGCCTACTGCCTTGCCCTAGAATATAGAAACTGTCAACAAACTCTGACACCAAACTTTCATGGCAAACACATTTCCCACAGGCTTCTGGCTTGTGGAAAATTTTGAGATCATGTACTTACCCTAGGGATGACAACAACAAATGTAAAGATGCTATTCTCCTTTATTTAGTAGGTTTTAGAATTTTTTTATAAGTTTCTCTGAGGATAACTTACTTAAACCTTGAATATGAGACTAGTTCAAAATTGTTTTTCTTAATCTCAAAATTGTACTTTAGGACTCAGAATAAAAAAGATAATCTTTTTTAACTGGTTATGCATACTCCAGCTAACTCCTCCAAGTACCCCTCAGTCCTATGTTAATACATTCCTGGTTTAAACAAGTGTGCCGTGTGTTGTGTAGGACATCATTTTGTTTTTACTGGGATCCTTTTATTTGGGGGTAAACATGTAGATGGTTCAGCATATTCTTCTAATTTCTTTTACATTTTGAAATTTTATTTCCCCTCCACTGATACACATTTGATTTTCTAAGTGGGAAAGTGTACTAAGCAAACAGATTTTTTTTTCTTCTACTCTCCGCTGCACACTGAATATTCTTGAGGAAATATCAGGTTTGTACATGGGGGATCTAAGTATCAAACTATTTTTTTCAACAGATTAAGATTAAAGAAGGGTTGATGGGAGATGGAACACTAATGCCACTTTTAATGACCTATGAACCCTGCTTGTTTTCAGATATGTACTTGACAAAGATTTAAGGGAAATTATATCCATTCACATATAATAAGGTCAGGATGGCAAAATATCTACGTCAAACAAGTTAAATCCAAGGACTCCAGAATGGAAATTTAGTATTCAGGAAACGTAGAAAGAAAGAAGTCTTGATAAAATACATTTGGTAAAGTGTATTATTAACTTATTTTGCCTACCCAGGGACTTCCTAATTATAAAAGGCAGAGAGAGGGCATTGGTCAATTACCTATCTGCAACAACGCTTAAAATTGTTCTTAATCTCAGGACATCTGAAGACAAACTGATTTGTTAAGAAACTCATAATGTGGAAATAGAAGTCAATTTATTTTACTATATGTAATTATATACCATTTACTCTAAATAACGTGTATTTGGGTTATAATAAATATTTTTAAATTTCTCTTTTTTAAGAAAATGATAACAATTAGATTCTATACCCTAAAGACTAACTCTCTATTCTGATCTTCTACTTCCCAGTCTTCTTCTGCCTACATGGTCTATAGTCTGAGTCATAGGATGCTCTTGTTTAAACCTGCTTGCATTGGACTGTTGATATCTATGTGGTTCTACTTCCTAAATAGAGAAAGTATATTATCTTCCATTAAAGCTTAGGTTGAGAACCAAGTAGTCCTTATCAGTGGTATGCTTTATGTATGAGTAAGCCATAAATGGAAGTGTGTAAGAAGTGGACTGTTATGTTTTATATTAATGGACTTTATTTTAAATCCATATTCCTCCAGAAATATGTTCAGATAATCTGGAGTCTTACCATCCTTCCACAGTGGTTATGCTCAAATGCTATGGGTAAAGGGGATTCTGTAGCACTCTGGTCTTGCCATATTAGGAGTAGGCTAGCACAGTATGTCTACATTATTATTTATTTACTCTGGCAACCACTGACACACATGTGTTCCCATCTGACGTATAGTTATAGATTAACCCAGTCTGTTGCTCTCTCTCCTTGTTCCAAATTTAGGGCACTAACACCTATGCCATGACCATACTGCTTTCCATATACAAAAGATAGATTCTGGTAACTATAAACTCATCAAGCTATGGGTACTTTTTTTATACTTCCACTTTGAAGGATGTTAGCTTCGTACTTATTTTGCCTTTTGCTCTAGCTGTGTGCTTGCTGTGTGGTTACTCAAAGCTCTACTCTGGGGATGAAGTTATAACTCCTCTCTGCTCTTAGATCTCCGAGTATATCCATAATATTCTCCCATATTCTTCCTCAAGAGTTCTGTATATGGTGAGGCAAGGGCAAGGCACTACTTCTTGGGGAGACACGATAGACTAAGTTGTTTGTTTTCTCTGTCATGTTCTCATTTTCTTCCAGAGAACATCCATCTAATCTGGAGAGAGATGAGGTGGTAGTCTCTTTCTTCACTTTTTCTTTCAAAGTTATCATCCGTGGCATGATATATCTGAGTTCTTTAAAGTCTAGGCTTTTGAAAAGCTAAGGATTTGATTTTTGTAATCTTAAATGATTTGTTTTCTATGCTTTTGTGCTGTATTGTACTTCCAAAGAGGGAAAGTTTAAAGGGTACAAAACAATCTGAAGAAAACTCCTTGGTAAATATTTCAAATACTAGCCCTGATATTTACTTTCCTTTAAAATGCTTTGCATACATCCTGCTGTGCCTTCCAGCACTGTTTTATATGTGTGTATTTCTCCTCCAGTTGCCTCTGTTTCCTACATAAAAGGCAAGAGGAGGTAACTTTACTTTTCCTACAAAAGAACTGATTTTCAATTATGACATTATTGCCCCCCCACATTGGGAAGAAATACTACACTATGATATTGACTAAACTGTCATTAAACATTCTCTACTCCGACACAACCTCATCCTATTGGCTTTGGTAGCCCAGCAGAATTATCATGAATCATATTTCTTTTTAAAGATTTATTTATTTATTTATTTATTTATTTATTTATTTATTTATTTGACACAGAGAGAGTGAGAGAAACGAGAGAGAGAGCAAGGGGAACAGCAGGCAGGAGAGAAGCAGGCTCCCTGCTGAGCAAGGAGCCAATGCAGGACTCGATCCCAGGACCCTGGGATCATGACCTGAGCCGAAGGCAGCCACTTAACTGATTGAGCCACCCAGGCGCCCTATCATGTAATCATATTACACTCAATATCGTATGAGCTTCAGAAGCATATAATAAACTCTGAAATGCTATTGATATGCTTAATACCAACCAATCACTACAGATCAAGGAATGAGCTAGTTTAATAGGATGAGATGCAATTTTAACTGCTGTTGTTGAGGAAGGGCCATGTGTAGTGGTTCAATATCAAGAGTATTACTGTAATTGACTCTTCTAGTGAGCACAGTGCAGATGTTAACGTTACATAGCAAAAGAGTAACATATTTAATAAGTAACAGGTAGCCCCGCAATTTTGGTCTAAGGAATGGTAGCTGGATTTTATACAAGACCAACATGTAACAGGAAGACTATGGAATCCATTCTGATGGTACATAAATCTTATATGAAATTGACCTTTAGGGATTAATTAAGCTGAAGGATTTTTATCTCCTAAAACAAATCCCTCCTGAAACCTAACAAAAACCTTTTGATTAGAAAAACACTATTAAAATAAAATCAATGTTTCTTTTATATTTAACAGTTGATCTTAGTCCATAGAATTTAGACTATAGTCATTTTATTTATTAATTAATTTATTTATTTAAAATTTTATCTCTTTAAGAGAGAGCACAAGGCACTAGTGGGGGGGAGGGTAGAGAGGAAGCAGAGGGAGAGGGAGAAGCAGACTCCCCGCTGAGCAGGGAGCCTGACCCGACCCAGGTTTAAATCCCAGGACCCTTAGGTCATGACCTGAGCCAAAGGCAGACTTAACCAACTGAGCCACCCAGGTGCCCCTGAGACATTATAGTCATTTTAAATTTATATCAAACATGATATTTGGGAGAGAAAGGAGAAGGGATGCTGCAAATACTGTTCTACAAATTCATGTTTATAAATGGACATTGACATTTTTTTTTAAAGATTTTATTTATTTATTTGACAGAGAGAGACACAGCGAGAGAAGGAACACAAGCAGGGGGAGTGCGAGGGGGAGAAGCAGGCTTCACGCGGAGCAGGGAGCCCGATGCGGGGCTCGATCCCAGGACCCTGGGATCATGACCTGAGCTGAAGGCAGACGCTTAAGGACTGAGCCACCCAGGCGCCCGACATTTACATTTTTAATAGACCCATTGTACCAATTCTCATCCTCAGAATTTATTATTCCATTTAAATGTTTTTATGTAAGATTATCCAGCAACTCTGAATGCTACTTACCTTTACTAAAGATTCCTGATAATCTTTAAGTTGTGATGAGATGTAACTAAATACCAGTAGAAGTCATCAGGAGAAAATTCTGTGTTTTTCCTCAAATCAACACATTTGTTTCACTCATTTTTTCCCATCCAGGGTATTACACTTGTTGCTGAAGGTAACAAAAGGTCAAGAAAAGCATTCTTATGAAAAGAAAACAAGTACAGAATTAGATTTTAAAAATGCAAGTTAAACATCATATAAGGAATAATTTTTTTAAAGCGTTATGAAGGTTCAGTTGTTTGAATGTTTACACTTAGGTGAAGAAATCGAAAGTCTTCATGGGGAAGTTGTCATCTAAGACCTTTTTTAGAAGATGCCTAAGACTTTGAATAGCAGGGGTGTTGGGTGGCTCTGTCAGTTAAGCCTCTGACTCTTGATTTCAGCTCAGGTCATGATCTCAGGTCACGAGATGGAGCCCCATGTGGGACTCTGCTCTAGACATAGAGCCTGCTTAAGATTCTTTCTCTTTTCCCCATCCTGTTTGTGCTCTCTTCCTCTCTGAAAGAAAGAAAGAAAAAGAAAGAAAGAGAGAGAGAAAGAAAGAGACTTTGAAAAACAAACATTGTGAGGAAAAACAAGAAAATATAAATAAAGATCATTAAGATAGGGGATAGCATGAGTAAGTTAGAAAAATATGGGGCATAACCAAGAAATAGTTTTGACCTATGTGGCTAGAATGTAGTTATTAAGAGCAGAAGGTAAATTAACTATGGGTCTGAAGCCAGATAGTGAAGGACTTTCAAGATCAAGTTAAGAGGATCTACCAAAATTGTTAAGCAATGAGAAGCCACTGAGGGAATGATATGTAGAGTGTGTTTTCTGCAGCTTTTTCTGGATTACAAATAAGCTGCGACGTATAAAAACTCTTACTATTCTTTCTTGGTCCTGTTTTCTATGTCTATATATTTTACCTAGGTTCCAGATGTTGATCTCAATATTTCACTCACCCATCCCACACACATATAAACATGTGCACATATACAATGAACATGTGTACATAAACTCTGGCAAGCTCTTTTCCAGGCTGGCTTACTGTTTGGTGTGTATGTGTGTGTGTAGGGGGATGTTTTCCTGTCACAAGAATATGGGCAATAGTTTTGGATAAGTATTGTGATGATTTCTGGTTGCATTGTATGGGAAATCCAACACCAATTTCCTACCCCTCTTTTCCCTGCTGTTTCTGTCACAGAGGTTGAAAGATTAATAATCACTTTCTCAGATTCTCTTGAAAGTTAGTGAGAGTATCATGTGCTACAGATCTTGGTGTATAAGTTGAAATCTGGTAGAATGGTTCCTAGGAAACATTTTGCTTTCTAGGTTAAAGCAATTAGATTCGTATCATCTATACCACTTTCTTTCTATTTTCTTCTTTCTAGACCTGGTTATGTTGATGCTTTAGCTAGGGCAGGGGTGTGGGGGAGGGATCGATCAAGAGAATTTCAGATATAGTGGTTTTGATGTATTTGAGCTACTAAATCAATATCAGCAGAAACTTTTACGTACCTCCAGATAACTGATTATATGACAAAAGTAAATCTCAACTTGCTTACTTCCCTTTTAGTTTACTTGCTACCAAAAAATTGAAAAGTTCTTAGCATGTTTGGTGAAAGTAAAATAATTTACTTGTTGAATTCCATATAACCTCTCTGATTCCCACTTTTTTATCTCTAAAATGAAGAAAATACCACCTACTCTGAGGAATTATGAGGACAAAGAGCAATAAAACACCTAACACAGGATAAAAACACCTATCACAGGACCTGGTCCATAGAGGCAGATTAATAAATATTTTTGAATGAATGAATAAAACATTCATACTTCTAAGAAGCTTATTTGAATGATATTAAGTTTTTGTTGGGTTGACTGATTAGATTATCTCTGAACAAACCTATTGGTGATCAGAACATTTGGTACCAGTCCAAATATAGATTTGGAAGTCAGTATTATGTCTATGTTTAAACCAAATGACTGAAACAGCATCTTGGATTTGGTTTCTCTACCTTGAACTAGAATTTTATACTAAATCAAACTTGGTGAGAAACTGGTGACAAATATATTCAAATTTGATGCTGATATGATTCTATGATGTTTAGAAAATTGCCAATGACAATTTTGTCTTCTGTGATCCAAGATTATATTTCTTCTGAAATGTATGGAAATTTAATGTGAAGATAATTAAGATAAGGATTGAAATAATGTCCATACTGGATTAGGGTGGGCCTTAAATTTAATGAGAGTGGTCTTATACATCACAGAAAATGACACACAGAGACACAGAAAAGAAGGTGATTTGAAGTTAGAGACAGGGATTGGAGTTATACTGCGACAAGCCAATGAATGCCAGAAGCCACCAAAAGCTCGAAGAACCAAAGAATTCTCCCCTGAAGTCTTTGGAGGGACTTTGGTGCTGGGACTTTTAGCCTCCAAAATTTAGAGAATAAATTCCTGTTGTTTTCCTAGTAACAGTATATGAAAGTTCCTTTTTCTCCATATCCTGCAATCTCATCTAAGGCTTGACCAAGGTAGGATCTGCTTCTTGCTTATGAGGTTATTGACAGATTTCCAGTTCTCGTGGATTGTGGACTGAGAGCTTCAGTTTCTTGCTGGCTATCAGCTGGAGGTAACCCTCAGTCCTCAACCATGTGGGCCTTTCCGATATGGCTGCCTATTTCCTCAAAGCCAGCAAGGAAGAGTATCTCTATGGAAAGTGGGTATTATGGTCTTATATAATATAATCATGTACCTGCAATCAATACATCTGTCGCTTTTGTCTACTCTATTGCTTACAAGCAAGTCTCAGGTCCTGCCCACGCTGAAGGAGACAGTATTACTAAAAGCATTAATACCAGGAGGCAGGGATTGTTGGAGCCACCTTAGGGTCTGTCTGCACAGTTAATCAGCCACATCTCTTCTTTAAATTGGGGAATGGTGACGTGGAGAATCAGGGAGAGTGAAGAATCTATTCTGTAGTAAGTAGTAGTGGTAGTAGCCACACCGGGCTCTAGTGACAGTCACATCAGAGGCCATCTGCAGGATCCAGTATTGGCAGTTTTTGGTAGATATGCCACTGAGACTTGTGGCTATCAGCAGGTCCAGTGGTATTGTCATCACACGAGTTCTATAGCATGATTTTGGCTGTGACTTTAGCTATAAAATCTCCCTTGTTTCTGCTCATTTTATTTGCCTGTTTCTTTGGTCTACCTGGTGATTTTTGAGTTACCTGAATATGTTCCAATGAATTCATTTTATGCTTTAATCAACCAGACTTGGTTTTCATTGTGTGTAATCAAGAACCCTGACAGATACACGCAGTAAAATTAAAATTGTTTTCTAAGATTCCAGCCCACCTACACCTCTCCTGCCTTCCCTTACTATAGACAATAGAGACAAAATAGTGATCATTAAACTTGGATGTAAACAACATTAGAAGACATGTAAAATATGTTTATTTCTCTCTAGAAAGGCTACCTCTGATTCTTACATTAAGTACCCAAGCAACATGTTTCTATAGCATGTCCTTCTCATAACAGTTATTCCATTTTACTATGTTAAGTAAAGTCTTCCCACTAGACTCAAAGTCTTTTTTGTCCATCAGCATTTAAATTAGTTGCCTGGTACATCAATTGAGTTTCTTAAGTGCTTGCTGAAATAATGAATATGCAAGTGAATGGATGAGTAGATTTATATCATTACTTTCTCCATGGCTCTGGTCCCACCTAGTAATTAATTGTGACTTCCATTGGGAAGCTACACATGTTAAATATGTTAGAGTTAACCTTTTTTAAGATTATTTTGAACATTTTCTTCTGAGAACGGTGTTTCAAAATTCATTCACAGCTAAATTTCCTAATTTCCTCGAAATCATATAAAAAAGTTATTATTTCATCTTTTTTTATATTTGAGTATGGTTGACACATATGTTACTTTAGTTTCAGATGTACAACTTAGAGATTTGACAAGTTTATACATTATACTATGTTCACAAGTATAGCTACCATCTATCCTATTACATTGCTATTACAATATTATTGTATTCCTTATGCCCTGCTTTTTATTACCATGACTTATTAATTCTATAACTGGAGTCCTGTATCTCCTTCTCCCCTTCACCCATTTTGCCCAACTCCACACCTCCCTCCCCTCTGGCAATCATCAATTTGTTCTCTGTATTTATAGTTATGATTCTGCTTTTTGTTTGTTTATTCAATTTTTAGATTCCACTTATGAATGGATATATGGTATTTGTCTTTCTTAGTCTGATTTATTTCATCTAGCATAATACCCTCTAGGTCCATCTATGTTGTCTCAAATGTCACAATCTCAGCCTTTTTATGGCTGTGTAATATTCCATTGGGTATATATATCACATTTCCCTTATCCATTTGTCTATTGATGGATACTTTGGTTTCTTCCATGTCTTGGCTGTTGTAGATAATGCTGCAGTACACATAGGGATGCATATATCTTTTTGAGTCTGTGTTTTCATTTTCCCAGGTAAATACCCAATAGTGGAATTATTGATCATATGGTGTTTCTATTTTAAATTTTTGAGAAGCCTCCATACTGTTTTCCACAGTAACTATACCAATTTACATTCCCATCAACAGTGCACAAGGTTTCCTTTTTCTCGACAACCTTGCAACACTAGTTTCTTGTCTTCTTGATTTTAGCCATTCTAGTTGGCGTGGGGTGATTTCTCCTTGTAGTTTTGATTTGCATTTCCCTGATGATTAGTGACATTACATTAAGCATTTTTCCATGTGTCTCTTGGCCATCTGTATATCTTCTTTGGAAAAATGTCTGTTCAGGTCCTCTGCCTTCTTAATAGTATTGTTTGGGTTTTTTTTGATGTTGAGTTGTATGAGTTCTTTATATATTTTTGCTGTTACCCCTTTATTGGATATGTCATTTACAAATATCTTCTCCCATTCAGTAGGTTGTCTTTTGATTCTGTTGATGGTTTCCTTTGCTGTGCAAAAGCTCATTATTTTGATTTAATCCCAACAGTTTATTTTTGCTTTTGTTTCCCTTGCCTTAGAGATATTATTTCATCTTTGGGCCTACCTGAGATTCCCTAGATCATTTTCCAAACTTTATGACATTTGATATGCTATCAGATGAAATTCCTAGATGATGTTTACAATTAAGTTCATCTATTTTATTGCCATGTTTTTACTACATTTCCAGTATTCTCTCTCCTTCACTCCAAATGTTCTTTGCTGATTCTGTTTCTCATACAGACCACATGTTCAACCACCTTACCTTCACTCATACTATTCCTTTCCCTATAATGCTCATTTCCTCCTTCTACAAGTGTCCAAATACTAGTTTCTCATTAGCTCCTTTCTAACAGTTATGAAAGGGACATGCAATAGAAATATGTAGCTTAGGTACTTGACCTTATCAAAGAGTCAGTGGAGGCCTTTATAGAGAAAAATAAACATATTTTACATCTTTTCTAATGTTGTTTATATCCAAATTTAGTGATTATAATTTTGTCTCTATTGTCTATATTAAGGGAAGGCAGGAGAGGTGTAGGTGTAGGTGAGATCTTCAAGATCCAACAAAAATGTGATTTCTTCTACTGTCGTTTCCCTTCCTAGGCCAAAGTAATCTCCTCCACATGTTTATTGTTTTATAGTACTGTAATATGTATGTATATGTCTTATCTCTTTTTGTACAATATAAGTCCCATGAGTATACAGTGCATTGATTCATCTTCATATTCTGTGAGTACCTTGTATAAAATATTCAGTAAATATGTGGATGATCTTACCATGAGACGATCATAGGATATAACAGCTATAAAAGCAAAATCAATCTCATTAAATACTACCTGTGTATATTGATCTTCTCTCAAATAAAAGATGTCAAGTTTTCTAAATTGCTTCATGTAGGTATAACCCAAATACCCCATATGGGTATGACCCAGATTGGCCAACCCATATAATACCATTCATAAAAATCTTATAGAATTGATCACCTACCTCAGTTTCTGTGGTAGTCATTACTGGTGCTGTGTAACAGATATTTCTGGCTTTTTTCCGTCTACCTTTTAGGCACATTTTAAGATGGAGTGGGGCCAAATGACTAGTTTTGTCCAATGAGTTTGAGTGAAAGTGACATCTGCCAGTTCAAAGACAGAGCATTTAGTTGACTATTAAGATTTTGAGAGTCTTTTGTTTTACTCTGGTATGAGGATTTACTGCATTTGAGATGGTGCTACTCCATCCTCTGGGTCCCTGAGACATATGGTGAGGATAGCTCCCTGATGACTTATATGAACAAGAAATAAAGCCATGGGTATTTAAACCACTGAGAATTGGAGTCATTTGTTATCACAGCATAAACCAGTCTATTCTGATAGTGCCTTTATTTTATTTTCAATATAGCAAGCCTAATATGTTTAATAAAAAAATCTCTACAGTGTTTCACTTCTCACTATTCTTTGCATCACACTTTTTTTCACCCCCTGCTTAGAACATCAGCCATAATTTATGCACATGTGAAAGGAAGATAAAATCATTGATGGGGAAAATTAGCTATTTTGAATTGGATATGGAGGTAGGCTTATACAATGAAAACACAGAAGTATAACAGATAAATTTCTTGGGAAAAGAATAAAGGATTTAACCTTATTTTTAAGTGTAAAATGCCATGAATGTTATACTACAGTCTCAAATTCCTATAGACATGTGTTGTTTATTTCAAGAATTATTTATAAAAGAAAGACAAGATGATGAATGCAACTAATAAAAAAGTTTGGGTTTCAGGCTATGATTATAAAAGTAAACTTTTCTATGTTAAAATCTGTATTTTTATTAGATAAGCATTCCCACAGAGGAAATTTATATTAATATACAATATATAGAAGTATACCTTCCCAAAGAAGGAAGTGTTCTTCCTTAGAGAAGTGTTTAGTGAAATGTATAAGAGGAGAACAATAGCAACCTTCCCTTCCTAAACAATGTTTTGGTTAATTCAATGGAGAAATTGTGGGTGTAGTGGGTAAAAGTATAGTCTAGACTCAGCCTACCTGCATTTGTATCCTGTCACTGGTACTTAATTGTTATGTAATCTGGGATCTAGGACATCTTTACTCAATATTTCTAAGACTCTGTCTCATGAATAAAAGATAAAATAAAGACAAATATCTTGCTTCCCTTGGAGTTATTATATTAAAAGTATTATTAAGGTTAAGTGTGTAAAGCATTTAAACACACACAAATGTGTGCATTAATACATATACACTTTTATGAAATACAGTCACCAAAGCAAGAAAGTGGTTTCTTTTATTCCAGGCTCTTTCCTCCACTTCATCCTCCATATCTAATTGCTCACAGAACTTAGCCAATTATGCCTTTTAAATGTCTTTCAAATCTTCCCCTACTCTACTTTAGTTTAAATCTTCAACAACAATATCTCCTGCCTGGACTGGGGCAATCACATCTTAATTCATTTTTATCATTGTGTTGTCAACACACAGGCACACCTTTCCCCATTTTTCACTGACACTGCTGCCAGTGATCTTACTGTATGGAAAATGTGATCAGTCTAACTTCAATATTAAAATCTTCATTTTAAAATTTTTAAAACCTTTAAATACCTATAGGGTAAAGTTTAATCTCTACAGTTTAGTAAATATGAACCTTGTCATTTCAAATATGCAAACCTCTATAACAATGACTATCAGACTTCAGAATATATCAGAGTCCCTGGAGTGTTGATTAAAAATGCAGATTTTAGATCCTTACTCCATGAACAGTCGCATATGGTAGGCCTCAATTAAAGACCATAAATCTAAAATAAATACCATAAATCTGAATTTTTAGCAGTCAATCCAGGAAATTCTGATGCAAGTTTCCTGAGATCACCTTTTGAGAAACATCCTGCTCTGCAGCCCATAGCCATTTCTCCACTATATCTACTCTCTGTCCACCCTATCTATGTAACAGGTGGGTTTTCAAATATGACATATTTCCTATGCCTTTTTGCCTCTACAACCACTAATTTCTACTTCCTGGAAGGTCCTTCCACACTTTCTTTCTTGCTAATTTTCATTCGTCTTGCAGCATTTCACCCAAATATCACTCCTAAGTGAGGAGATCCCTATGTTTTCTCAGAGAGAAGGTACTTATATCTTCTGTGTTTTAGTAAGATTCTGTACTGACCTCTACATATACTTGCAGCATTAAGTTATAAGTAAATTTTAAATATTATACCTCTCTACTAGACTATAAAGTCATGGCAAACAGGAAAAGCATCCCATTCATTTCTGTATTACCATTATCCAGGTCCTGACACATGTTAGGTGCTCATTAAGTACTCATTGGCTGAAAGAAGAAAATATTAAGTGTTAGAAAGTCACTTACTTGGGATTATTTAAGGATTTAGGTCACCTCTATGTGACAAAATATTTCCTCCAAAAGCTTTCTGCTCTTATCTGAACCACTATCATTGGATATTATCTCAAATCTTCATAATAAGGCCAATAGATAAACATTATTAATGTTATTTTTAAAACACCTGACAAAATTGAAAACTGTTTTCTGTTTATTTGGTTATTTGGTTTCAATGAAACAGAAATTACAAGATACTGAAAAGATAGAAGGTGAAAAAGGGTTTCATTTTCCCTTATTCCCTTTTAAATACAATGTCCAGAATAACCCAGGAATCACCTGAACTGTTGGTAACTTTGCCCGAAGGTAGAATTCTCTATCCCAAACAGTTCCTGTGTGCTAGACCTGGTGCAATTCACTTGTCTGTGGTAGTGGATGATTTGTAGATTTACCTGAGATTTGTAGCCAAGCTTTGTCTGCATAAGGGAGTGACCTTTCAAAGAGGGGCTGGATTCCTCCCCAGTATTTTACTATTTCACCTAGAGGAGATACTAAGGACTGTCATTGTTCAGCTTTACCTGAGCCCTGTATTCCTAGAAAGCAACAATGGTTAAGAAATCACCTTACCTTTTTTTTAAAAAATTTATTCCAGGGAATGGTTTACTGAAAAATGAGTCTTCCCATATGGCTTAGATAAAGCTCCCAGGTGACCCTCCTTGTTTATCTATAACAAGGCCAGACACAGAACCTCCAAATTCCCATTATCTGTCTCATAAATGATTAGCTAATCTGTTTGTCTCTACTGACCAATCTGGACAAAATCCCTGTTAATTTGATTTGACCAAACTGTAGCCGGGCTTCTCTTCTTCCCCCAGGACACTGAATTTGGCTTACCATTGAACTTAAGTAAGGATTGGGAGCTTAAACTTTGGCATTAGAACCTGGACACTCCCCACCCCCGCCCCCAGTTAATAGCTTCTCCCAAGATACAGCTAATTGCAAGAAAGGCATTTTCTGTTCAACTGTCCAATCATGCCCACCTGCTCATCCCACTCCCCATACACCAAAGCATAATAATAGATAAAAAGATGGATAAATCATAGTTTTCTTCTTTTCCAAATGCACTGGTCCTCTACAGTAGTTTCTTTTTCAGAACCATCAGAGCCTTAGTCTTCATGAAAATCTGTTAAGTGCAGAGAGATGAGGGGAGTAATGAACTACCTATCATTTCATTGAGTAGGGTTTCTGCTATGGACCAAGGAATGTGCTAGTCATTTTACTTTAACAAAATTGGAGGAAACTTGAGTTAAAAGGCAATGACTTAAATAAGATAATAATACATCATGATTGAGATTTAGTTATAGGAGCCAGTCAATACACTAAGAGTAGGTCACCAATTATCAGAACTTTCTTAATTTTAATAGGTGGAGGTACAAGGTATTAGGCACTTCAATTTCTGGGAACAGCCCCTCAGGATTTGCAGAGAGAACAATACAAGAAAAAATATAAAGATTTTTCTAATAAAAGTGTTATATTGGATTTTAAAAAAATTGTTTTACTTACCTTCAATTGTGCCCTGACATATAGATGTGAGCACTGGGGGTTTTTGTGTGTTGGGTAGAATCATAGACAGCTCTATTTAGCATGATTGATGACTTTTTTTTTTCAATTGTATGATTCTCGTTAAAACAGTTCTCTTTCCAGAGTATTTCTTAATTGAGGTATTGCTATACAAGGCAGCATACAATACATTCATTTTTAAAGCATCATTTAAAAAATGGTATTGTTCTTTGACTTGAAATTCTACTATATAATACCAGAATGTTTAGGTTCTGTAATTTTATAAATTGAATGTTTCATTATGTTCCAATTCTAGGCATATTATGGAAATCATCATTTTGGGCTTGTATATTCTAATCATACTCCTAAGATTTATAGATGTGATTAGAAACACTTTGATATTCAATGTAATGCAATAACTTTTTGAAAGTGATATTTACAGTTGGTAATGTGTGTGCTTCATCGTTCTCTATCTGAGCTGTCATTGTCTTAAAGAATAGAGGTAGCTATGCTTATAACAATGAGGATAGAGGGCACAATAAAAATTAAAAACAAAACCAGAAAATAAAATTTCCCAAGTTCTAATATTACAAGAATGTGGTAGCTTATAAAAAATATCAAGGAAAAGGCATAGAAAACTATATACAATTTGAATTTAACTATAAAAAGAATCATGGTACTGGGAGTAGAATAAGAATACTGAAAAGCCATCATTGGTACATATAATTTCTAATGTAATATTTTACCAAGTCCTCATTACATAACCAAAATAGAACACCGTATTACTTTCACACAACTGTTGCTATTGGAATAGCTTTAAATTTACATTAACAGGAATTGACATCTGCTGGGTAGAATATTACTCCTGTTCTGCTTCATGATGCTAATTTAATTTTGAAAATGTTTCTTTTTTTTTTTTTAATTACCTTAGCTTCTACCTCTTTAAAAATAGGAAGATTGTTTTTCTTTTAAAGACAAGATTCCCTGTGAAATTTTCTGAGAGCAAATGTGCTGAAATAAAATTTTACCATTTCCAACATATGCTATCCTTCTTTATAGAATCTTAGTGAACTTTAATTCTTCTACCCCCTTCCTCAACTTTTTTGGGGAGTCCAATTATGGCCATGGAAACAACAGCAGCATGTTTCAAAACATATTCCAGATTTTACAGGACAACACTCTATCCTTACAAGGTTTTACCTCCTACATGGCACCATAACTGATTAGTTACTGGCCCATTCCTACACCATATAAGGCCAGCTGCAACAGGATAATGTAGAAACAATTAATTCCATAGTTTAAAGCCATTACTATACTTTTTTTGATATAAAATTAGTTATTTGGTCAGAAGCAATGTTTCTTGACCATATATAAGGCATTCAATGAGTTCACATGTAGAAGCATTGCAAGTTTGGAAGGCATGTTCATACCAAGAAAAAGTCTTACCAGTTGAGATAAACCACTGCCCATTCCATGAGAGAAAGGGTCCAATGTAATCAGTCTGTCATTGGATGGCTGGCTTGATCTCTCCCCAAAATGGTGCTATGTTCTGGACTCAATATTAGTCTCATTTGTTGGCAGGCTGGGAACTCTGCATGGGCAGTCACCATATCAGTCTTGATGGTTGAGCAAAGCCTTCAACCCTTGATGCCAAGTCCATTTTTCCATTAAGCAAGCACCACATATTAGTTTCCTAGGGCCACCAAAACATCATAAACTGGGCGGCTTAAGACAACAGAAAATTATTCTCTTTCAGTACTGGAAGCCAGAAGTCTGAAATCAGGTTGTTGGCAGGGCTGATTCGTACTGGAGGCCTTGAGAAAAAACCTGTTTCATGCTCTTTTCTACTTTTGAAGGCTGCCAGCAATCCTTGGTGTTCCTTGGCAAAAACTGCAATCTCTGCTTCTATCTTCATGTGGGCTTCTTCCCTGTATGTCTCTGTGTCTCAGATCTTCCTCTTCTTTCTCTCATAAGGATGCCAATCATTGGGTTTAGAGACCACTAGAGACCACCCTAAATACAGGATGATCTTATCTCAAGTTCTTTAGCTTAATTATATTTGAAAAGACCCTATTTCCAAATAAGGTTGTATTTATAGATACTGAGAAGCTAGGATTTGGACATATCTTTTTTCAGGACACAATTCAAACCACTACACAGTAGGTTGAAGAGTTTGACTGAACTTGACTGACCACAACAAGATACATTTTACCTCCCTGACTATTGAGATATTCCTCTGTTCTGAATGTCCTTTGTTGGTTATTCACATGAAGCACAAATATCATCACAATCTGTGCCTGTCCTAAAATGTCTATCACATACCTTGTCTGTACATCTTTTTTGTTAACAACTTGCCGACCTTTTTCTCTCCAATTCCATCTGGCCAAATTGTTAGCTATGCTCCATGAATCAGTGAAGATACATACAATGTAGATACATCATCTCTCTATTAAAATAAAGTGTCAGAGAAACTGCTTGAATTTCTGCTCTTTGGGAGAATTCTCTATTTTCTATGTTTCAAGAATTTCCTTGAGTAGGCCTGTAATGTTGCAATAGTTCTCTTCTGGCTAATTCCAGCATATTGTGCAGAGTGATTAGAGAGCCAGGCCTAATATTTTTCTCCTTTAGTCAACTAGGTTGTAAGGAACTCTTTATGACAGGGATTAGAAAACTATGGCCCAGGGGCCAAATCCATCCAGCTTTTATATATAAAGTTTTATGTAAACATAGTCATATTC
This sequence comes from Leptonychotes weddellii, assembly GCF_054177405.1. Taxonomy (NCBI): domain Eukaryota; kingdom Metazoa; phylum Chordata; class Mammalia; order Carnivora; family Phocidae; genus Leptonychotes; species Leptonychotes weddellii. The sequence goes on from NC_138372.1 coordinate 52,281,515, forward strand.
ATTTGTTTACATATTGTCTCTGACTGCTTACACACTATATTGGCAGTGTTGAATAGGTATGATTATGACCATTAAGGCCCACAAAACCTAAAATATTTAGTATCTAGCCCTTTACATAGAAAAATTTGCCAACCTCTCTTCCATAGGATCATAGAAATTGTTGAAGGAGAGTAAACGATATAGCTACAATAATGGTTTATAATCATGCAGTTTACTTTTGCCTTCAATACCTGCTCAAACACAACTTGTATTAGTTACATCCACTTGATGATGATATGCTGCTTCACTCACTGGGTTAATGGGTTAGATAAGCCCAATTCTTGTTACTTGTTCCATGGTCTAGCATTTATACATTACTTGTGGCCAATAGCAAGTGAGGTACTATTGTTCTAAAAGAGAATAGTTGTTTTCTAAAAAGGACTTGTTTCCTAAACCTTGTGATTCACCCCATCTAAGCTTATATCAATATGATCTCTATCAAATATACTTTCAACATCATCTAATCTATTGGGTCATATGGACCAAGTCCAGGAAGACTTTCATTGCATACTGGATCTGTTGCAAATTTTCTCTTCCTCTAGGCACCTCTCAAAACTGTTAAGTATATGGGTTAGTTAGTAACTGAATCAGAGAAGAAGCCATAAATGTAATTATATGTTGTTTCTAAAATCCATATAGGCCCACCAAGCATTGTGTCTCTTCCCTAGTAGTAGGTTATATAGGAAATGAAATTTGTCTTTCAATTTGTTCATGTCCCAGACCACTAAATTGAAAGAAACTTTACTACATGTCCCTTAGTTTTCATAAATGTATCTTCCACACTGGGATTTTTGTGTCTTACCAAGTCATTTAGAATACTTCTTGCTATGATTTCCAAATAGCATGATGTCATCAAAGTAGGAGACGAGGGTGATATTTTTGTAAAGGCAAACTGATCAGTGTTCTTGTAGATTAGATTATGACAAGAAAGCCACAGAGCTGACATAACCCTGACATGACACAGTAAAGGTGTACAACTGTCACCTCAGATGAAACCAAACTACTTACCATGGTTCTTACTAAACAATATAAGAAAAGTATTTTTCAGTTCAATAACTCTGTACCAAATGTCAGGGGATGTACTGAATTACTCCAATTAGGAGATCAATCTGGAACAGAAGCTGCAATTGGAGTAACCACCTGGTTAGGTTTATGATAATGCGTAGTCATGATCCAGGAACCATTGGTCTTTTTCACAGTTCAAAAAGTAAATTAAATGAAGGTGTTAAGGAATCACTACTTTGCATCTTTTAAATATTTGATAATGATACTGCTTTCTGAAATGCCCTCAGGGATGCAGTATTACATTTGATTTTCTGTGTTGGTTGTTACTGACATTTCAGTGGCTTCTATTTAGTTGTTTCATATAATAGATCTTACTCTTTAGGTCAGGAAGCCAATGTGTGGACTTACTAGCTGCCAAAAAATGTCTATTTCAACTATACTTTCAGGAACTGATGATGTCTGTATAATCTCTGGGGTTCACTTTGAGGAAGTCTTAGACCAAAATTTTATTTAACACCTGACCTCTATAAGTCCCTAATTGTACTATTAGACCACAGTGTCTTTTAGATCCCTGGGGATTAGTGTCAAATCTGAGCCACTTAGTGATCCTCCCCAAGTCTATTTCCCTCCATTTCCTCAATTGTTTTAGTAAAGATTTAAAGATTTACAATATTACTTGTGTCAGTACAAGGGAACTTGACCTCTCCTTCAATAAAGTGACTCCTGATCTATGAATTGGCTTAGATATGGCAATTGAGAAAAAGCCCTTTGTGACAACTCAAGTCAGAGTTCTGGCCATCAGACTCAGAGTTTTATTTTTATGTTATTTAGATCAAATAATATTTTAGTAGGTTGTCCTTCTCTTCCATTCCTGGGAACAAAGTGATTAGCCACTTCTAAAACTCCCTGTGGTTAAAACATTTTGATTGTCCTCTAGCTTTGCTGCCTATTATGTTGTCTATATCCCATCTCATATCTGGTGTTTTAAATACCGGCACCAGGCCTTCACTCCTCCAGCATCCTATTATTTCCACTGTCTCCAAACATCATTCCTGATATGCAGAGGAAAGTCACTCTAAAGCTTTTAGTGGATGTTGATGCTCCCTTCATCAAAGAATTGAGAAGTTCCTTGATGAAAGAAATGCCTGTGTACTTGCCTAAGTGATTCTCACATTGTGTCCCCTGTACCAAAAGCCTCAGTATCACTTGAGAAATTGTTTAAAATGCATATTCTCTTCCTTCAACCTATACTCACTAAATCAGAAACTTTGGGAGTGGGGCCCAGCAATTTGTGTTTTAGCACGTCTTCCAGGTGATTCTTATACGCACCCCCAAGGACCATCATCATTCTACATTATGCCAGATAAATTTTGGTATTGAATTTAGGTCATCATTAAGTTGAGGTATCAAATGTGCCCAAAAGTTTCAAATCAATCAAATGAACTCCTCAATCCCCTCCTGGCTGCTTAGACTAACCCATTAAATACTGAACGTCAGTGTATTTGTTCTCTAGGGCTGTCATAACAAAATACCCCAGACTAGGTGTCTTAAACAACAGAAATGTATTTTCTCACAGTTCTGGAGCCAGAAATCTATGATCAAGCTGGTGAAAAGTTTGATTTCTGCTGAGAACTCTCTACTTGCCTTACAGATGCCCATCTTCTCACTGTGTCTTCATCTGGCCTTTGCACATCCATTTCTAGTGTCTGTACCTCTTCTTACAAGAACACCAATCATATTGGATTGGATTCCAACCCTAATAACCTCATTTTAACTCAGTTTCCCCTTCGAAGGCTGTATCCCCAACTACCCTCACATAGATTAGGGCCTACCCAAATGACCTTATTTAATTTCAATTACCTCTGTAAAGTCTACACGATTATATTTTAAGGTGCTAGAGGTTGGGACTTTAACATATGTATGTAGAGGGAGCATAATTCAATCCATAACAGTTAAGTAAGTGCAGCCATATTGATAAAATCATCCCAGTGTAATGTGGTTTCATTCTCCTTGATCTAGCACAGCATGCATTCTTGATTACCAGTCTCTACTGATATAAATCAAAACTTTGCAAAACTTATTAGTGGCTAGATTTCTCCTCCATATTGAGATTTTATACTTATTCCACTGAGGCATTTCTCGGGTATTTGATAGACAAATAGAAATGCAGGTAACAGAATGGAATTTGAGGAGAATAGACATCATTAGATAAGGTCATTGATGTTCTTCAAGCAAAGGATGTCTAGTGTCCTCAAATAGAAAAGAAAGGGCTACTCCTACATTCAAGTGAGGCTCGTGATATTATGGGGCTTCAAAGTTCTCAGAGTCATCCATGTCCACCCAAATGTAACTATTCTTTTTCTTCTTCAGTCGTCTTAATATCAGAGACATGGCTGATGGGGATTAAGAAGGGCACTTGTGATGAGCACCGTTGCATGTAAGTGTTGAATCACTAAATTCTACACCTGAAATTAATATTACACTGTATGTTAACTATCTGGAACTTAAGTAAAAACTTGGAAAAGATATCATCGATATGGAAGAGCTAATTTTAAATTGTGTTGTAATTTGATAACATGTAAAAGTCTGTGATAACCCCAGTGTTGTAGCTATTGAGTTTCTCAAGATGTCCTTCACTGTAGCCACTGCTTAACAGAGTGGGATAAAACACAAAAAGCCTGGCTACCCAAGGTCTAAGAATATTGGTCCTAAACAGAGCATGAAATGAGAAAAGCAGAGATAACAAAAGGTTTTTTAAAGTATACAGGAATTTAATTCAGGCTATTAGATAAGGAAAATGTTGGAAGAGCTGGAGGAACAAAAAGGTTTGTGTTATTACCCTCAGATTAAGAACTGTAGGAAGGCATCATCACTCCACAGGAGCCTAAGAGCTCACACATAGCTGATACTCTTTGAACTGCCCTTTCTGGTACTTAGCAAGAGCTGTCTCTCACTCACCTTTGCCACTTCTGGAACCATTACATGAAATGGGCATTTCTGGAACTCCTGCTGCTGCTACTTACAGAAGGATGGCTTCTACATCCTCCCATCTTCTAATCTCAGTGAAGTACACAGTCCCTATAAATGATTTTCCATGGCATTTTTTTGTTTGTTTTTCTAACAGGATTCTTCAAATTTAGTCATATGTTTAAAGAAGTAAGAGTCTAGAGAGGTTTCCAATATATCCAATTACAGATATTTGTTTTAGAGTAGTCTACATGGACCTTCCTCTTGCGGTGATTCTACTAACTTAGCACAACCACTGAAGGCCAATCCTCACTGCTTCTCTGGATTTAATGAGTCTTTGCTGACCATTCCTCTTCTATCCACAATTTTTCCCTTTCTTTCTCCCTTCCTCCCTTCCTCCCTTCCTCTCTTTCTATCTCTCTCCCTCTTTCTTTCTTTCTTTCTTTCTTTCTTTCTTTCTTTCTTTCTTTCTTTCTTTCTTTCTTTCTTTCTTTCTGACAGGTCAAGGTCAGATTAAACTACAGTCAAATCACTGATTCTACCAATCTGTTAGACCTTCTGTAATGAAATATGAGCTATCTAAATTTTTTTAATCTAACAAATATTGCTTTAAGTGCTTTAAAAATATGAACTCATTAATCCTCATATACACCTTATAAAACAGGTACCTCCATTTTATAGATGAGAACTGAGGTAAACAAAGGTTAAGTAATTGTTCAAGAGCACCGAGTTAATAAATGTTGGAGCTGGATTTATCAACCCAGGCAGTCTGACTCCAGAAGGCATGCTCTTAACCAAGATGCTATTTATGCTACCAGTGAAGTTAATATTTTCTAGTTCTCTAATCCATTTTAGAGTTTATAATTCAGTTTCATACTATGGATTCCTAACTACTCTCCAGTGTCTTCTCTCTCTCACCTTTGCTGAGCTTCCCCCATGTATGTGAGTATACACATGTGCACACATGATCACAGACATACATACACACTCTTCAGGCTTCAGAAATATAAAACTGCTGGTAGTTCTCATAACACAACTCACTGATTCCTACTTATGTTCTTTTGCATTTGCTTCCTCCTCCTTAGTAGGCTTTACTTTACCATATCAGCCCAGAGAGCACTTTTATCTTTTAAACACCACCTTGCCCCACACATTCATGCTCCCAATAGAATGGTTTGCCTTTTTTAATCAATGAAGTCTCTGACACTTATATAGACTTTTATGTTTGCAATTATTGTTTGTATGCCTGTCTCTGTTGTTATACTCTAAGCATAACGAAGATAAGGTTCAGGTCTCATTTATCTTGATACCTCTAGTGTCTAGCATAGTTCCTGGTACATTTACTTTTCTAGCTTCAGTTTTCACTTAAACAAAAAACATGCATTATTTTGGGCTCCAGTAAAACTAAACTGGGAGGACAATTTCTTATTTTTTTTACTGAGATATAATTGACATATAACATTGTGTAAGTTTAAGGTGTACACAGTGTTGATTGATACATTTATATATGACAGTATGTTCTCCACCATAGCGTTAGTTAACACTTCTATCATGTTGCATAATTATCATTTCTTTTTGTAGTAAGAGTAATTAAGATCTAGTCTCTTAACAGCTTTGCAGTTTATAATACAGTATTATTGCCTATAATCACTTTGCTGTGCATTAGATGTCCAGAACTTATTCATTTCTAGTTTCAAGTTTGTGCCTTTTTTTAAAATTTTATTATGTCATGTTAATCACCATGCATCATTAATTTTTGATGTAGTGTTCCATGATTCATTGTTTGCGTATAACGCCCAGTGCTCCATGCAGTATGTGCCCTCTTTAATACCCATCACCAGGCTAACCCATCCCCCCACCCCCCTCCCCTCTAGAACCCTCAGTTTGTTTCTCAGAGTCCATAGTCTCTCATGGTTCATCTCCCCCTTCGATTTCTCCTCCTTCATTTCAAGTTTGTGCCTTTTAACATCTCCCCAAATATTCCACCCTCCAGCCCCAGTAAGCACCATCCTACTCCGTTTCTACTAGTTTAGCTTTTTCAGTATCTACATATTCTACAATATTTGGGCCAATATTTATCATTCTACATGCAAATGCTGTAGTTTCTTGTGTTTCTGCCTTTGCATACATTGTCTTCTCCACCTAAAATGCACTTATCCAATTTTCACTGTTCTTTGTTTTTTGTTGGGTTTTTTTTTAAAGATTTTATTTATTTGACAGAGAGAGACACAGTGAGAGAGGGAATACAAGCAGGGGGAGTGGGGGAGGGAGAAGCAAGCAAGCTTCACACAGTGAGAGAGGGAACACAAGCAGGGGGAGTGGGGGAGGGAGAAGCAAGCAGACTTCCCACCGAGCCGGGAGCAGGGAGCCCGATGTGGGGCTTGATCCCAGGACCCTGGGACCATGACCTGAGCCGAAGGCAGACGCTTAATGACTGAACCACCCAGGCGCCCTTCACTGTTCTTTGAAATTCTGCTGAGATTTCAATGCCCCACTTAAATGCCATCTCCCATTAAACTGTCTCTTCTCTAAATCAGATCAAATTTACCTTTTTATCTTTTGTGAGACCACTCACTATATTCAGCTTTTCTTTTATTTATATATAGCTATGGTTTATTTCATGCAATGTACATTTTTTTCCCATATAAAACATCCTTAGTTCCATGGGGGCAGATGCCTATTTACCTTTGCATTTCCCATACCCGCTCCCCAGGACACTTTTCACTGAGACTTTCCCTCATAATTACTCAATATTAGCTACTGCACTGACAGTAAGATGGTATTCTTGTCCACATGCTTGCTCATGGCTAAGTAATTATAGACACATGTATATTATGACTCAGTAAAGATTAGGTTTAATCCATAGCAGAATAAATATGTTTGCTGGTCACATTCCATTAATAAACATACCGATTCAGAAAATTTGGAAAAATAAAGCCAGAAAGTAATATAAGTAGCTACTATTTATTAAATGCAAAAAAAAAAATTTTAATGAAACATCCAGTTTTAAAGAAATATTATACTTGCTTCAGCTAATTTGTGCTGCTTATCCAGACCCATGGGGGTTTTGCCTTCACTGTCTTCTGCCACTGAGGGCATTTAGGGAGAAAGATTGAAATGCACTGATATGTTTTATTTCATTTGAAGCCTATGAATTAAATAAACTCTTCTATTAGTTTTACTAAGTGATCAGGGTGATTTTTAGGGTTATGGGATAAGTATTTCAAAGTTTTCAAGTCACATTCTCTATTTCCTGCCTTTCTCACTCTCTACCTGTAAAACCACTCAAAACTCTGGGTATTCCCTGGACCAAATAGATGAATAAGTGCTCTAAGAAGATGAAAACAACCCATGAACTTCCACCCTTGTGCTGCCTGCAAATGTTTCATTAACATTCACTGACTCTTGCCATTTTTCCTACCTCTTGGATTACCCTGCTTGCTGTGACTCAGTAAACCCGTTGGATGGTGCTCGTGAGCAGGTGACGTTAGAAAATAACAAATGACACACTCTTTCCGACCTCATTTCATCCAAGTCAAGAGCAATAATTCCGCCAGTGCTATATGGTTTCTTTCATAACTTGATTGCAGCAATTGTGTCCTAAGTGGTACTCAGTCATTCTAACCTAAATGTTTTATCACCCTCCTTATTTGTATCTTCTCTACTAAGATAGACACATCTTCAGCATGCAGCTGTTCCCTTTATGTGTGCAATCTAACATAGCATTTGGGAATGGTACTTTGGAGTGATTTAGAGTTTACCCTCTGAATTCAGCAGACCTGGGTTTTAATCCCAGCTCTACCGCTGACAAGGAAGTTGTTTAACCTTTCTATAATCAATTTCTTATCCCCAAAATTAGTATAATATCTTATAAGACTGATGTGAGAATTAAGTGAAACAGTGACCTAAAGCCTGTGTCCTTAACTTAGAATAAGTGATCAACAAATGATAGTCATATTTCTTGTTGTTGATATTACTATTGTTATACAGTTTTTAATTAAATATAAAGTGAAAACTTCAAAAATCTTTGGTATACAGCTTGATAAAGTGAATGACCACAACCATGTATATACCACTCAAATATAGGATATCTGTATCCCAAATCCTTGCTCATACCTTCATCCAAGTCTTAACTATCTTAAGGAAACAATATTTTTACTTCTATCACCATCAATTAGTTTTTATCTGTTTGGGTAATTTACATGAATAGAATAACATATGTACTCTTTTGTGTCTGGCTTTCTTTTTTTACTATTTTTTAAATTTTATTTATTTATTTATTTATTTTTTAATTTTTTTTTTTATTCTTATGTTAATCCCCATACATTACATCATTAGTTCTAGATGAAGTGTTCCATGATTCATTGTTCGTGCACAACACCCAGTGCTCCATGCAGAAC
>NC_138372.1:52290425-52357292 GCF_054177405.1 Leptonychotes weddellii
AGAGGAGACGAAATCCAGGTCTCCTACTCCTCCAAATTTTATTTATTTATTTGACAGAGAGAGCGAGAGAGCACAAGCAAGGGCAACAGTAGAGGGAGAGGGAGAAACAGGCTCCCTGCTGAGCAGGGAACCTGATAGGCGGTTCGATCCCAGGACCCTGGGATCATGACCTGAGCCGAAGGCAGATGCTTAACTTTCTGAGCCACCCAGGTGCCCCTGTGTCTGGCTTTCTTTTCTCAATATTATTTTTCTGATTTCTTTGTGTCACTGCCTGAAGTAGTAATTTGTTCATTCTTATTTCTGGATTACATCAAAATAAAATTTTTTATCCATTCTTTTATTGATAGCATTCTCCTGTTAAATGTGTGAACATTTATTTCTAGTTTGGAACTATTTTGAATATTGCTGCTATGAACATTCTTGTACATGTCTTACTTCTCAGTTTTGTTGTGTTTATACCTAGGTTAGGATTGCAGGACCATTAAGTGCACATTTTCAGCTTTAGTAGATATTGTAAAACCATTTTCAAAATCATTTATCCAATTTATACTTCCCCACTAGCCATGTAGGAGAGTTGTAATTGATCCACATCTGCACAAAGAGTGGGTATTGTGAATTTTTCAACCATTTTAAGTGGAAAGGCATCTGATTGAAGGTGTAATTTATATTTTCCTGATGATTAATGACATTGAACACATTTTTTTACATTGAACACATTTTAATATGCTACAGTCAAGCCAATATATTTGTTCATCTTTTGTTAATATTGTGCCACTGTCCCCTTTTAATGGCTTAATGCAAATTTTATATATATCTAGATATGAGATTTTTGTAAAATACATGTACTGCAAATATTGTTATCTAGTCTGTGCCTAGGGTTTTCACTCTATTAATGGAATTTTTTATGAACTTTTAAAATTTTAATATAGTTCAATGTCAAGATTTTCCTTTATGATTAATGTCTTTGGTTTCCCATTTTTAAAAAAATTGCCTATCTCAAGGCCACAAAGATATTCTTTTATGTTATCTTGTGGAAGGCTTATTGTTTTAAATTTCACATGTGAGGTCTACAAACCATGTAAAATTGTAATTGTGTGTATGAATTAGAGCTTAAGTTTCATGTTTTTCCTATAATTGTATCAATCAACACAGTATCAGTTACTTAAAAGACCATCCTCCTTCTTTGCATCACAGTGTCACTTTTGCTTATGGACTGTTTATTTTCATAAATCTATTTGTTTCTCTTTGCACAAGTACCATACTATTTTTATTCCTGTAGCTCTGTAATAAGTTTTTATACCTGGTAGTATAAGTTCTTGTCCAACTTTGCTCTTTTCCTCTTAGTATTGTCTAGGTAGGGGTGCCTGGGTGGCTCAGTCAGTTAAGTGTCTGCCTTCAGCTCAGGTCATGATCCCGGGGTCCTGGGATCGAGCCCCGCATCAGGCTCCCTGCTCAGCGGGGAGTCTGCTTCTCTCTCTCCCTCTGCTGCTCCCCCTGCTTATGTTCTCTCTCTCTGTCAAATAAATAAATAAATCTTTTAAAAAATATTGTCTTTGTTATTCTTGGCTTTTTCAATTTCCATAAACACTTTTAATTGCCTTGCCAGTTTCTATCTCTCCTCCCTCTCAAATAAATAAAAAAAAACACCTCTTGGAATTTAAATTTGGATTGTATTGAATCTGTAGATTATTTATGGAAGGAATATCATCTTTACAATATTGAGTTTACCAATACGTGGATATGCAATACCTCTTCATTTATTTGGGTCTTTGGTTTTTTTTCAGTATTTTGTAGTTTTATCTGTAGAGGTCTTCCATTAGGTTTATGTCTAGGTATCTGATATTTTAAGTTTTAATTTTAATTCCAGTTAAGTAACATACAGGGTTATATTTCTTTCAGGTGTACAATATAGTAATTCAATAATTCCATACAACACCCAGTGTTCATCATGACAAGTGCAGTCCTTAATCCCCATCACCTATTTCCCCATCCCCCCACCCACCTCTCCTGGTTTGTTCTCTATAATTAAGAGTCTGTTTCTTTATTTGTCTCTCTATTTTTTCCCCTTTGCTCATTTGTTTTGTTTCTTGGATTCCACATACAAGTGAAATCATATGGTATTGGTCTTTCTCTTACTGACTTATTTCGCTTAGCATTATACTCTCTAGCTCCATCCATGTCATTGCAAATGGCAATTTCATTTGATTTATGGCTGCATAATATTCCATTGTAGATTTATACCACATCTTTTTTTAAAAATTTTTTATTTATTTTTTTATTATGTTAATCACCATACATTACATCATTAGTTTTTGATGTAATATTCCATGATTCATTGGAATTCATTGGATAAATGAATCCATTTATCCATTCATCAGTGGATGGACACTTGGGCTGCTTCCATATCGTGGCTGTTGTAAATAATACTGCTATAAACATAGGGGTGCATATATCCCATTTGAATTAGTGTTTTTGTTTTTGTATTTGTTGGATAAATATCCAGTAGTGTGATTGCTTTATCATAGGGTAGTTCTATTTTTAACATTTTGAGGAAGCTGCTTACTGTTTTCCAGAGTGGCGGTACCAGTTTGATTCCCACCAACAGCTCAAGAGGGTTTCTTTTTCTCCACATACTCTTTAATGCCTGTTGTTTCTTGTGTTGTTGGTTTTAGCCATTCTAACAAGTGGAGTAACATCTAATTGTAGTTTTGATTTGCATTTCCCTCATGATAAATGATGATGAGCATCTTTTCATGTGTCTGTTGGCCATCTGTATGTCTTCTTTGGAGAAATGTCTGTTCATGTCTTCTGCCCATTTTTAATTAGATTATTTGTTTTTTGGGTATTAAATGTTCTAAGTCCTTTATATACTTTGGATACTAATCCTTTATCAGATAGGTCATTTGCAAATATTTTCTCCCCTTCCAGCGTTTGCCTTTTAGTTTTGCTGATTGTTTCCTTAACTGAGCAGAAGCTTTTAATTTTGATGTATCCCAAAGGTTTATTTTTGCTTCTGTTTCCCTTGTCTCAGGAGATATATGTAGAAAAAAGTTGCTATGGCTGATGTCAAAGAAGTTACTGCCTGTGTTCTTGTCTAGAATTTTTATGGTTTCAGGTCTCACATTTAGGTCTTTAATCCATTTTGGATTTATTTTTGTGTAGTGTAAGAAAGTGGTCCAGTTTCATTCTTCTGCATGTTGCTGTCCAGTTTTCCCAACACCATTTGTTGAAGAGACTGTCCTTTTTCCATTGGATATTCTTTCCTACTCTGTCAAAGATTAATTGGCCATACAGTTGTGGGTTTATTTCTGGATTTTTTATTCTGTTCCATTGATCTATGTGTCTATTTTTGTGCCAGTATCAAACCGTTTTGATTACTACAGCTTTGTAATATAGCTTAACGTCCAGAATTGTGATGCCTCCAGCTTTGCTTTTCTTTTTCAAGGTTTCTTTGGCTATTTGGGGTGTTTTGTGTTTCCATACAAGTTTTAGGATTGCTTGTTCTTGCTTTGTGAAAAATGCTATTGGTATTTTGACAGAGATTGCATTAAATGTAGATTGGGGGCGCCTGGGTGGCTCAGTCGGTTGAGCGGCTGCCTTTGGCTCGGGTCGTGATCCTAGAGTCCTGGGATCAAGACCCACATCGGGCTCCCTGCTCAGTGGAGAGCCTGCTTCTCCCTCTCCCTCTGCCTGCCTCTCTGCCTACTTGTGCTTTCTCTCTCTCTCTGTCAAATAAATAAATAAAATCTTAAAAAAAAAATTTTTTTAAAAAATAAATAAATGTGTAGATTGCTTTGGGTAGTATAGACATTATAATATTTGATCTTCCAATCCATGAGCATAAAATATCTTTCCACTTCTTCTTGTTATCTTTAATTTTTTTCATCGGTGTTTTCTAGTTTTCAGAGTACAGGTCTTTTACCTCTTTGGTTAGGTTACTTCCTAGGTATCTTGTTATCTTTAGTGCAATTATAAATACTATTGTTTTATTAATTTCTCTTTTTGCTGCGTCATTACTGGTATATAGAAGTATGACAGATTTTTGGAGATCTATTTTGTATCCTCATCTTTATGAAGTTCATTTATCAGTTCTGGCAGTTTTTAGTGCAGTCTTTGGGTTTTCTATATAGTATCATGTCATCTGCAAATAGTAAGTTTTACTTCTTCCTTACCAGTTTGGATGCCATTTATTTCTTTTTGTGGTCTGATTGCTGTGGTTAGGACTTCCAGTACTATGTTGAATAAATATGCTGAGAGTGACATCTTTGTCTTGTTCCTGACCTTAGGGGAAAAGCTCGCAGTTTTTCTCCATTAAGGATGATGGTACCTATGGTTTTTCATATAGGGCCTTTATTATGTTGAGGTATGTACCCTCTAAACCTACTTTGTTGAGGGCTTTTATCGTGAGTGAGTATTGCACTGTCAAATGTTTTTTTCTGCATCTATTGAAATGAGCATATGCTTCTTTTTTTTTATTATGTTATGTTAATCACCATACATTACATCATTAGTTTTTCATATAGTGTTCCATGATTCATTGTTTGCGTATAACACCCAGTGCTCCATTCAGTACATGCCCTCTTCATATGCTTCTTATCCTTTCTGTTATTGATGCAATGTATCATGTTGATTGATCTGTAAATATCAAACCACCCTGATAACCCAGGAATAAATCCCACTTGATTGTGGTGAATGATTTTTTTTTAATATTTTGGTGAATTCAGTTTGCTAGTATTTCGTTGAAGATTTTTGCATCTATGTTCATCAGGAATATTGATCTCATTTTTAGTGTTGTCTTTATCTGGTTTTGGTATCAGGATATAAAATGAATTTGGAAGTTTTACTTCCTTTTCTAATTTCTGGAATAGTTTGAGAAGAATAGGTATTAACTCTTCTTTAAATGTTTGGTAGAGGGGTGTATGGGTGGCTCAGTCAGTTAAGCTTCTGCCTTCAGCTCAGGTCATGATCCCAGGGTCCTGGGATTGAGCCCCGTGTCAGGCTCTCTGCTCAGCAGGGAACCTGCTTCTCCCTCTCCCTCTGCCTACTGCTCCCCTTGCTTGTGCTCTCTCTCAGTCTCTCTCTGTCAAATAAATAAATAAAATCTTTAAAAAAAAATAAATGTTTGGTAGAATTCACCTGTGAAGCCATCTGGTCCTGGACTTCTGTTTGTTGGGAGTTTTTGGATTACTAATTTAATTTCTTTGCTGGTTATCAGTCTGTTCAAATTTTCTATTTCTTCCTGATTCGGTTTTGGTAGTTTATATGTTTCTAGGACTTTGTCCATTTCTTCCAGGTTGTCCAATTTGGTGGCAGATAGCTTTTCATATTATTCTCTTATAAATGTATTTCTGTGGTGTTGGTTGTTATTTCTCCTCTCTCATTTGTGACTTTACTTATTTGAATTCTTTCTCTTTTGTTCTTGGTAAGTTTGGCTAGTGGTTTATCAATTTTATTGATTTTTTTTTTCAAAGAACCGACTCCTGGTTTTCATTGATCTGTTCTATTATTTTTTTAGCTTCCATATCATTTATTTCTGCTCTAATCTTTATTTCCTCCCTTCTGCTGGTTTTAGGTTTTATTTGTTGTTCTTTTTCTAGCTCCTTTATAGGTTTTGCTTGTTGTTCTTTTTTTTAGGTATAAAGTTAAGGTTGTTTATTTAAGATTTTTCTTGATTCTTGAGGTGGGCCCATATTGCTACAAATTTCCCTCTTACAATCTGTTTTGCAACATCCCAAAGGTTTTGCACTGTTGTGCTTTCATTTTCATTTGTTTCCATGTACTTTTTTATTTCTTCTTTTATTTCCTAGTTGACCCATTCATTTTTTAGTAGCGTGTTATTTAACCACCATGTATTTGTGGTCTTGCCAGATTTTTTTTTAATGTGGTTGACTTCTGGTTTTGTAGCATTGTGGTCAGAAAAAATTCATGATATGACTTCGATGTTCTTGAATTTGTTGAGGCTTGTTTTGTGGCCTAATATGTGATCTAATCGGAGAATGTTCAATGTGCACTTGAAAATAATGTAATGTATGGTGATTAACATAACATAATAATAAAAAAAATAATGTGTATTCTGTGTTAGAATGGGAATGTTATGATTATAAGTGTTAAATCCATCTGTTTCAGTGTGTCATTCAAAACCATTGTTTCCTTATTGAGTCTCTGTTTAGGGGATCTGTCCACCAATGTATATGGGGTGTTAAAGTCCCCTACTATTATTATATTATTATCAGTTAGTTCCTTTATGTTTGTTATTAACTGTTTTACATATTGGGGTGCTCCTATGTTGGGTGCATAAATATTTACAATTGTTATATCTTCTCATTAGATTTTCCCCTTTATTATTATATAGTACCTTTCTTTTTCTCTTGTACAGTCTTTGTTTAAAGTCTATTTTGTTCTGGGTGCCTGAGTGGGTCAGTCAGTTAAGCATTCAACTCTTGGTTTCAGCTCAGGTCATGATCTCAGGGTTGTGAGATTGAACCACAGGTTGGGCTCCTCACTCAGAGGGGAGTCTGGTTGAGATTCTCTCTCTGCCCCTCCCCCTGCTCGAGCTCTCTCTCTCTTTCTCTCTCTCTAAAATAAGTAAATAAATAAAATATTTTAAAAATAAAGTATATTTTGTCCTATATAAGTATTGCTACTCCAGCTTTCTTTCAACATTCATTTAAATGATAGATGTTTCTCCATCCCCTCAATTTCAATCTGCAGGTGTCTTTAGGTCTAAAATGAATCTCTTGTAGGCAGCTTATAGATGGGTCTTGATTTTTTATCCATTCTGTCACCCTATATCTTTTGATTGGAGCATTTAGTACATTTACATTCAAAGTAATTATTGATAGATATGTATTTATTGTCATTTTATTATTTTTTGTAGTTCTTTCTAAAAATTTTCTCTGATCCTTTCTTGTCTTTCTTTCTTTCATGGTTTGCTGATTTTCTTTAGTGATATATTTGGATTTCTTTTTCTTTATTTTTTTGCATATTTATTAGTGGTTTTTGATATATGGTTACCATTAGGTTTGTATATAGTCTCTTCTGCATTAGCAGTCTAGATTAAATTAATGGTCATTTACGTTTGAACCCATTCTTTACTCCTCTCCTCCCCACATTTTAGGTATATGTTGTCATATTTTATATCCTTTTATTTTGTGAGCTCCTTGACTGGTTTTATACTGAAATATTCATTTTTACTGCCTTTGTGTTTCCTAACTTTA
The DNA here is from genome assembly GCF_054177405.1 of Leptonychotes weddellii. Lineage (NCBI taxonomy): Eukaryota > Metazoa > Chordata > Mammalia > Carnivora > Phocidae > Leptonychotes > Leptonychotes weddellii. The sequence goes on from NC_138372.1 coordinate 52,297,643, forward strand.
TACTCCTTTCCACTCAAAGGGTCCCCTTTAATATTTCTTACAATGCTGGTTTAGTGGTCATGACCTCCTTTACTTTATGTTTGTCTTGGAAACTCTTTATCGGTCCTTCTATTCTGAATGCTAGCCTTGCTGCATAGGATTCTTGACTGCATATTCTCCCATTCAGCACTTTGAATATATCATGCCACTCCCTTCTTCCTTGGAATATTTCTGCTGAAAAATCTCCTGCAAGCCTTATGGTTTTCCCATTGTAAGTTACTGTCTTCTTTTGTCTTGCTGCTTTAATTTCTTTTTTTTTTTTCCTTTACCACTATATGTAACCAATTTCATTACAATATGTTTTGGTGTGGATCTGCTTTTGTTGATTTTGATGGGAGTTCTCTGTGCCTTCTGGATCTAGATATCTGTTTCCTTCCCCAGATTAGGGAAGTTTTTAGCCATTATTTTATCAAATACATTTTCTGCCCCATTTCCCTCTTCTTCTTCTGGGACTCCTCTAATATGAATGTTACTATTTTTGACGAAGTCATTGAGTTCCCTAAGTTTATTCTCATTTTGCATAACTCTTTTTACTCTCTTTTGTTTGGCTTGATTTCTTTCCATTACTCTGTGTTCAAGGTCACTAATTTGTTCCTCTGCTTCTTCCATCTTGCTTTTCAACAAATTCAAGAACACTGAAGTCATACCATGCATCTTTTCTGGCCACAATGCTACAAAACTAGAAGTCAACCACAAGAAAAGAATCTGGCAAGACCACAAATATATGGAGGTTAGATAACACACTACTAAAAAATGAATGGGTCATGAGGAAATAAAAGAAGAAATTTAAAAGTACATGGAAATAAATGAAAATGAAAGCACAACAGTGCAAAACATTTGAGATGTTGCAAAGCTGATTATAAGAGGAAATTTTATAGCAAGACAGGCCTACCTTAAGAGACATGTTTCTCATTTCATTTATTGAGTCCTTTATCTCTGCTATGTTATTCTTTATCTCTGTGTTAAGGGTCTCATTCATGTCTTCCCCTCTTTTCTCAAGTCCAATGAGTATCTCTATGATCATTACTTTAAATTCTCTATCAGGCATTTTACTTAATAGATCTCTGGCTGTGGCCTTATCCTATTCTTTCATCTGGAATAAGTTTCTCTCTCTTCTTATTTTGTCTAAATCTCTGTGCCTATTTCTCTGTGTTAGGAAAGTCAGCTATATCCCCTGTTCTTGAGGGTAATAACCTTATGAAAAAGAGGTCCCATAGTGCCCTGCTGTGTGGTGGATCCTGTTCCCCAGGGCCTGGTGCTTCTGGGAATGCCTCAAATGTGTGCTGCATGTGTTCCACTATTTTTTCCTGGCCACTTTATCCTTCAGGCTGGTCATCTGCAAAAGCTCTCTTTGCCTGTTGTGGGCAGTGTTTGGTTCTTGGCCTGAATGTGGCACATTTTAACTAGGTGTGCTCTGATTTGTTTGTGAAATGAGACCTGTTACCACTGCCACTGGAACCAAGGTTCTGCAAAGCTCCTACATTGGGAAACATGGTGTGAGTAGAGGTTAGGGACTGTCTTCTGGGGGAGGGAACCCATCATGCTTTAGCAAGTGTGACTGAGAGGGGTAGTTCTCCCTGAGCATGGCGATGTGTGTGTAAAGGTTTTGGTGTAAGCAAGTTAGGTAGCAAGTGTTGGTGCTATGCTGGTTCCCACAGATGGCCCTGTGCTTATGCTGGGAGGTGGGGTGGGGAAATGGCACCTGCCTGTTCCTTTATTCCTGGAGAGGGATGTGCTCTGAGATGAGCTACTAACCTCCCATCTATGTCCCAGGCTCTCTTCAGATCCCTGTTTCCATGCTGTATGTTCCCAGGCTGTTTGCTGTGTCTTTTCTCCAAGAGCAGCCCCAGTGTCCTCTGAGTTCTCCCAGAGACAGTGTACTAACCTTTAAAACTCCAGACCCTAAGCCCTGCTGGATGCCAGAACTCCCACGAAATTCAGCTGCTCTCGCTTTCCAAGACAATTGCTATGGGGATTCATTTTCCCTGTGCACTCCCCTATGTGTTACTCTGTCTCTGGCCCTTCTCCACAACCACATCTCCCACCCCACTACAGTGGCCATAATCCTTTTCTCTCCCAAACCACATCTCTATACTTCCTACTTTCTTCAGTGTGGCTTCTTCTCTTATCTTAAGTTATGGAATTTATTCTGCCAGTCTTCAGGTCAATTTCTGTGGTATTTAAGATAATTGTGTTACAAATACAATCTAGTTATATTTGTGAGATGAGGAAAGCCTAGGTTCCTCCTACCCTACTGCCATCTTCTTCTCTCCAAGAATATATAAAAACTATTTTCAAAGATATTTTTTCAGTTCCATTTTCTAATTTATTAAAAGTGATTAGAAATGCAAATTATTTTTATATTGACCTTGTATCCAGTGACTTTGTTAAATTCATTCACTAATTCCAAGAATTTATTTGTAGTTTATTTTGGATTTTCTATATCCATAGTCAAGACTTCTGTTAATAATGGAAGTTTTACTTCTTTCTTTCCAAAATTTCTATTTTTTCTTACCTTATCAGAATGGCTTGTTTTGCAGTTCAACGTTGAATAAATGGTGATAGCAAACATCCTTATCTTGTTTCTATACACAAGAAACTTTTGATAATTTTTGCCAAAGATTTTTTTGCAGATTATTAGGTTAAGGACATTCCCGTCTATTCTTAGTTTGTTAACAGTATTTATTATGAATGGGTTTTGAATTTTATCAACAGATTTTGCTATATCTATTGGTGTGATCATGTGAATTTTCTCCACCTTGCTAGTGCAGTGAATTCCTATGATGCCAAATCATATGTGCATTCCTGAAAGTAACTCAACTTGGTTTATGGAGTATCATTTTTTATATAGTGTTGAATTGCATTTGTTGGTATTCTGTTTAGAATTGTGTAAATGTTCTATAATTTATTTTTCTTAATACCCTTTTATTTTGTTGTCAGCATAATACTGATTTCATAAAACAACTTGGGAAGTTTTACTGCTCTTTCTACCCTCTGAAAGAGTTTACGTAAGATTGTTGTTACATCATAAATGAAAGAATTGGTTTCATTAACTGTTGAGGTGATCTGGGTCTTTTCTGGGAGTTTTCTTTGTGGGAAGGTCTTAGTTATGGATTGAGTTTCTTTAATGAATATGAGATTATTAAGATTTCTTAATTTAACTTTATTAAATTATTTTGCAAGAAATTTCCATTTTATTTCAATTTCAATTTTCTGGGCATAAAATTTTCATACTATCCTCATGTAAACTTTGTAATATCTGTAGAATATGTGATTATATCCTCCTTTTTATTACTGAAATTTGTTTTTCATTCATTCTCTCCTTTTTTCCTTGGTCAGTCTTGTTAAAAGATGAAGATTTTATTTGCTTTTTTTTAAAAGATTTTACTTATTTGCAAGAGAGACAGAGAGAGCACAAGCAGGGGGAGCAGCAGGCAGAGGGAGAAGCAGGCACCCCTCTAAGCAAGGAGCCTGATGCGGGACCTGATCCTAGAACCCCAGGATCATGAGCCTAAGACAGACACTTAACTGACTGAGCCACCCAGGCATCCCTATTTGCTTTTAAAAATAATCAACTTGTATGTTTTTTTACCTCCTTTATTGTATGTTTTTATTTCATTAAATTTTTCTCATTGTCATTATTTCCCTTTCCCCATATTTTGGGGACAATTTGCTGCTCTTCTTTTTTGTAGCTTTTTGAGATAGATGATTATAATCATTAATTTTCACCTTTTCTTATTTTCTAATTTATGGATTTACATGTAAACATATCTCTTTAGCTGGTCCCACATGTTTTGATAAGTAGTATTTTAATATAATTTATTCAAAATACATTCTAATATTCATTTTGAAATAGCCCATAGGTTATTTACAAGTATGTAGCTTCACTTCAAAGTTTTTGGGGATTTTCTAGTTATCTTTTTATTATTGAGTACTTGCTTAAGTTCTCTGTGGTCAGCAAATGCTCTGAATTATGATGAGACTTGCTCTATGGCACAATAATTGGTCAATTTTAGTAAATGTTCCATGTGTACTTGAATATAAAGTGTATTCTGCATTTGTTGATGCTGCACTTTAAGCATGTAAATTAGGACATTTTGTTAATCAAGATATCTGTCTTTTATTCCTTACTGAATTTTGGTCTGTTTTTTCTTTCAGTTAGTGACAGAGGTATGATAAAATCTCCAGCTATAATTACATGTTTTCTTATGTCTCCTATAATTCTGAGAGATTTTGCTATTGGTGTTTTGGATCCATGTTACTAATTGCATTAAAATATAAATTATGGAATGTTATGTTCCTATTGAATTAACCCTTTTGTTATTGTAAAAAGTCCCATTTGGCCCTAGTAATACTTCATGCCTCAAGTCCAGGTTGTCTATTATATAGTTTCCCTGGCTTTCTTTTACTCACGATTTTTACAGTATCTCTTTTTTCATTTTATTTTCAATCTTGGTCTGTCTTTATATTTTTCATTTCAGTTCTAAAATCTTTTTTTTAAACTGGGTATTTAGCTTATACCCATATATGAATAATAATTTATTTGGGTTTTGATCTACCATGTTATTTTTTTGCTCTTGTCTGATCTCTTTTTTTTTTCCATTCATTTTCTTATATTTGTAGGATCAATCATGTTTCATTATTCTATTTGTTCCCATATTGACTTTATCAGTCATACTGCCTTTTGTTATCCTTTTAGTAAGTTCTATCAAAAGTTCAAAAATAACATAAGTAAAACCAATGAATCACCAAAGTAGTAATTAGTAAAAATTTATTGTGCACCCACCAAAAAGGCAATTTGCAAACCAGGAGCACTCAAAGCAAAACACAGAATGAGGCTCAGGAGTATAAAGCATATTATAAAGCTTTGTTATAATACAACTTAGTTGGGGGGGCAGTGACCATTTATTCTTCACAGTGATTGATTATAATATCAGAATTTTCTTAAATGGTAAGGAATTTGTTAGTGGTTACCTCATATCAATTTTGGGAAACAGTTTTAAGTTTTGTTTATAATTTTCAAGGTCATAAGCAAGAAATGACCCAGGTCAAGCTAGTCTTGCAAAATAAGCTAAACTAAGGTTTGTTTGTATAACTAAACTGGTTTTGTTTGCTTAGGGAATTTTCAAAGCCAGCCCCTATTTGTCTTTGATTTTAAGAGTCCCTTAGAGATTCAGATAAGTATCCTTGACTTGATACATTCTACCTCAAATTAGTATGTTTTCCATTTTTTAAGATATACTAAAGATCTTAGAATAATAACTTTTTCACCTCACTCCCAATTTTTATGCTATTATTAACATGTACTTCAGTATTATTATACCATATAAGACACATTATCAGTGACCCAATTATCAAGTTATTGTTCTTGGTCCCAAATATACCCTTTTTTGCCTGCTTTGTGATACTCTGGCTGCCCTCTGAACAATTCTCCTTGCTGTCTGGATCAATGTTAGTAAGACTTTGTCAATAGAGGACCCTAGTGACAATGGAAGTTAATAGCAGCAAGAAGACACTTTCCTTCTGGGTCTTGTCCTCCATGTTTATATTTGGCATGGATGTCCTATAGACCTCACAGACCAGTCTCAACCACACCCTCAAGCCTTGCTCTCCTCGCCCAGTGGTTATTTCCCAGAGCTCCTGTTATGCTTTTTTGGTAGCCCTGTCTGGATCCATTTCTCCCCACCAAATGGCTGTTCCTGAGAAGCCCCAGTAGGCTGCTTGCATAGCAGCTATGGTTGCATTCTCAAGCAACTTTTTCCATGATAGAGATCTAAGCTCCATAGAACAGCTCCAACCTGCTCATGTTTTCCAACCATGGTTGATCATTTGTAAAGATCAGTTCTGTCCTGTGCCCTCTGGGAACTTTCTTTACCACTGTGATGTAGCCTGCCATTGGAGCCATGGTCTCTTTTTAAAAAGTCTGAATTTCAGCTTTGAGCTGAAACAGGGGGTAGTAGGGAGAGACTCTTAAGTCCTCAGTTCTTTTAGTTTTCATTCTCTCTCAGCCTCTAAACAACAGCTGTTTTTGTTTGTTTTGTTTTGTTTGCACATTCTACTTATGGACCTATTTACTTCTTTTAATAGTCAGCTACCTTTGACTAGTGACCAAATTTTTACATTGAATTTTCTTGGTTCTAATAACTGGTTTGGTTTCTGTCTCCTGGCTAGATCCTGACTAATATACTCTAATTCCCAGTAGTGCTTCCCATTGTTTATCATTTCTGGTGCTCTTTATTCCTTTCTGTGATTTCATCTGAGATAATTTTCTTTATCTGAAGAGCATCCTTCAGTATTTTTTAAACTGCAGGGCTCAGTTGGTTAAGCGACTGCCTTCAGCTCAGGTCATGATCTGGAGTCCCAGGATCGAGTCCCACATTGGGCTCCCTGCTCAGCAGGGAGTCTGCTTCTCCCTCTGGCCCTCCCCCACTCATGCTCTCTCTCTCAAATAAACAAATAAATAAATAAATCTTAAACTGCATGTCTGCTAACAAATTATCTCAACTTTGTCTAAAAATGCTTTATTTTATACTACTTACTAATGAATTTTGCTTTGTGTGGAATCTGAGGTTGAAGCTACCTTCTTTTCAGCACTTTAACAATGCAATTTGTTGTCTTTGGCTTTATCATTTCTATTTATGAGTAAGCTGTTAGTTTCATTGATGTTTCTTTGAAAGCAATGTCCCTTTTCTGTGGTTATTCTTAAAGTTTTAAATTGTGTGTGTGTGTGTGTGTGTATGAAGTAGATATTATTACTAAGTGCCTAACAATGATCTGCTTGACATTTCTTCTTAGGTTCATAGAAATCCCTGAATCACACTGCCTAATATCTTTAATTGGGGTTTTAGAAAATTTTTAACTGCTATTTTTTTTCAAATATTACTTTTACCCAGATCCCCTTTTTCCCTCCTTAATTTATATTAAATCTTTTCACCATGACCCTTTCACTCTTTTGTGTATTTTCATCCTTTCTCTTTGTCTCTGTGTATCAATTTGGAAACCTTACATTACTCTGTCTTCTAATTTACTGTTGCTTTCTTCTGCTGGTCTAATTGGTTGTTATAACAAATCTATCAAGTTCTTTATTTCCATTATTATATTTCTCACATAAAGCATTTCCATAAGAATCTTTTTTTTTTACACAAACCAGCTCTCTCTCAACATTTTCCTTTATTTCCATGAACATTTCAATAATAATTACTTTATGTCTGTGTTCCATTACTCCAATATCTGGATCATGTGTGGGTCTATTTCTGTTTCAAACTTTCTTGGACATTTAGTTCTGCTTCCTGAAATGTCTGTTAATTCTTGATTAAATATCAGAAATTTTATAAAATAATTGTAGTGCCAACCTTGTTTTGCTTTTTGGTGTTTTATTTTTTATTTTTGCATTGCCTTCAAAATAAAGTAAAAATTCTATATCTAAAGAAAAGGAAAGTTTACTTGTATACATTTTTTTTTTGGTATGTGTATTTCATTATAGGGTGTAATTCTAGAATTAAAGTGTATAATTAAAGTTACTATTTAAACCACAATATATTCATTATTGGCTTTATTATTTTATTTTAACATCTTCTAATACCTTTCTATGTGAGAGTGCATGGAATGTATTTTTTGAAAAGCTTGACCAAAGGAATCTCAAATAAATATCGTCTTTATTAAGGAAGTAGGTTGCATGTGGAAGAGATTTGCTTTTGTCCTGAGGCATTCATGATATAGATAGAAGAGAACATTATATTTTAAGTCTAACAATTGCTATTAAAATGAATAAAAATCTACCAAGCATTTGAAATTTTTATAGACTATTAAGTCAGTAACACATAGGTCACTGATAGATATTTAAAGTCTGGGTATATGTCATATCATTTACTGTTTTAAAGTCAGAGCATTACATATTGAAAAATACTTCTGGAGAAAAAACATCTTTAAAAAGCTGTGGAGATAAAGAAAGATAGAGATGGGCAGAGAAACAGAAGAAAGGATTTATAACAAAAAATAAATATTTCAATGAACTCGATATTCTATTATTGGGGAAGAGTTGTATTTACATCAGTCATATCTAAATATAACAAAACAATTCAGTATGCTAAAGACAGGGTATTAAAGTAGAAGTGTTTGGGCCTGAATGTTAACAGAGGCAGGCTTCAAATTTGAGTCTGGAAAAAGGTATTTTCTTCCTATGTTCTAGTTCTATATCTATACTTTCTGTGGGTGTAAATAAGCAGCCCACTTTTCATAAGTAGTACTGTCAGCCTGAGTTGATTTACCTTGGAACCACTGCTATATACTTTTAACACCTACTCTCTCCTTTGGAGTACCTCAAATGTCTCAATGTTTAGACAATAGCCATTGACCTATACAGCTTTAGGGACAGTGGACTAGGATATTGTGGAATCTTTATGTTTTTAGTAGCAGTACTGTTAATTATGCAATGGTATAACTTATGTGAATAAAATTAATGTTCTGTGTCTTTCTGAGTCCTACAAAATAGCTAAGCAGTTTTTTTCCCAAAACCTAAAGTTATGTTTCTGATGGTCTAAGTTAACATGATTGTGTATCAAGGTGTTGATTGCTAACTTTAGGATCTATAAAAAATATTGAACTTTGGTGAGGAAAAAGAGAGTGAATGATTACAAGGTAGACACTCAATAAAGCTTGTTAAATAAATCTTTGATGTTGCTTATAGAAATTACATATAAAGCATTGAGCATTATGGACTGAAGTGCCTACATTTCAAGAGACATTTCAGGTATAAAAATTATCACACTATTATGAGAAAATTAATCTATTTTTTAAAAAATTAATTTTTGGAATAAGAATTATTTTATAACAGTAGGAAAAGATAAGAAAATGACGAATTGAAAATTCTTCATAAACACTTCATTTTGAATACTTCTGTTCATGTCTTCAGAAGTTCTTTTCTACTTATCAATGAGCATAATTTTTTTTCTGTATTTGGTCAATAGTCAAGTTTTTGTTGGATTTAAGAGGCATGTATTTTTGTATTACAAAAGTATTTCAATGTTTCTGGAAAATATATCTTATGGCACTCTCAATGGGCATTTCTACTTAGAATTTCTTTGAAAAAGTTTGCCTTGTTAGTTTCATTCCATCCAGACCTGTTCTGTGGAAGGAACTCTGTTAGGCACAAGGGATACAAAGATGAGTAATATAGATTTCCTGTCATTAAGAAATGAGACATAAATTTGCAAGAGGATGCACTGGATTAGTTTATGTATGAATTTCATCCTGGCGTTCTAACTTATCTTCCAGGTTCCTAAGGAAGAAATTTTCTATTTATTTTAACAGATTTTACATCAAATCATAGTAGTGAATCAAAGTAATGTAAATACGAGCTTTTTTCTTTCTTCTTTTTCAGAATTACAGGATTTTTGCGTAGATTAAATCATAAAAAATAAACTCTTCTTCCTAAAAATAAAAAATTATGTCTCACGAAGTAAGTAACAAAGCACTTCCAAATCTTCAAAGCATTGTGTGTGAGATTTTTAGATTTTCCGTATAAAAAGAGTTCCAATCAAAATGAGTTTGTGAAATATTTTTCTTATTCCTTCACTGAGGGAATCCTCAGTGAATAATCCCAATATACATGAAATATCAAAATTTTTTGAGGAGTCCTTTGATTTAAAAATTCTATTTAAGTTTGTTTAGTCTAGCATTTCCCACTTACTTAACCATAGATCCTCCCTTGTGAATACACACACACACACAAATAATACATTATGGAAAACAGTGGAATAAGTTAGAGTTCACACAGCAAAGAAAATAACACCCAAGTTTTTATTCTGAGACCTGAGTGCTCTTGACTAACCACACTTGCCTGGCCAAGTAATGATAAGACAGTAAAGTTACCATTCTCACATGAAGATTGAGTCCATGGCCCAGTAAGGCAAAAGACCAAAAGGTGGGATATTGACCTTTTTGCATAGATCAAAGAAAGAAGCTGTCGTAGAGAGGGCAACAAAAGTTTCTAGGAAAAGCCTATGTAATAGTTAACAACAAAGGCTGTGAACCGAGACTACTTGTTTTCCAGTCAACTCCAGTCACTAAAAGTGTGACCTTGAAAAATTTGCTTAATCTTTATGTGCCTAAATATTGCTATATGTAAGTGGAAATAGTAATAGAGGCTCCCATAATCACATATCATCATCACTAAATTAGTTATTATCATTAAAGTACTTGGAACAATGTGTAGCACATAAGAAAAAGTACTTAAGTGTATAAATAAATAATCCTCACAATTCTTTGACTTTGTTGGGTCTCATAGTTGATGGATTATCTCCTTCCAATTAAGAAATCCATTTTTTAATTTTTTTATAAATTCAAGCACACTAGGCTGACACCTATCAAATATCATGTTTGGGAAATTTATAAAATATGTTTATGGAGTGAATAATAAAAGGAGAAGAGGAAATGTTTCTTTACACAATCTTCAGCCTGTGTTCTTATTCAATATCTTGGGGCATGTTCACTGGAGAAAACCAACTAGCCTTATATAATGAGAATAACAGATTATTTTCTATATTGGTCCCTGTTGCCTCCAAATATTTGCTTGTGCACTTGGTTATGCAATATTAATAATAACAGCATATTTACTGAGTGCTTGCCATATGCCCTGTGCTCTTCTTACGGATTTTAATGTAATTTTTTCACTGAATTCCTACAAGAATCCTACAAGTTGGGTATTGTTGTTATACCTTTTTTATAGAAGGAAAAATAATGAGAAATGTCTTCTTACTACTAAACATAGGTGACAGATAATGAGTATTCACAACTTGTCAGTTTATACATCAAAAGTGGTATCTTTTTTGATTCTCACCAAACCTATGAAGTTGCTTTTATTATTCTGTGTTGCAGAAACAAATTGAAGGTCAGTGAGGTTAATTCACTTATCCATGTTCATAATGAAAATGGTGCACTTATCTCTTTAAAAATGGGCTAAAATATCATCTGAACATGAAATACACATATCTTTGCCACTGAGGCTAGAGAAAGAAATGTTAGCAGTAATGATAGATACATATGAGGTTACCAAACACAGGAAAGTCTCCAGTGCTGATCTAGAAAAACAAAACATAATTCAGAACAATCTTTAATGGGAATTTTTTTCTTACTGCTCATTTTCACTGTGCAGGGCTGATTATGGATTCATTTATCTCATCAAGAACAAAACACGGGGGGAGTTGCTTTAGTATGTACTAAATAGGATAAACAGGAAATGAACATTTATGTAATTCAGTATTTCCCATGCAGGTACGTGCACATCTCTAAATTAAACATAGGCCTTTGAACCACTGCTGCAGTTATAGGAATCATTGAGGAAAATTTATAGTGATTTCTTATTGTATCTACTTATATTTGGTCTCCCTGTCAAAATAACACGGAGCAACCTCCAACAGCATAAATATATATCTCCTAATTATGGGCATATTTTGAAATCACTCCAACACCTTCAAGTTTTAACAGAAAATACATTATTTTTCTGTTTCTATGCAAGAAGCTTATAATGAGTCTGTCTCCACAGGAGAAAAATAAATAAATGTCATGACTTTGTAATTATCATCTTGAAAACTTTCACACCTTAGTTTATCTATTTAAGAAAAAAAATCTTTACAATGCATCAGGTACTGTTTATTTCATTGTAAAGGTTGAAAAACCATCAACTAATTGTCAAGAAAAATCCGAGTTTATATTCAAGGTATCCAGCATTAATTATCTTGAAAATGCAAAGAAGACCTTCTAGTTCACTTCTAACTTGTTCTAGGATTTAGATCTACTGCCTAAAATTTGAAAAATTGTTGAATGACAATTAAATTTCCTTTGGATACAAGTTATGCAAACTAAAAAGAAATGTGATTCAGCTCTCTCTTATTTATATAAATGCAAGGAAACAGGAACCCAATGTAAATAATACCTGAATTAAAAATCATAGCATATTCAGAGTACTTCAAGTAGTTAGTTGTGGCCACTCTGTGGAACATAGAATTCTGGGCTCTAGCAGTAGGCTGACTTGTATTTGAGTTGTACCCAGCTATGTCACTAACTCGTTATGGGACAATGGGCTAATAACTTCATCACTTTTCTTGATCTCGATTTATGTAAATTTATGTAACATCAGAATAATTATAAATATTAATTGATTATGAAATATACATTAAAATTATATATTACATATCTATAAATATTACTTAGTTCCCAATATAAAGGAATGTCATAAAGCTAACATGAAATAATGAATTCAATCTCCACATTGTGCACTGTAAATGGTAGATACTATTATTACTTTGGTTAGATTAAAAATCAGATTTAAACTGGAGGATTCAGAGCCACAGCTTGTAAAATCTGTTATGCCATGTAAGGACTTTAGATTTCATACCGTGGTAGACAATAGAAAGTCACCAAAGAATTTTACCCAGAAGAATACTGTGACACACTTTGCATTTTAAAAAATCATTTTGTTTACAGTATGGAGGGTGAGTTGGAGGGCACAATAAGGAAAGCAGTTACAAGACTTTTTCAGTAGTCCATGAGAAAATAGTAAAGGCTTGAATCAAGTCAACCACAGAAACAATGAAGAGAAAGGAATCTGTATGAGATTATAGGGAGCTGAAATAATGGAGCACAGCTACTAACATAGTGTTGCCACATGGAAAAGGGAGGAACCAAGAATGACACCCAGCATCCAAAAAGATCGTCAGGAGGGGCACCTGGGTGGCTCAGTCGTTAAGCGTCTGCCTTCGGCCCAGGTCATGCATGATCCCAGGGTCCTGGGATCAAGCCCCGCATCGGGCTCCCGGCTCGGCGGGAAGCCTGCTTCTCCCTCTCCCCCCGCTTGTGTTCCCTCTCTCTCTGTCAAATAAATAAAATCTTTAAAAACAAAAACAAAAACAAAAACAAAAACAAAAAGATGGTCAGGATAGCGAATACAAGAGGAATACAAGCGAATACAGGATAGCGAATAAATAGGATAGGAATACACACGGGTGGGGAGGTGAAAGGGGAGAAGGGTAGAACTAGATGTATAAAGTAAGGCTGGTTTTGAAAAAGTAGAATTCAAGTTGCCTGTAGATCATAAAAGCACAGAGGTCTATCACACAATTGGTTACACTGGTTTCAGCTTGGAGTTCAAGACATATACTAGGTAGATGAAGTTACAAGATCATAAGTAATTGCTTCTAGAGATTAGATAGAGTGATGAGAAGAGAGCTAAGAGCTGAACTTTGGGAAACATCAAAATATAAAAGATAGGCAGAAGAAAAAGGACTTAAAATGGAGACTGAGAAGGCATATCCATGTAGTACCAAGGAGATCAGGAGATAGTGATACCAAGGAAACCAAGGTGGAAGTCTATCAAGAAGAAGGAAGTGGTCAACCTTGCTAAATGTTGCGGGCAAGTAAAATAAGATTAGGAGAAAAGAAATACCATATGATTGGACAATTATTGGGTTGCTTGTGATATTTACAGTTTTATTGCAATAATGGGTACTGTAATCGGACTGTAGAAGGTTGAAGTATGAATGAAACACTCAGGCAGACGTTTTTTTCCAAAAAGGAAATAAAGACCCCACCCCACCCCCAATCTTTCTCTCCTCTCTATCTCATCCCTGGTTCTTAAAACCTACCAACCATGTTGTGAGGAAGCGTAGGTCACATGGAGATTCTACTTATAGGTATTCTAGCCAACAAACCCAGCTAACGTCACAATGCTAACACCAGCAGCAACTGCTTGAGTAAGCAAACTTTTCAATGATTTAGCGCCTAGTCTTTGAGCTGTTCCAGCTGATACATTTGAAGCAGAGATGATCTATTCTCATTGAGCCCTTCTCAAATTGTAGATGAAATATTCTAGATGTTTTAGGCCACTGAGTTTTGGATAATATTTTACACAGCCATGGTGAATTGTGTAGACATAAAGGGAGAGAAATCATAAATTTAAATTATTCCTTGAAAGTAGTTAGTATCGAAGAATTGCATGAGAAAGAGAAATTAACAACCAGATGAGGATAGAGGGTCAAGAATGTTTCAGAGTTTTTCATTTTCTTATTAAAATGGGATCACCATGAGCCATATAGGATGTAACAAAATGCATGTTAAGAAGAGGAAAAAATGGTGCAAATTCTGTATCCTGGTGGATCTAAAGGATATCAGAGTGAGAACGTAAGTGGTGTGATTAGTTTGAATAGGGAAACTGGTATTTGTACATATATGGGTCCTCTTACATGGGGGGAAAGGAAGCTAATGAAGATTATTCTCAATATTTTAAGTCATCTTTACAAAATCAGAGGCAACATCATCTGCACTGAAAAAGAAGTGGTAATTCTATATATAAAATATATAAAAAGATATAGGTGATGGGGGAATGAGCAGAGTGAATAAAAGCATCAGAGAGCTGTTAGCCTATAAATTGTTCATATAGTAATATATGTATAGTTATAGTAATATAGTTATCAAACACCACCAAATCTCCTTATACTCAGCCCTTAACCCTAAGGTAATCAACATATAATCACCATTGATTAGCTTTTTCTATTCTTCTATTTTTGAAATATATATAAACAGAGTCATAGAGTAGATACTCTTTTGTTTTGGGTTATTTTGCTCAACATTATGCACATTAGATGCATACATGTTTTGCATATAGGAACAGTTTGTTCATTAACATTGCTGAATAACATTACATTACATGAACATGAAATTTATTTTTTTTATTTAATATAGGTGGACATTTTGGATGTTTCAAACTTGGGGCTAATAAAAATAAAGCTTCCATGAATATTCTTGTGCATGAGTTTGCTGCAAATATGAATGACTTTCTGTTAAGGATATACCTAGAAAAGGAATTGCTAGGTTAACAGGTATGCATACTTTCAGCTGCTGATCTTATCAAACAGTTTTCCCAAGTGTTATACCAGTTTATGTTTCCATAAGCAATGTATGTGAGTGTATGTAAATTCATGTTTCTTCACATTCTTGCCAACAGTTAGTGTTACTGATCAACTTTCATTTTAGCTGTGCTGGTGCATGTGTAATCCTTTTCATTTTTCTATCTGGTTTCTTGCCCATTGTACTTAAATATTTGTAATAATATTTTTATTTTTTATTTTGTTCTTGTTTTGTTTTAATTCTGGATCCAAGTCTTTTTCAGGTATATGCACTACAATTTTTTTTTCCTATTCTACAGTTTGCTTTCTCCCTCTCAGTGGTGTCCTTTGAAGAACAAAAGGCCTTAATTTTAATGCCTTCTAATTTATCTGGATTTTCCTTTGTTGGTAGGGTTCTGCATTCTATTTAAGAAATTTTTGCTTATCTTAAAGACATAAAGATATTCCCAAAATATCCCATTGCTAGAACTTCAAGTTTTAAAGT
This sequence comes from Leptonychotes weddellii, assembly GCF_054177405.1. Classification (NCBI taxonomy): domain Eukaryota; kingdom Metazoa; phylum Chordata; class Mammalia; order Carnivora; family Phocidae; genus Leptonychotes; species Leptonychotes weddellii. Next base: position 52,313,066 of record NC_138372.1, read on the forward strand.
TTGCTTTATATCAACAGTACATTCTGAATGAATTTTGTGTAAGATTTGAGGATGAGTTCAAGCTGTATTGTTTTCCATACAACTGGCCTAGCACCATTTATTTAAATACATTCTTTCTCCATGGTGCTAGTGTCATCTCTCTAAGCGTGTATGTCTCAATCAGCTTTTGGACTCTATTCCATGGGTCTGTTAGTTTGTCCAAGATGCAAGAGCACCGAGTTGGTACTCTATTTACGACCGTAGCCTTTATACTAAACTTTGACTGGTGGCAAACCTCAAGCTTTTTCCTAAGATTGTCTTGGCTAGGAGCACCTGAGTGGCTCAGTCAGTTAAGCATCTGACTCTCGATTTTGGCTCAGGTTATGATCTCAGGGTCATGAGATTGAGCCCTACCTTGGGTTCAGCACTGAGCATGGGGCCTACTTAAGATTCTCCCCCTCTGTTGTTTGCTTGCTTTCTGTCTTAAAAAAAAGAAAAGAAAAACATTGTCTTAGCTATTATTTAATCTTTGCACTTTCATTGTATTAGAATAACTTGACATTTCCACAAAAATAAAATCCTAGTGTGATTTTGATTGAGATTGCTGTAAACCTATGAATAATTTGGAGACAATTGATATTTTTATAATATTTAAACTTCTAATCCATGAAATTATGTGTTGTCTGGAGATTCATTCATATCATTGCTGATATTGTTAATTTGTTCCTTTTTATGACTGAGTAATATTCTGCTGTTGAATGTACTACAGTTTGTTTATCCACTTTCCTACTGAAGGACATCTAGATTATTTCCATTTGTTGGGTATTATGAATAAATTTTCTATAAATATTCTAGAACAGATATTTTCATAGACATTTTTAATACCTATCTTGAGTAAATACTGAAAATGGGAATTAATTGGCCATTTGTATATCTTTTTTGCAAAATGTTTGTCCAATTCTTTACCCAAATTTTTAAGTAGACTGTTTGCCATTCTATTATTGAATTGTAGAAGTTCTTTATGTATCTTAGATACCACTTATATGTTAGATATGGTTTTAGAAATATTTCTCCTAGTCTTTGGCTTGCCTATTTATTTTCTTAACTATGTCTTTAACTGAACAGAAATGTTTAGTGATAATAAAATCTAATTTACTAAATTTTCTTTTGTCGTCATTAATTTTTGTGATTGGTCTAAGGAACTTCTACCCACCTATTGTTTAAAAATATATTTTCTTTTTTCTCTTTGAAATATTTTCCCCCTTTGAAATTTTTATCCTTTAAGCTTTAATGAGTAGGTCTACAATACATCTCAAATTAATTTCTGTTTATGGTATAAGGTAGTGGTTAAAGGTTATTTTTTGCCATATATTTCCAGTTAACCATTTGCTGAAAAGGTTTTCCTTTCTCCACTGGATTTGATACCTTTGTTGAAAGTGAGGATTTGTTTGTGAACTCCTTATTCTATTGCACTAATTTATTTATCAACCCTTATGCCAACAACACACTGACTTGATTTATAGTAAGTATTGAAGTCAGGTACTATAAGTTCTCTACCTGTGTACTTTTTCAATATACCTTTGGATATTCTGTCTTTTACGTTTCCATATAAAATTTCAAATTTCCAATCAATGAATAACATGTGTTATCTGTTAGGTTAGGTCTTCTTAAACTTTGTTCAAAAGCTTTTTTTTTCATATTCATAATAGAAGTCTTGTACATCTTTTATTACATTTACTACTTTGTTTTTTGTTGCTATGGTAAAAGGAATTGTTTTTTAAATATTATTTTCCAAATGTTTGCTACTTACATACAAAAATTGCATATAAAAATATTTATTTTTCTGTATTAATCTTGTGTCCTATAACACTGCCAAATTCAATACTCAGTTCTGTACTTGTTTTGTAGATTTCATACGATTTTCCACATAAGTAATCATGTTATCTGTAAGAAGATTCTTTTTTCTTCCTTGCTGATCTGTGCCCATTATTTTTCTTTTTTGTCTTATGGCTAGTTTCTCTAGTGCAATGTTAAATAGAAGTCATGAGAGTGTGAATCTTTGTTCTCAATTTTAGAAAATGTTAAATATTGTATTATTGAATATAATATTTTTCATATAATTTTTCAGAGATATATTTATAGACTGATGACATTCTTTTCTATTTTAGCTTGTTGAGAGTTATTTTTAAAATCAATTAAGTTTTGAATTTTGCCAATGCTTTTTTTTTTTAAGATTTTATTTATTTATCAGAGAGAGAGAGAGACAGAGTTAGGCAGAGGGAGAAGCAGGCTCCTTGCTGAGCAAGGAGCCCGATGTGGGACTCGATCCCAGGACCCTGGGATCATGACCTGAGCTGAGGGCAGAGGCTTAACCGACTGAGCCACCCAGGTGTCCCTTGCTAATGCTTTTTCTACAGCATTGAATATACCAGATATTTTTCATTTTTATTACAGTGTTAAAATGGCATATTACAATGGTTGGTTTTAAATTTTAAATCAATCTTGCATTCCTGGGATAAATCTACTTAGTCATGATTTTGATATATTGCTGTATTTGATTTGCTAGTATTTTGGTAGTATTTTTACCAATATTAATAAAGATTTGGGGGGTGAATTTTCTTTTTTGTGTTGTCCATGTAAGATTTTAATATTAGGACTATGCTGGCTTCATAAAATAAGTTGGTAATTGTACCCTGCTATTTTGTTTCCTGAAAAATTTTAGACTGATGATATATCTTTATTAAATATTTAAGAAAATTTTCCAGTGAGAACCTGTGAGTCTGGAGTGCCTGTAGAAGAGTTTGGATAAGAAGTTAAACATCTTTGAAAGATATCTATATATATCTATATAGATATATCTATATAGATATAAAAGATTAAAGGTATAAGGATATATGTGTGTGTGTTTATTTTGTGTCAATTAGGCTAGTTACATTTTTCAGATACTCATTTTTTTTTATCTAAGTTGACAAATTTGTTGCCATAAACTTGGCCATAAAATTCCCTTGTTATACTTTTAATATCTGTAGACTCTATAATGATAATCCTTTTTTTTTCATTTTTTATTAATAGTCTGTATTCTCTCTTTTGTGCTGTCTAGTTTTGTTACTTTTCTTTATTGCTACCTTTTCTTTGTTATTTTTTTCCCTGTTACTTACTTTGGCTTTAATTTGTTTTTTTCTACCTTCTTAAGTTGGAAACTTAGGTCATTAATTTTAAATATCTTTCTTTTTCAATATATCTTTTTAAAACTACACATCTCCTTTTATTATTATTATTATGTTATGTTAATCACCATACATTACATCATTAGTTTTTCATTATTTCTTTTTTTTAATTTTTTATTGTTATGTTAATCCCCATACATTACATCATTAGTTTTAGATGTAGTGTTCCATGATTCGTTGTTTGTGTATAACAGCCGGTGCTCCATGCTAGCACTGCTTTAGCTTCATCCCATATATTCTGATATACTAGATTTTCCTTATCAATTAGTTGGACATATTTTATAATTTCCTTGGATTTCTTCTTTGACCCATGGATTATTTAGTAGTATGTAATTTAATTTCTGAGTATTTGAGTTTTCCCTAGTTATCTTACTGTTATCTAATACCCCTTAGGTTCTAATTTAATTCCATTGTGGTCAGACAGTATACTCTCTATAATTTTAATTATGTTTTAATTTATTGAGACTTATTCTATGGTTTAACATATAGTCTATATTGATGAGCATCCTATATGCACTTGAAAGTATATTGTACAATTGCTGGATATAGGGTTTTGTAAATATCAATTAAGTCAAGATGGTTGATAGTGCTGTTCAGATCATCTATGTCTTTATCGAGTTTTTTGTCTAAGTATTGTATTAATTGACAGAAGAAAAAAGTAAAAGCCTTTATGCCGAATTGTCTGTTTCTCCCTTTAATTTTGTCAATTTTTATTTCAAGTATTTCGAGATTTTGGTTAGCTGCAGAGACAAATATGACGGTTAGTTCACCCTTATGATTTGACTCTTATCACTGTGAAGTGTTCTTCATTATCTCTGGTAACACCCTTTATTGTGAAGTGCATTTTATCTGATATTAATATGGTGATTCTAGACTTTATCCTTGCTGTTTGCATATCTTTTCTATTTATTTTCTACTTCCTTCTGTCTTTATATTTAAAGTATATCTCTCATGACAACAGATAGTTTGGTCTTGCTTTTTTCAATCCATTCTGATACTCTCTGACTTTTAATTAGAGTGCTTACTACATTAAACTTTAATGCAATTATTAATGTGATTGAATTTAGGCCTTATGTCTTTTGCTTTGTTTTGTTTTGTTTTGATTTTTTTATTTTATTATGTTATGTTAATCACCATACATTACATCATTAGTTTTTGATGTAGTGTTCCATGATTCATTGTTTGTGGATAACACCCAGTGCTCCATTCAGTACGTGCCCTCTTTAATACCCATCACCAGGCTAACCCATCCCTCCACCCCCCTCCCCTCTAGAACTCTCAGTTTGTTTCTCAGAGTCCATAGTCTCTCATAGTTTGTCTCCCTCTCTGATTTCCACCCCCCCCTTCATTTTTCCCTTCCTGCTATCTTCTTCTTCTTCTTCTTTTTTTAACATGTAATGTAAGAATTTGTTTCAGAGGTACAGGTCTAAGCCTTATGTTTTATTTTTCATTTACTGTTTGACACTGCTTCCCACTCTGTGTTTTTAGTCTCTGTTATTCCTTTCTTGCCTTTGTTTAGGTTATTTGAATATATTGAATTCCATTTTAAGCTCTCTGTTGGTATTTTAAGCTATACTTTTTTGTGTTGTTATTTTTGATTGCTTCTCAAGGTATTTCAATATACATCCAAAATGTTATGTAGTGTACTTAGAGTTAATATTGTACTATTTCACACAAAATAATGTAGAAACCCTGTAACCTTGTAGGTTCATTTATCACCATTCATCCTTTATGCTATAGTTATGTAATATTTCTAACATATATTATAAAACTCCACCAGAAACGCCACCAGAATTTCTAACATATATTACAAACTCCACCATTTATAAATGGTACATGTTATTTTAAAGGAATTATAAGATATTTACAATCTCCCAGATATTAAATAAATTGTGATGCTTTTTATTTTCTCCTGAAGAACCAAATTCCTATCTGGCATAATTTCCCTTCAACTTTAAGGACTTCTTTTAAAAATTCTTACAGTGTAAATCTGTTAGTGATAAACTCTCTTAGTTATCTTTTAATTTGAAATATCTTCATTTTGCCTTTTATGTTGAAAAATATTTTCATTGCATGTAGAATTCTTTGGTGAATTTTATTTTTCTTTTAACACTGAAAATGTTACCCTTTATCTTCTTGATGGTCAGGGGTCAAGAATCCCAAGGTCATGATTACTACCTCCCCAGGCCCCAGTTCCCACCTCAGATTTTTGCAAAGGCACTGAAGTTGATGTTCTGGGGTGCCCAGTGCATGAACTGTGGCTGGTATGAGATAGGGGCACTGGTGTAAGCCTGCCCAGCAAGGTCACCAACATGCTGGTTGTTCATGAGCATCAAGGCACACCTGTGGGGTTCATTGTCAGCTATTTATCTTTCAGCCTCACTGCTTATTCTATACTGTGAATGTGATCATGTGTCATGATGTCCCCAACCTGGACACCATGTCAGGCCAATCCTTACCTCATAATATATGACTTCTCTGTCCACCTGGGCGAGGGAATGTCTGACATATTCTGGTACCTGTTCCCTGTGCCCAAAGATGACAAACATCTGGTCATCACCATTTAAAACCAAGATAACTACATCTCCTTTCATGTACGTGATCCACTTGGGCACAGTGGAGCAAGAGACTACAGCAAACATGGAATGGTCCGGCACCCCTAGACTAACACCACACACAAGAGGGTCTTCCTGAGCACTGAGTGAGCCCGCTTACCAGTCAGTACATGGACTTGGACCCAGGAGATGGGGAGGAGTCGGAAAAAACTCTGTGTGACACACAAACACACATATGCACACACACGTCAGTGGTATTTCTTTTTCATCACTGCAGATAGCTCTATACTTGCTATAAAATCCTTGAAGGCTAACTCCAATCTCGGTCTTCTTGCATATGGCCTTCATTTTGTCTTTTCTCTTGCAATTGGATCACATTTTCCTGTTTTTCATTTTGTTTTGTGTTTTTGTATCATTATGGACATTGTGACTGCTGTGTTTGTAACTCTGGCTTCTCCTAAAGGGTTAGGATTTGTTTGTGTTACCTATTCTTTCTCTTGATCCTATTTCTTCATATGTCAAAAATATAGTTTTTAATGTCATATGTTGCATCTGAAAATTTATGGGCTTGGATAATGTTATCTCTCCTTAGAGATGATTTACCCTATTCTCTGATAAGCAACAGAAGGCATATCAGCTCAATCTGATCATGGACTGAACTAACTTAAAGCTGGTTTTCAGTGTCGTAAGTTCAAACTTTCTCTTTTTTGCCCATGTTCCCACACTATAGCTCTCCAGGGGTCCCAACTGACAGTGTGGGCTCTATTTTAAAGCCCTCATTCTTGGGAGTTTCTAAACTTCATTTCTTTTCTCAACAGCGGAAGACTACCAAAATTCTACTCTGCTTCACAATCACTTTTTGCTTGATTTCTTAGCTTCTTGTCACGTGCAGCTGAAATGGCAAATGTTTTGGAAGGTAAACCAGTGTCATCCAGTGTCAAGGTGACTTATTTGCACCTTTGTTCTCAGTGAGATCTTAAACTTTCAAATTCAGGCTGCTTTGGCGACCCTAAACTCAACTTTTATCTTCCCAGACTGAGAGATCATTCTGAAATTCTACTGGCTTCTCTTCCAGTATCTATTCCCACAAGCTTCTTGGTCTTTTGGTCTCTTGACCTATGCAGAATATGAACAAGTGTCCTAAGAGAAAAAACAACATGCAGAAAGTTAGGCACACTTTAATAAATTTCCCTTCTCTGCTTGATGTGGCCCCTCACACCCTGGTACATTAGAAGCTCCCTAATATCTTTATCAAGATTTTAGTGGAGTATTTTTCATTGTTGTTGTTTTGTTTTTTAATTATTCTAGGTTGAAAGTATTGGTCTGCTACCTACTACTCCATCATAGCCAGGAGACTTACCTAGAATGACTATTTCTAAGAAATCGCTAAAATTACAGGCATACCTTGTTTTATTGTGCTACTCTTTATTGTGTTTCAGAGACATTGTATTTTTTACAAACTGAAGGTTTGTGAAACCCAACATCAAGCCAGTCTATCAGCACAATTTTTTCAATAGCATTTTCTCATTTGTTCTCTATGTCACACTTTGGTAATTCTTGCAATATTTCAAACTGTTTCAATATTATTATTTTGTTGTTGTGGTGGTCTGTGATCAAAGATTACAACTCATTGAAAGCTTATGATGTTTAGCATCTTTTAGCAATAAAGTATTTTTTTAACTGAGGTATGTACATTGGTTTTGAGACATAATGCTTTTGCACACTTAATAAATGACAATACAGTGAAAACCTAACTTTTATATGCACTGGGAAACCAAATAATTCATTTGACTTTATTGCAATATTTGCTTTATTGCAGTGTTCTGAAACTGAGCCTGCAATATCTCCAAGGTATGCTTTTAATTTTATAACATAAATGTTTATGATCACATTATATTTCATTGAACTGATGTTCTATAACTTTGTCAACATCCTCCTATGATATTTATGATGATCTCATTTAAAAAATTTTTGCAGTTGACATCTAAATTTATATAGCTTTTTCTGAAGAATTATTTTTTTCAGAATTAATTCAAAAATATTGTGCTAGGGGCGCCTGGGTGGCTCAGTCGTTAAGCGTCTGCCTTCGGCTCAGGTCACGATCCCAGGGTCCTGGGATCGAGCCCCGCATCGGGCTCCCTGCTCAGCGGGAAGCCTGCTTCTCCCTCTCCCACTCCCCCTGCTTGTGTTCCTGCTGTCGCTATCTCTGTCTCTGTCAAATAGATAAATAAAATCTTTAAAAAAAAAAAAATATTGTGCTAATCTGCAACACCACTTACAACTGTAATTGTTGCATTTTTATTTCTAGTTCTCCAGCATTAAAGACTTTTATAATGGGATGCCTGGGTGGCTCAGTCAGTTGAGCATCTGCCTTTGGCTCAGGTCATGATCCCAGGGTCCTGGGATGGAGCCCCGTGTCGGGCTCCTTGCTCAGTGGGGAGCCTGTGTCTCCCTCTCCCTCTGCTGCTGCTTCCCCTGCTTGTTCTCTCTCTCCCTCTGCCAAATAGATAAATAAAATCTTTAAAAAAATTTAAAAATAAAGACTTTTATAATAATTAATTTTGTATGACTTAATAATTATAAATAACATCTTATTTCAATGTGGATTCTCTTTGATCACTGGGGGTGCCTGGCTGGCTTAGTTGTTAGAGCCTGAGTCTCTTGATCTCAGGGTCATAAGTTCAAGCCCCACACGGAGTGTGGAGCCTACTTAAAAAAATAAATAAATTTGAATTCTCTTTGATCACTTACAAAGTTAAAACTGTATGATATTTGGGGCATGGGGAGTAATTTCAAGGACTGCATGTCAGTAGAGCTATTAGGTTAATATCCATAATTATAACAATGGATCAATCCATTTCTCCAGTTGTTTGTGGTATGTTTTCCCTTGTATTCTTCTCAGAATTTTGCACAATATCGAAGACATAAGATGTACCCATTAAACATTGATCAACCTGAATACCATCTTTACTTTTCTTCTTAAATAAGTTTAGACCATCTTCAAATAACATTTCAGAGGCTTTAGTTATACATGGTACAAAATTGTGGCTTATTGTTTTAAAGCATTTACCATATGTCCAATAACCTTCCTTGCTGGATGCCTCATTCTGATCTATTTTATCATCATGAAAAATAATATGGTTTTGAAAAATGAGGACATTATTCATGACTGCTAGATAAAGCATGTCAGCCTGAGTTTTTGATTGGAAGAACAGTCAGTTCTGCTCAACCATCAATCTCTAAACTCCTATCTTTCTGTAAGCAAAGATAATGTAGCCAACTTGTCATCAGTAATACGGTTTTGAGTTGCCTTTTTGGGAGTAATAACCAATATGCAATGATCTTTTCTTGTAAAATTTCTGGACAAGCTGAAATTGTGGCAAAGCAGTTTATTGTTATTAATGATATTTTCAGGAAAAAACATCTTCCCAATGTACTTTAAAATGTACAATATAGAATACCCTTTAAAAATTCTTGATAGGTTTAGAGTTACTTGGAAGCATAAAATACATGCATCTTGATTTTCTCATAAAACCAGTATATTTGCTACATTAAATTTAGAAGTATAGTTTATTTAAGCAGTAGCTACGAATGTCCTAATTAAATTTTCTTGTAGTGTTGTTGTTTTTTTAAAATCTGAAACCATAAGCTACTTAACATTAAAGATTTCAAAATCTCTTGAGGTATTGAGAAGCAAGCTAAAATTTGTGAAAAAAAGAAAACATATTTGCTAAATAAAAATAAACATTTTTAAAAAGGAATATATACTTTAGATCTACCCTTTACCAGAGAAACAGACAGGAAAAAATAACTTTTTTTAATAAGCAAAAAAATACAGTAAAAAAGTCCTTTAACTCTTGAAATAAAATTGCATTTATTTGGTCTTATTTTCAGACTAGAAAAAAATCTCTAAATATATTTTATTCCTCCGCTATTCAATGAATAAATACCCTTTCCATCATTTCTTTTATATAGTTATCTATATTCTGGGATTTCATGGCTGATGAAAGACATACATTTCAAGAGGTATCCAGGGAAGTCAGTGTTACTTTGACACCTTATCATTTTGTCAAATTGAAGACAATAAAAACATCAACCAAGAAAACCTAAGATCTACAAATATCATTTCCCAACAGAAAGAATACCTTACATCAAAAAAAAAAGAAAAAAAAGATGCAGTCTCAGTAAAAGGCTTTTCATTCAATATGTTTCACTTTGTAGAAAAGTCATTATAGCTTTTAATTTTTTTTTCAATTTTAGCTTTATCATATAATATTTTTTCTAGAACTGATTATTGGTTACAAGGTGGGTTCACTTTGTCTCATAAAACAAAAATTATCTTTAAAAAAAAAAAACAAAACTTCACAGACCAGAGCCAATTCCCAGACTGACATATACCTAATCTATATACCTCCAGCCACTAAAAAATTATTATTATTATTGAAGTAAAAAGGTTGGAATCATATTAGTAATTTCTAGATGTCTTTCTGCCACATTTTATCATTTTTAGGGACTCCTTAAACCCAAAGCTTTGAATATATTGAAAGCAACTTTCTATAATTTAATGGGCTACTTTATATCTTGATTTTCGTCTGAATTCAAGCAGATAGGTGAGCTTAAGATAATGGCCAACATCTTTGAAGCAAGAAGCAATAATCAGAGGCTTTACCCACAGAGTGCCAGAAGGCTTTTCTTGGCAGCATCTGAGACTGCATTCCCAGATCAAATAGCTAACAGTGTACTCTGTTCTCTAACTGCTGAAAATATCTTTCCACCTTGAGTTCTCATGTGCAGCATGGTTTTCTATCCTATTGAGTACCATAATAGCGTAGCCCTTATCTAATGAGAAGTGTCCCTGGAGGCAGACATGAATCTTGCTTGCTTTTGAGAGTTGTATTATTTGTCCTTGGTTACAGAAATAGTGATGATCTTTTCCTGTGTAATTTAACATCCTCCTCCTGCAACATTTGTAGGAATCACTCTGGGGGAGTAAGAGCTGAGTAACAGTATTACAGCACTTAACCAAAGGGATTTAGTTCTAATATTATTCCCATCCTATTTATTTTCCATGCTGCTACAAAACTTCTCTGCAAATATGTTCATTGCCTTTATATTGGCATCTTGTAATTTTCAGGGTAAAATACAAGGTCTTTGTGGCATGGAGAAACTTCCTGACCTGATTCCTACCTGCCCTACCTTCAGGATCTGCGATCTTTTGCCATGACCCCCACCCCTGCAACTGAAAACTGCAACTGCATTGAACCACTAGCTCCCCAAAGTCCCCCACTCATTCTTACCTCTGTGGCCTTGTGCTGGCTACTCCCTTAGCCTAAAATGCCCTTTCCTACCACGCTTCTCCTGCATTATGTACGGCAGTAATTTTCAAATAAGGTTCCCCTAACTGCCACGCCCCTCTGCGTTACCACAGCGCTCTGTGCGCAGCCCCAGCCCAGCACAAACCACACTTGCGTCCGAGCTTATGTTTTGCCCACCCATAGATTGTGAGTATCTTGAAAATGAGGATCTTATTGCATCCACCTGTGTATCCCCAGCATTTTGCACAGTGCCTGGCATATGGTAGCCTCCCTGGAAAATTTATTTTTCTTCTCCTCTACTTTGATAATTGCTAAATACTCTTTCACATGATCCCTTTTTCAACCAGCTGCACACCTTTATAGGAAAACTGACAAGAAACCGGGATGGAAATTGAGAGAAACAAACCTACCCACCCCCAATACCTATCAAAACAACACAGTTAACCTCATTGCTGAAGTTGTCCAACCACATAATGACTAAAATCACAGACCTTTCGATATCCCTTGTCTTACCAGGAATAATGGGCATTTCCCTTTGTGATAGTGCAGCAATGTTTGATGCTTTTGTAAAGATACATTGAACTCTACTACCAGTGACAACCATAGCGCCTATGTGACCACTGTAGGTAGAACAACTGACGACTGTGAAGTCAGGGTAACAATGAATTTGTCACACTCTTTTACAGTGACAAGTCAAAAACACCACTTTATATTTTCAGCTTCTTGGTGAGTACAGTTTGTATTTTCTTTAAAATATTTCCCAGCCATCATACTGATGGATTGACAAGCTCAAAATAATTTTCTCACAGAGAAAATTCAGCAAAGCTTCACAAACCTGGTTCAAAATCTAGTGAAGTTCAGAAAATAAAAGAAAGTAGATGAAAGAAAATAGTGTGTCTTTATTAGGGCATATTCCACTTAGATTAAGGAGAAAAGTCAAAAGACATTTCTCTGCATAGGATCATCCCAACTTTATACCCACAAACACATGCATTATTTTTCTTTTTTGATGCAGCAAGATAAAAAAATGCTGCCAAGGAGAATTGTAAAAACAACACTTGGTTTGTTTTTTTTGTTTTGTTTTGTTTTGTTTTTTTACTTAGGAATAACCTGTCAGTAACAATCTAGTGACCACCCATTTTAATTAAAATAATCCAGCTAATTTTTCTTTGTAACTCTATGCAAATCTGTTGCTATAGATGACTATGAATTAGCCTTACCATTATCAGTTGTATTCGATCACATGTGTTGTAGCTTGTGCAGAAGCAGAGTATCATAGGAGGGAAATGTTAGCACTAACTCTTTGCCAGGCACTAGGTCAGTTTCATTACATGATTATTCAATCATTACAAGTATTCTATAGGTATTTATATCTGCTTTTTACAGAGGAGGAAAATGTAGCTCAAGTAAATAGCCAACCCAGGATTAAAATCCAGGTCAAAGTGACTTCAAAGCCCCTATTCATTTCATAGTGTCATATTATCCACAAGACACCTCACTTGTGACTTCATCTTCATGTAGTCCATGTCAACACTGAGCGGGATAACCTCCAATGGGTTTGTTTAGGGCAGCCATGTGACTTGGTTCTGCCCAATGACATATGAGCAGAGGTGTGCCGGAGGTATCTGGTCATGATCTTATTGCTCTTAAAAAGAGACATATATCTGAAAAGGCTACATTCTATGTGATTCTAACTATCTATCATTGTGGAAAAGCCAAAACTATGAGAACAGTAAAAAGGTCAGTGGTTGCCAGGGGATAGAGAGTGGAGAGAAGATAAACAAGCAGGGCACAGATATTTAAAGCAGTGAAACTTCTGTATGCGGTGGATACATGTCATTATACATTGGTCCAAACCCATAGAACATCCAACACTATGAGTGACCCCTAATATAGGCTATGGAATTTAGGTGATAATGATCTGTCAGTGTAGGTTCAGCAAGTGTAACAAATGTACTAACGTAATGTGGGATGTCAGTAGTAGAAGAGGTTTTGCACGTGTGCAAAGGGTTATATGGGAATTTTCCATGCTTTTCACTCAATTTTCCTGTGAACCTAAAACTATTCTAAAAAAAAATAAAGTTTATTACTTTAAAAAATAAGCACAGACCTTGTAATATTATGTCAAATTACCAAAATTATTCTGTAAATGTGAAAGTAATATGTAGAAATACCCATAATTTTTAAAATTTGGAGCACATTGATATAGTGACAGTGAATTTGTTTAGATCTGTGTCTTACCTGGACAAAGTGATTTTAAATCAACTTATTCTGTTGTTTGCTTATTTCACTTGATGACTGTTGACTAAGGTAGCAATTATAATTTTACTTCCCAAAAAGGACAAGCAATTGGGAGCTATTTTCATAAACCACAATTCAGCAGTTTATACTTTTCTCATTAAATTGACAGACCACACTCTCAATGAATGATCCACCACTTTTACCAGAGTTGTTAGAATTGAAGAATATTCCTTATATGCCAATTTATTTTTCTTTGGTTTTGGACATTTGCATTGCTGTTTATCTGATTAGAGATAATCTCATAGTAGGGCTTTAAAAGTCTTAAAATTATCCATAGAAGTGAAGGAGCATATTGCTGTTGAGTGTGTGTGTGTGTGTGTGTGATATTATGGTTTTACTCTGTTCAACAATAGTGCCTTGTACCTTGGTAGGGACCTTCAATTCTTACCTGGGACCTAGTGTGAGACAATGCACACAGCCAACATGATGAAGTGGGGAAAACAATTTCCCAATTCTAATACTTAATGTTATGTAGGGCCTAGCTATTTACCTTTTTGTGCCTCAGTTTATTACTTGTCCAACATCTTTTCTGGTAATTAGGCATATCAAAGGAGAAGAAAATATGGACTAATATTCAAGTATAATGAGGGGTTTCTATACAACCTAAATCTTACTGGGTCATAGTATTAATGTTGAGTGATAGGAGGCAATAGGATTGAGAACTGACAAAACTGGTGTTTAGTTTTCCCTTAAAGATAGGAGTGTTTTGAGAGTTTAAGAGGCCCTGTAAAAGCTCAGTGGTTTGAAGTTAACAAAGATCTTGTGCAACCAACACCTGTATCTGGGTTAAGGCAGTAGACAATAAAGCTGCATAAGAGAAATTTTCCATCTCAACAGGAATCCAACTGCTGAAAGGGATGTACTGTTGGGAATAGGAGGTCCAGAATACAGGCAATGGGCTCCAGGACACCTGGATTAAAACTCTCTAATAAAATAGGACATAAAGGGCCCAAAGTAGGTAAATATTTCTCTAAAACTCAGGGAGTTTAAGCACATTTGAACACATCTTGAGAGTTTGTATGGTTGGTGGCAAAGGACATTTATTGACAGGAAATGAGTATCACACAAATGTACTTTTGTTTTAGTTTCCTTGAGAGTTGCCCCAAGTACCTAGAGTGAGCAGTTTTAGAAGAAACTGGAAGCTTAAAGTGAGTCTTTCTGAAACTTTAGTAGAATACATGATGATATGACAAAAATATTGAAGCAACAGGGTCATCTTTTGAAGAGCCTAATATGGAAGAAAGGGACCACAGGTAGAATTTTGAGAAAGTCACTCTCACAAGAGACATTAAGCACTTCAGGTCACCATTAGAAGCTAGAAGAATAGCAATGACACTTTTAGCTCATTAGGATAGAGTGGATAACAATATGAATGATAAATATAGCAGAAATGGGGGACAAGGAGACTTTACCAGAGACACTGCAGGATGATAAAGAGAATTGAGTCTCATTTTTCTCACTCTGTTGAACTTGGAGCTAAACGTGCTTTTTCAAACCATTCCTATTATTCATATACTTCATAAATGGTATGGTCCAAAGATACAAGAGACACAAAATAAATACATCTAAAAACTAATCAATGATGGATATGTTGGGGGGGTTGTGTTTCTTAAAGAAAGAAATCAACAGTAATAATAAGGCTAAAAACAAAAGAAAATGAGAATACTTAGATCTCTTCAGTGAGGATTCATGAATTTGTAAACATAACATTGTTTAACTTAACTCTGCAAATAAAATTTTTAAGTAATTAATGCTTAATTTGCTTAATTCAGGAAAAGATAAAGAAAGATCAGCCAAACTGACGTATAAGTACTAGATCTAACACGTAGATCTATCTTTGGTCCATATCAGTTCAGTTTCACAGGTATTTTGCCAAGACTATCTTCTTTGGAAAGAACCATAAAAATACTTCAGTATTTTCTCCTAGGGAATATGTAAGTCATCATTTGTTGCAAGTTTTTCTGTAATAGTCCATGGGAAGACAAGATATCTGCTTTTGGAGATGGTGTCAGGAAAAAAATTCTTTAGACAAACTGAAAATGCCTCAGAAATAAAGACTCATGAAATGCAGGCTTCAAGCTTAAAATGCTTATTTTTTCAAGCATATATCATATGAATGAAGTAAAATATTAATAGAAAGTGTTTGTATTCTATATTAATCAGGATTCTTCAGAGCAACAAACCAGTAGGATACACACACACACACACACACACACACACTTATTGAGAGATTTATTTGAAGGATTGGCTCACATGGTATGGAGGCTGGCAAGTCTAAAATCTGCAGGGTGGGAAAGCAGGCTTGAGACCCAGGAAGATCTGATGTTGCAGTTCAAGTTGAAAGGGCATCAGACTGGAGAACCAAGAAAGAGTCAATGTCGCAATCTCTGGTAGAATTCCATCTTGCTTGGGAGATGTTAAGGTCTTCAGCTGATTAGATGAGGCCCACCCAAATTATGGAGGACAATTTGCTTTACTGAATGTCTACTGATTTCAGTATTTTTTTTTTAAAGATTTTATTTATTTATTTGAGAGAGAGAGAATGAGAGAGAGCAAGTACATGAGAGGGGGGAGGGTCAGAGGGAGAAGCAGACTCCCCGCCGAGCAGGGAGCCCGATGCGGGACTCGATCCAGGGACTCCAGGATCATGACCTGAGCCAAAGGCAGTCGCTTAACCAACTGAGCCACCCAGGCGCCCTGATTTCAATATTTTATCTCATCCAAAAACACTCTCACAGAAACATCTGGAATAATGTTTGACCACATATCTGAACACCATGGTCCAACCAAGTTGACACATAAAATTAGCCATCACAGTATCTATATAATCCATTGATTTTTAAAATTCAGGCTCTCTTTCCAAAATCATAAACATGTTGTGAGAAAAGACCTCCTAATTACAAAATATTTCATTGACTGCCTACAATTATTAAATAATAAGTTTGTCACAGCTCCCATTAGTTTCAATACTTCAGATATACATACCTTTGGCATTTTCTCAGTGGTCAGTAAGTTAGGTCAAAAATTTGCCACAGAATTATGTCTCTGCTTACCAAATATAGAAAGGGAGTATGAGAGACTTCTATTTCCCAAAAAACTTCTTTAGAAAACTTTACATTCAAAGCAACTAGAACATTTACTAATATTTGACACACATTCCGTGCCAGTTTGCTGAAAGAATGGCTGAGTGAGAAGCCCAACTTGAAGGCCAGTAGTGCTTGGCATATACTACACATATGATCAGTGCACATGGAATATATGAACGGAAGATGGCTATGAATAGCATACATTCTTCCTTGCTTCTTGAGATAGCATAAGCCAAAGATATTGAAAATTTGATGTCATGTGTATGAATACCTTAAATAAATAAATTGTTCAGTCCGGGCTTTGTGTTTTTTATATCATCGAACATTGCTCAAGCTCATTTTTGAAAATTTTTGAAATTCATCTCTTAGTACATGCCTGTACCCAATTCTCAACACAACTTTATGCATTTCTCTTTTCTTTATTATGCATTGCTTTCTTCTCTCTAACTCATCTTTTTCTTTTCCCTTACTATCCTTTCTTATTTATAGTTCTCATTTCTTTTTTTTCCTTGGCCATGTTTAAGCTTGACATTGCCCTTCCTTATCCCCTATTGTATTATTTAGTCCTTCTACAAGCACTCGAAACTAAGCAGTTCTTTAGTTTTTCAGTGATTTTAAACTCATTTGTCTTGCTATTTGCATTTGTGTTTGTCTCAAAGTTCTATCTAAAGTTCTAGAGTTCTATCTAAATGTCTAATGAGGAAGTGTAAATGTCTGTTGACAAAGGTGTAAAGTTAATCATAGGTGTATAAAGATGATAATCGTTGTTGATGATGATGTCATGATGATAATAATGGCAAATGACTTGCATAGTGAACTACTGGCAGTTATCACTACCTACCCTATCCTCTCTCATTTTGATGTAATAGCTGCCCTTTGACAAACATGGCCTTTAGAACTTTGCTTTTTTTTTCTAACAGAGACAAAAGAACAAAATGACAACTGATAGTGTTGAGGAAGCCATGGTTTAATACCTGACTCAGAGAAAATACATATAGGCTGGCCAGTGACTTGTGGAATTGTTGGAAAATCAAACTTGGCTCAATCTGATTCCAGTTTCAGGAATTTGGAACCTGAAAGGCTTTGTTAATAAAATATGCTACAGCTGGAAGGCCATGACATAAAGCTGAAGTTTGTAGCCATTATCTGAATATATGCATGTGTATAAATTGATCAAGTCAGAGCGTGGTAGGGGCTGGTGGTGGAGATAATGCAGCCAAATCTGGGGCATAGCTGAGTACAGACAGATGATACAGTGCTTGAGAGATGCAGAGTAAGCTCCTGATTTTCTAGTTTGAAATTTCTAGTTCCACTTTTACCTCTAAGACTCATGAGATTCTCAAGTGGCTTTCTGTTCCTTGATACTAGAAGAGTCTTATGAGTTTCATAAGTCTCTGCTTCAGAATGAAGAGTAATTAGGTTTTTTGTTATTATATCTTATATATATTCTACATAGTTATCTACAATATTTATTCAGCATCTATTATAAATAAAAATCTCCCCATAAATCATAATTAGAAGTAGAGTATCCCAGTTTTGTATTTCTTTACAGAATTGGATGGCATCCATTAACACTTCTTTCTTTCTATTAGAAATAGAACTCCCACATTTTGGTATGTCACATGTTCCAGTAAAGTTCTGTATCTCTCAACCTCCCTTGTAACTAGGTGAGGCTAGGATTGTAAATGAAAGTGATCTCTGCAACTTCCAGGCTGATTTTCGAACAGAAGGGAGCATACTCTCCATTCCTTCCTATCCCTTTTCCATTGGCTGGAAGGTATCCCTGATATTACCAATCATCTTAGGCTATATGGTAGTTGCACTATGATAATGACAGTCTCTGATATTATGGATCCTCCATCTAAGATCTGGACTCTTTATTCTTGTATTCTTGCATGAAATTTCTATGTTATCTAAGCCAATGTTACTTTGTCTTTGTTAGAACAACCAAAGAGATATCTTAACAAATACAGACAGTATTGTTGAGGAGGGGATTCTGTTAAAAGGAGGAAAGAAAAATATCAAAGGTGATTAGGTTAAATAAGATGATTTAGTTTTGGAATTTAGTACCAAGTGCATACTTCAGCAAAATGTTGAAAGTAATGGACAAAAAATAATACCTCTGGATATATAAGAAATCAACTGAACTATGTTGAAATTGCAAATGGTTACTCTTAAATGTTATATCATGTTCCCATGGCTTATACTAAAATAATAAAAATTGTATCTTTTTATTCTGAAAAAAACAAATACTACATTTGGATTAATAGTCGAGTTCAATGGATTAAAGTCTATTTGGGAAAAGAAAAGAAGAAGAAGAAAGGAAGGGGAAAATTGCACAAAATTTATGTGCTCTTAACACATCATTACTTAATGAAGTAAATAAACAAAACAGTGGATGTTTCACCAAGTATAGTTAAAATGGTGGATAAAGCTGTGCTGCTCACATACTCCTTCTGATTGTCCTGAAAGGAGGACTTTTCTATAGTAATGCCATATGGTGAAAATATTATAAGCAAATGAAGTAAATTAGAGATAGAACACATTGTCTAATCAGCACCATGTCAGAGTAGTCAACAAAAACTAAGGTCATGAGTGAAAGAACTTTAACTGTATAAAGAATGCTTAATTTGAATCTGTGCTTGAAAAATCTTTTGAATGGGGTACCTGTTTTTCCCTATGACTTTGCTACAAGTTAGGGCATATAATAAGTATGTAGTTGCATATTCATGTAGTCTCATCAATTCTACATATTGGCATCACTGTCTTAAAGAACCCTTTATCTGAGAAATAGTGTAAATTCTTTGTCTTGGTAACCTGTGCAAACTGTTTTGAGTTCAGAATGATTATAGAATCTTGCTGCTTAGATTGCTTTCCGCACACTGATCACTATAAACCAGGGGGATTAGAATGACCCAGAGGGGCAGGGGGAATAAGACAGAGAGACAATACTCTGTGGAAATTGTAAGGATTTAATACAGATTCCAAAAACAAACATTCTGAATCCAGATCTGTTATCAGCATAAAAAAGGTTTTGTTTTGATGATGATGAGACTGGACTATCCTTTCTATAAATATGATAATGATTAATTATAGCTAGAATACAAATTTCATTTAATCAAAGATATTAAATGTGTTTGTTCCATCAAATGTTGGCTTTATTTTTTGTATGACAATAATAATGACCAATTTTATGGAATTGTATTCTATTAAGGTAGTTATAGTTATTATTTATCAATATTTATAGAAGACTGTAAACTTGGATTTCCAAGGACAATGAGGAATGAAGAAGTAAATAATATCCATATGGGTGTGCCACATTTCCGAATATCAGAATAAAAGCTTCTTATCTTACAAGACAGATTTGCAAGACTTATTTACTCTGGAAAGCCTTCTCAAAATCCCTACTCTTGTGTCTAGGTTAGGTCTGTGCCCTGTGCTCTAATGGCACAATTTATTTCCCCATTATAACACTTTTGTGAGTTTATTTATCTGCCTCTGTAGGATTAAGTCTCTTATAGTAGGAACATATATTACTTCATCCTCATATGTTCCAGTTATTGATTGCTGCACAACAAATGACTCTAAAACTTAATAATAATCATTTATTTTGTTCACAAATCTGCCATTTGGACTGAACTCAGCAAGGATGGTTTGTTTTTGTTTCACACAGTGGCAGTGGAGTGGCTGAACTAGGGCAGGAAAATCAACTTCCAAGATGGCTTCTATGAATGACTGGTATATTTGTTATTTATTAGTGCACAACAACTTAACTCAAATTTAGCAGCTTAGACAAACAAAAACATTTCTGGGTGTTTTTGTTTGTTCCACACAGTTTTTGTGGGTCAGGCATTTGAGAGAGAATTAGTTGAGTTTTTCTTCTGGTCTCTCAGGATGCTACAACCAGGCATTGACAAGGCTGCAGTCATCTGAAGGCTTGATTGAAGCTGGAAAATCTGTTTTTTAAATGGCTTACTCACACTGATTGGTACCGGCTGTTGGCGAAACACCTTAGTTCCTCACCATGTGGACCTATCCATAGGGCTTCTTGAATGACCTTATGACATGGCAGCTGGCTTTCCCCAGTGTGGTATAAGAAAGAGCTAAACAGAAGTTGCAATGGCTTTTAGTGTTTAGCTTAAGAAGTCACACACTGTTGTTCCAGCAATATTCAATTGGTCAAGCACAGTTCAACTTTAATCAGTGTGGGAGGATATTACATAAGGTCATGAATACCAGAAAGCAGGGATCATTGTGGGTCACTTTAGAGGCTGGCTACCACAGATGGCTTATTGGTACTGGCTGTTACCTGTGTTTTTTTTTTTTTTTTAAAGATTTTATTTATTTATTAGAGAGACAAGAGAGAGATAGGGGCAGTGAGCATGAGCAGGCACGAGCCAGGAGGAGAGAGAAGCAGGCTCCCTGCTGAGCAGGGAGCCCGATGCGGGACTCAATCCCAGAACCCTGGGATCATGACCTGAGCCGAAGGCAGACGCCTAACCGACTGAGCCACCCAGGCGTCCCTGTTACCTGTGGTTTTTGAAAAGCCTGTTTGGGTTTCCACACAGCATGGTGACTAAATCTCAAAAGAAAGGAGAGGCAAGGAAACCAGGAGGCAGGAAGTGGCACAATGATTTGGTCAGTTTTTAGGTGTATACTCAGAAGTTGGTACAACATATTTCCATTTTATTCTACCAATAACAGCAGTTATCTATCCTACACAGAATATACAATAGGAGGAATGTCAAAGGTTTTGTGGTCATCTTTAATTTTTGACATGATTGTTTTTATGTTTGACATCATATAAAAACACGTGTTTGATTCTGCACTTAGCACAATGTTCAGTGGCCGTTGACTAAATATGGGTTCAAAGAGCAAGTGAACTTTGTGTTTATTTTGTAAAGAAATGATTGGTACAAGTATATACTACAATCATTTTAGAATTTATATTTTTGCATATATTAGTACATTCACAAATAGAAGAAATAAAGGAATAAAGGCAGCCTTCATGTTCTAGTTAAAATACACATTATATTATTTATGATTACCCATTAGAAAATCAAATTATAGAAACTGCTTTTTCAAAACAGCTTTATAAAAACGAGTCTTGAGTAGAACCTGCGGCTATTAAAGGCTGTGATGATATAACATCATTATTATTTAATGTTGAATTAGTAGATAGTAAATATCACAGCCATTAAGGAATGGAATTCATAGAATTTCTTTCAAAGAGATGAGGTCCTTATAAGGTAGAATCAGAGGAAAACTAAGAGAAAGGTTCATGAAATTTCTAGAAACCTTTTAACATATGGCTTATTCAGAACCAATTTTAGTAGGAATATAATCCCAAATATTCAGGCATGGAGCGGGGAGGGGGCATTATTATACAAAGATACATCCAAATTGGCTTAAGAAAAACTCCTTTAGTTAAAGACAGCATTTGAAGCATCAGTGTCTATGTTGTTTACACTTTTAGCAAAAAGCTAACTGTATTTTTTGAAAGGTAGTAAAATAAAATTACAGTCCTGCTGGGTCCAGCTTTACCTTTAGACAGTTCTTTTCAACCAAATTATAAAGGTTTTGTAAAAGCAAGGCAGGCATTTAATTAATAACACAAAAGCAGCAACATTCCAATATAACCTTCAGTAACACATATTATCAATCAAATTGAATTTTTAAGAGTGTTTTGTAGGGAATACACATTCGATTATGTACTCTGTGTCATGAATACTTTTCTAAGGACTTTAATCCATATTGGCTTTAGCTCTGTTCCCTAGGATTCTTTCCAGCATTAAATCTGGAGTGAGAATATGTAATGAATAGATAAACAACCCAGTACAGTGTCTAATAGTAGTATGCAAACCATAACACCGAGTTTTGTTGCTATTTCTCAGCTAAGCACAAGCTGCAGCAACTTGACGGTGACCTGAATAATCAAAAAATAAATAAACTTGCATTAATTTTCACCTTGAATAACTATGGAGAAGTTTTATGTATCAAAAAAAATTGTCCATAAAGTCTTCTCTTCGTTAGCACTCTCCTAGTAAATTATTTTGAACACAGAGCAAATTCTATAATACTTCCCCTATATTAAATGCTATATACCATGACGGTAACTTGGACAGGCTGATGTGCATTAACAACAACAGCAACCACAAAATCTTCTTTTAATTTTTTTATATAAATCAATACATAGAAAAAGAAGTTGCTTTCAGAGATATTTAAACTTAAACCTAAGCTATGAGAAGCCAGATTTCAAGGAACCCAAGGAAGATGATTCTAGTTATAGGAAAAGAGGAGTGTACAGTCTGAGATAGGAAAGAGCTTAGCATATACAAGAGACTATCAGAAACTGAATGTGGCTGAAGCGCAGAAGTAAAGCAAGAGGAGAATGATACAATATGAGTTTGGAGGGTAGGCAAGCAACAGTGGATACCAATAGGCAGACAAAGTATGCGATGATGGAAAAAAAAAAAGGACTTCTTGCCAAGTGCAATGAGAAGATATAGAAGAGTTTTAAGTTAGAAAATAATTTGTTTATATGAAGGTTTAGTGAATAGATTATAAGGGTGCAAAGTGCAACTGTGGAGACAAGTTAAGAGATCATTCATATTGGAAATGATGATATACACTAGGGTAGAAGCAATGATGATGGAGTGGAACAGACATGTTTGAAATACTTTGTAGAGAACCAATGGAACATGGTTATGCAACCTTCAAGAGATGGAGCTATCAGGAAGGATTATCAGGTTTCTGAATTGAGCACCTGACTGAATTTTAGTGCCCTTTAGTGTGACAGGGAAAGCCTGGGGGGTGGGGGGCGGGATGCAATAGTTTTATTTGAGGATATGTTAACTCTAAGATGCTTGTGAAATACGTAAGTGGCAAAGTCAAATATTTCTTCAGTTAAAGAAGTCAAGATAGCAGAAAAAATTTGTCAGGACTGTAGATCTATGAATACCCACCATTTGCATCGACATGGATGGAACAGGACCCCTCCTTATTATGCTAAGTGAAGTAAATCAAGCAGAGAAAGACAATTATCATATGGTTTCACTCATATGTGGAACATAAGCAATAGCACGGAGGACCATAGGGAAAAGGAGGGAAATCTGAAGGGGGAGAAATCAGAGAGAGAGATGAACCAGGAGAGACTATGGACCCCGGGAAACAAACTGAAGGTTTCAGAGAGGAGAGGGTAACAGGGTGATGGGTATTAAGGAGGACACATGTTGTGATAAGCACTGGGTGTTATACAGAACTAATGAATAATTGAAGACTACATCAAAAACTAATGATGTTACTATACAGTGGCTAACTCAACATAATAAAAAAGAAAGAGGAAGGAAGGAAGGACGGAAGGAAGGAAGGAAGAAGAAAAAGAAAAGAAGAAAAGAAAGAAAGAAGAAAGAAAGAAAGAAAGAAAGAAAGAAAGAAAGAAAGAAACTAATAATAATAAAAATAAACAAAAAACTGTAGATATAAGTATGGGAGTTGACAGCATAAAGATGATTTTCTAAGTCATAGGAATGGATGAGCTCATATAGCAAGAAAATGTAAAGCCAAGAACCAAGAACTGAGCTCCATGCAGACTTTCAATAGTTGTATATAGAAAGAGCAACTAAAACCTTTGTAAGAAAACCAATAGAACATAGTGTTATCAAAATTGAGAAAGAGGTTTGTTCAGAAAGAGGGTGGTCAATTATGTTGAAAGGTGCTTCAAAATCTGATAAGATAATCATAGGAAATGGCAACTTCAGTAGCTTGGTGGGGATAGAATACTGATTAAAAAGGTTAACAAAATAACAGGGTATGAAGAAATGAAGACAGTAGATGACTCTTTCAAAATATTTTATGAACAGAAACAAAGAAATGTGGAGAAACAAGGGGGCACATGTGGGATCAAGGGCAGATTTTTTTTTTTTTTTTTTTTTGGTAAGATGGGAAGTACTCTGGCAGGTTTATATATACTGATGAGAATGATACACAATAGAAAGAGAGAAAATGATGCAGAAAAGCGGGGTTATTGTCAGAGCATTCCTCTACCTGGCTGAGGTAGAGGTATAAAGAAGGAACGGGGTGATGAATGAAAGATTAAAAGTTAAATGAAGGAGTCAGTTGCTCAAGAAGGGAAGGATGGAATATAGAAAACAAAGAGGAGGGAGCCTTTATCTACCATAATCAGGGGAAGCAGGAACAGATGGGACAATGTGTGAAATAATTATTTCAGAGAGTGAGAAATGAATTTTATAGGAAAACACAGAAGAACTAATGTGCAGAATCAGGGACCTGTTTGAGGTTTATGCTTATGAATTTAAAGTGAAAGCAGTGCTCTGTGGTTTTCTCTGGCAATATTCATTTCCTTGGGTGCACACAGAGAGGAGAAAATAATTTGGTTTCTCTAAGGTTGAGGACGTATCATGTGATAACAACAGAGGGAGAGAAGAGCAAGTGAGCCAAGGATGTTTGCCACGGTGTGATTATAATTATAGACCAGGGGATTTAACCCGAACAAGGAATGTAGTAAAGACAAGGAAGTTGAATTAGAGGAGTTGTGGTTCTACAACAAATGTCTTAGAAGTACAGAAAGTTATGATGAAGTATTGGGGTATCTGAAACTCAGATGTAAGAGAAGACTCAATTTCTGATGACAGCACCCAGGTGCATCCAGAAGAGTAGATGGCTGAGGTGGAGTGGAAGAAATGTCATAGGGAGGTGGAGAGAAAAAAAAAAAAACTGAGATTCTAGTTTCCGTAGAGATCATTGATACACAGGTCACTAAGGATAAAGGAGAGGAAGAAGAAGACTGTGAGCCAGGAATGGAAGTTTTCAAATGTGTGCAATAAACCAGATTTCAGTCTCTACGCCTACGAGATGCATATTTATTTCATTGAATTGGTCTTTTTAATGCAATCAGATTTATTTCTCTTTGGTTTACATGAACTCATGAAAAATGGAACTTTTTCAATATAGTTTTTCAATTATGTATACTGAAAATTTACACATTACAAACCAAAACACCTCACCACTGCAGTTCTGGGAAGTGCTGAACCCAGAAATGACTTAGAATAGCTGCTGAGGTAGCAAGACAGCACCAGGGATTTCACAGAGGAGCTAGACACCGAGGAGTAGAGGAGAGAAAGGCGTTCAATAGCACATTACATGGGCATTGAAGGGGGATATGAATCCAGAAAAAAAAACAAATGATTGTTTAAAAGGCATAAGTTATGTACTCAAATGTTTTTCCATTATATATGAACTGAAGACTGGATCGTTATATAACCTAGTTTTTTGAACATTAACATAGAGATAATAATGCCCGTGCCAACTGGTTGTTTTAAAGATCAAATGAGGGGAAATACATAAAGCCCATTTATTATTCAGAGTATAGGCTGAGGTGCTATAACAAAACACCTAAAATTATAGTTACTTCAAAAAAAGAAACATATTTCTCTGACATCTAAAAGACCAAGATGGGTAGGTGAGGCCTCCTTTGCAAGGTCATTCAGGGACTTCAATTCTCTCCATGTTGATGTTGTCTCATATCTTATGGCATGGTCATGCTCCTGGTTGAAGCTGGCTGACCTCCGTGTCGGCATTCCTGTTTTGGGGGACAAGAGAGAATAGAAGTTCAGAACAGGGGTGCCTGGGTGACTCAGTCAGTTGAGCATCTGCCTTTGGCTCAGGTCATGATCCCAGGGTCTCGGGATGGAGCCTCACGTCGGGCGCCTTGCTCGGTGGGGAGTCTGCTTCTCCCTCTGCCCCATACCCAACTCGTGCTCTCTCTCTCTCTCAAATAAATAAATAAAATCTTTAAAAAAAAAAAAAAAAGAAGAAGTCCAGGACAGAGAGCTTGTCTTGAGGAAGTTAACACATGTTATACATGTTATTTCAACTTCCATCCCGCTGACCCAAACTTAGTCACATGGCGATTATAATCTCTAGCAGCAGCCTGTTTTTCAGTCTTATTCTGGAGTTTTTGGGGTTTAATACCAAAAGAAATAAGAGAAGAAATGGATCCTAGGGGAGAGTTGCAGTCTCCACACAGCATCTGCCACAGTACGTGGTCTGTATTAATGTTAATCATCAGTTCCATTAATTACCCTTTTCAGGAATTGCTTTTATTCATCCTTTATAGACTTTATTGACTTTGAAGTGCAATCTTTATAAGTACAAATGTTTAACCTGGTGTTTTGCTGAACCTATTGCCATAACAAAATGGTGGCTCACTTCATGGTTTAATTATATGGAGAACTTTAATATGGAGTCTACACTCAAACACTTGTTATTTCTGGATATGGGTGGAGATGAATCTATTATTTAACTAACTGTGACGAATTTATGTACATGGACCCAGCCCAAGTAAAACTACTCATAAGTAACAAGTTAATAAAATGACAATAAATCAAGTTCTATTCATTTAATTTGGTAAATGGCCTCACAGCAATATATCATCTCTGCCAAAAAAAAAAAAAAAAATCTGTGAATGTCTAGTTTTGTTACCTCTGTTTTACTTATTAAGCATTTTTTTGCTTATGAACACCTCTGGTTGTTCAGTATATGCCCCATGAAGCAAGAGAATATTTGCCTCTGATTCTGTCAAAGCACTTCCACTAATGGGCCTGTGCTGAGTCAAGCAGTTGTAGCAGCGCTAGGGACATGTAAATCAGGATGTTAATGAAGAACTGAACACTCACATTTAGAGTTCACAGGAATATGGCTCATAGAACTCAAATAGGTTATTACAACTCTAAGTCAATTGTATTGGGGAAATAAAGCACTTAACTTCTATTGGCCAATGAAGAACTTTATAATAGAAACTACAAAATCAATGAAAAAAAATGATAAAACTAATTCTGTTTAAAATAATAGCTTTTTATAAATGGATCTGTGGAGGGCAAATTACCTTCACACTTCCCTCATTTTGGTCTATATGTACCATCTCCTTTAAAGTCATCTTATATTTTATCTTCTTTAAGAGGCTTTCCTTGATTATTTGCTGTAATCTTGTGTTTCATTTTTTATACTTTGAAAATATTTTAAAACTTTTTAGACTTCTTGATAACCAGGGTCTATAAAATTAAAACAATACTATTATGATTTCATTGTTGAGTCATGAATATTATAAATATAAAATAGAAAGAGAAAGAAACTGACATATAGTTAATACATGTTATGTATCAGTTACATCCACACACATATTTTCATTTAATCCAGTGCAATGTTGTATGATGGTAGACACTCATGTTCCAGATTCAGACAGTCCTAGATTTTAATTCTTGCTTGCCAACTTTTGTGTAAGTTACTATAGGCGAAATAATTACTTCCAAAGCTGTAGGTATTTTAAGTCCATTCATATCAATAACAAACCAGATCAAAGATTTTAGGTAACTTAAAAAATCTAAGTGGAATTGAAGATTTAGAATTTAAAACCTGGTCTAGAAACCCAATGTGTCATGCTTTCCTATCACTTCTTGTTCTTGTTCTTGTTTTGTTTTGTCTCTTGTTTTCCCACAACACTTAAGCAAAATTACTGTTTTAGAACGATTATTGAGACAGCAGCCCACTTCTAGGCAGGGGGCTGGTTGGATATTCTATATCCTGGGTGGATTCAGAAAGGAAGATAGTAATTGCTTTCTCATACATTTTGGCTTTGGTTGCTTTTCCCATGGTATTGTTAGAGAGACCAGTGTTTTTTTTATTATTAAGTTTGTTTTGTTTGTTATACCAATCCAGCTGCCTCCCTTCTCCTATGTCTTCACTTTAAAGGGAAGGGAGAGGTGGGAAAAGGAACCCAGTTGGTCAGACCTAAAATTCACTCAGTTCTGAAAAGTTTGGATTACTTTGTCTGACTTACAAGCTTTGCTACTTTTCCTTGAAATAAGTAATATTTATTATTTTTTTAGAAGCAGAGTAAGAACTTAAGAGCTGTAAATATTGTCAAGCAGAATTTAAAGAAAAAATCAAATTCAGACAGCAAACAGAAAACACATAAATACCACGATTAAGGATCAGGATTGTGAGTCACCAAGCTGCAGTGTATTGTCCATCCTGTCCCTTGGGGGCAATCTGAATGCAGCCAGAGTTATGATATTCATATGAATAACATATATATTACCATATATGTATACTATATACATAAATCACATGTATAAATATATGCTTTGTGATATATAATATGATATATAATATATATTGCATATAAAAATATTTTATATTATAAATTATATACATTATCTAATATATAATTATATATAATTTAAATTTAGTTAGTTCTAAGGCTTGGCACTTTGTTAATTCACAAGAAATTTATGTATCTTAAGACACATCAGTGTTTTGACAAGCTGTTCTACTTCTACACATATCTTTTTGTGAAGCCAAGAGAAAAAAATCCTATATGAATCCAATGCTCTGGTGAACAGATCCTACCTTCAGAAGCAATGGATGGAAGTTGCTTTGGTAGGTGCAGGACTAGCAGCAAGGAAATGGACAATTGTGACATTTTAGCTGATAGGTGATAAGAAACTGAATTAAGAGGAGATGTGGTGATAGAGAAAGCATACGTTAAAATACCTGGAAGTGTCAGGCTAGATTAGTACTTGCAAGCTAAGAAGGAATACAGAGAAAAGGGAAGGCGCTTGGAATGAAGCTTGGATTTGGACTGTGATGGCAGGTGAACAGATTTAAAGAAAGGTTAAAAAAAATCAAGAACAGGGGTGCCTGGGTGGCTCAGTCAATTGAGTATATGACTCTTGGTTTCAGCTCAGGTCGTGATCTCGGGGTTGTGGGATCAAGCTCCAAGTCAGGCTCTGTGCCCAATGTGGAGTCTGCTTGAGGTTCTCTCTCTCACTCCCTCTGTCTCTCCCACATAACTGCCTCCCCCCCGCCGCCACCGCCACTGGAGTGCACACGCATGCTCTCTCTCTCTCAAATAAATAAATAAATCTTTAAAAAAATTAAGAACAAGTAAGCATTATGAGATCATAAAAGCCATTCAGATGAAAGTTAAGTATACACAGTAACTAAAAGTCTTAAAAAATTTTATAAAAATAACTATTTAATCATTAAAAAATTATAGCAAACAACTACTCTGGGCTTCATAGTAGCTCTATTTATGCCTCATTTAAAGATTTTATTATTGGGGTGCCTGGGTGGCTCAATTGGTTAAGTGACTGCCTTCGGCGCAGGTCATGATCCTGGAGGGATCGAGCCCCGCGTCAGGCTCCCTGCTCAGCGAGGAGCCTGCTTCTCCCTCTCTCTCTGCCGTTCCCCCTGCTTGTGCTCTCCTGCTCTCTCTCTGTCAAATAAATAAAAAAAATCTTTAAAGATTTTATTATTATGTTGAAATTCAACCCAGATAAAAATGTATTTTGAAAGATATTAATTGAAAGTATTAAAGCCATTGTACTTTATATCTCTTTAAGTCTTTTATCTTTTAAACCTATTTAGAGCTTTTATATCTGTTTAAAGCTTATTCAAAGATTTGTTTGGTTTCAATGTAAGGTTCTCTGACCCAACAGAAAGATATTTTGGTTTGGTTATTGCTGGAACACTTGCAGACCACAAGTTCCATATATTATATAATGGTTTATATTTGTTTTAGTTAAAATGTTGTCTAAAAAGGATTTAAAAAAACCTTTAGCTCATTGCTTTGATTTCATCATAATCAAGCAGCATTCATTCCACTTAAGCTGTGTCAGCACCCATATTGAGGTCAAACATTCAGTTAATTTGGATGAGCCAGGGACATTGCAAATACTACCTCAAATCAACAATTCAATGTTGGCATATTTTTCATCAAAGAAAGTGAATTTCCCTATGATTTCTTATATTTCAGGATACCAACTGTTCAGTTGTTCTAGACCGTCCAGCTGTTTACCAAAATTCAGATGAGAGATTTCAATTATGAATATAAATGAATATGTGTTTTACTTTTATCCGTGACATCTTATTGACAGAACATTAAACAAGGTAGCACAATATAAATCAACACCTCATTTTTTTTCTTTCTGTCAGAAGGAGATTTTCCATTTTAAATGTAATGGATTGGAAATAGAAAATAATTTAGCAATGGTGATTACAGCTTTCTTTACCATTGTTCTCATTTTCCATATAGAGACCCTTAACTAGTGTGAAGGAAACATTATAATAATATGAATTTTCTAATTGATTTAAGTCTCCTTTTTCCTTCCTCTTGTTGAAAAAAAAATTGTAAAATATGTGTTTTTCTAGTCTCAAAGTAAATATGAACACAAAATGCATTGCATTAGATTAGGAAAACAGTACATCACTACAAGTTTTATAACAATGAATAAGGCACCGAAACTCTCTGAATTTCATTTCTCTTACTTATAAAATCAGAGTAAAAGATCATATGCCAGGCTAAAAAACAAATCTTAATAAATTTAAGAATATTAATATTATATCAAGAATCTTTTCTAACCACAATAGAATGAAGCTAGAAAGCAATAGAAGAAAAACTGGAAAATTCACAAATATGTGAATATTAAAGAACACACTCTTTTTTTTTTAAAGATTTTATTTATTTATTTGAGAGCGAGAGAGTGAGCGCACAAGCAGGAGGAGCAGCAGAGGGAGAGGGAGAAGCAGACTCCCCACTGAGCGGGGAGCGTGATGCGGGACTTGATCTCAGGACCCTGGGATCATGACCTGACCTGAAGGCAGACGCTTAACCGACTGAGCCACGCTGGCGCCCCTAAACAACACATTCCTAAACAACCATTGAATCTAAGAAGAAATCAAAATGGAAATTCAAAAATATCTCAAAACAAATGAAAATGAAAACACGACATGCCAAAATATATGTGATATAGCAAAAGCCATACTAAGAAGCAAGTTCACAGCAATAAACACCTCCATTAAAAAAGAATAAAGATCTCAAATAAACAATCCAAATTTATACCACACTGAACAAGCAAAAGAAGAACCAGCTAAGCCCAAAGTTAGCAGAAGAGAGGCAATAATAAACATTAGAGTAGAAATATGTGAAATAGAAAATTGGAGAACAATACAAAAAATTAATGAAACTGAGTTGATTTTTTTAAAAAAGTAAACAAAATCAACAAAACCTTAGCAAGAATAAGAAAAAGGAGAGAGACTCAAATAAAAATCAGAAATAAAAGAGGAGACATTATAACTGATGCCATAGAAATTTTTAAAAATCATAAGTGTCATTATGTGTAATTATATGCCAGCAAAATGGACAACCTAGAAAAAATGGATAGTTCCTAGAAACATACAATGTACCAAGACTTAATCAAGAAGAAATAAAAAGCTTGAAGGGATCAGTAAGAAATAAGAAGATTGAATCAGTAATCAAAAACTTCTCAACAAAGAAAAGCCCAGGCTGTTTCACAGGTAAATTCTACCAAACATTTAAATAATTATTACCAATCCTTCTTAAACTCTTCCATAAAACAGAAGAGGAAACACGTCTAAACTCATTTTATGAGGCCAACATACCCTGATACCAGTTACACAAAGGCACTACAAGGAAAGAAAACTACAGGCCAATATTCCTGATAAGCATAGAAGCAAAAAGTTCAACAAAATGCTAGCAAATCAAATTCAACAGCATGTTAAAAGGATCATATACCATGATCAAGTGAGATTTATCCCCAGGATGCAAGCATCACTCAACATGGAAAAATTAATCAATGTAATAATACCACATTAACGGAACAAAGGATAAAATAGCATTATCATATCAACAGATGCAGAAAAACTATTTGACAAAATTCTACACCCTTTCATGAGAAAAACTCTCAACAAATAAGGTATAGAAAAACTTACCTCAACACAATAAACGCCACAGCTCACATCATACTCAGTGGTGAAAAACTGTTTTTCTTAACATCTGGAACAAGGGAAAGATGCCCACTCTCACCACTTCTATTCAACATAGTATTGGGAATCCTAGCCAGAGCAAATAGGCAAGACAAATAAATAAAAGTCATCCAAATCAGAAAGGAAGAAGTAAAATTATCTGTTTCCAGATAACATGATCTTTTATCTAGAAAACCCTAAAGATTCCACACAAAAGAGTAAATTTAGAAAAGTTACAGGATACAAAACCAAAATATTAAAAAATCAGTTGCATTATACACACTAGCAATGAACAACTGGAAAAAGAAATCAAGAAAGCAACCTTATTTACACATAAAAAAAGAATAAAATACTTAGGAATAAACTTAACAAAGGAGGTGAAAGATTCATACACCAAAAATTATAAAACATTGGTAAAGGAAATTTTAAAAGGCAAATAAATAGAAAAATATGCTGTGTTAATGGATTAGATGAATTATTTGTTAAAATGTCCACTCTATCCAAAGCAATATAGAAATGCAATACAATCTCTATCAAACCTCAATGACATTTTTTATAGGAAAAAAAATCCTAAAATTCTTTTGGAACCCAAAACACTGCATGACCAAAGTAATTTGAGCAAGAAAAACAAAGCTAGAGGCATAACACTTTCTAATTTTAAATATAATACAAAGCTACGTAATCAAAACTGGTACAGATATAAAAAGAAGTATATAGACCAATGGAACAAAATAGAGAGCCCAGAAATAAAATCATACATGTATGGTCAATTGATCTTCAACAACAGTGCCAAGAATACACAACAGGGAAAGGCAATCTCTTCACTAAGTTGTGCTAAGAAAACCTGGATATCCACATGCAAAAGAATGAAATTGACCTTTATTACACCATAAAAAAAAAAAAACTCAAAATGGATTAAAACCTTAAATGTAAGTCCTAAAATCATAAATCTTTCTTGAAGAAAACGTAAGGAAATATCTTCTTTTTATTTTTAGCTTTAAAAAAAAAAAGATTACATTTACTTATGTGAGAGAGCGTGAGTGAGAGAGAGCACTAGCAGGGACAGAGGGGGAGGGAGAAGCAGACTCCCCACAGAGCAGGGAGCCTGACATGGGGCTCGATCCCAGAACCCTGGGATCATGACCTGAGCTGAAGGCAGATGTTTAATCAGCTGAGCCACCCAGGCACCCCAGAAAAATCTTAACACTGGCTTGGCAATGATTTTTTGGATAGAACACCAAAGGCACAGGTAACAAAAGCAAAATTAGACTAACAGGATTACATGAAATTGAAAAGCTTCCACACAGCAAAGTAAACCACCAACAAAATGAAAAGCAACCTAAATGAAAGAAAATATTTGCAAAACATATTCAATAAAGGGTTGATATCCAAAAAATACAAATGACTCCTACAACCAAATAGCAAAAAACAAATAATCCAATTTAAAAACATATGAAGGAACTTAATGGATATTTCTCCAATATACAAATGGCCAACAAGTACATGAAAAGGTGCTCAACATCACTTATCTTTAGGCAAATGCAAATCAAAACCACAATGAGATATCACCTCACACATGTTAGAATGGCTATATATAGTATATTTAATTATATATAGTACATATAAATTTATATATATAACATATAAATTAAATATAAACTCATATATATGTAGAATATATATAAAGATATGTGTTAACAAGGATATGGTGAATGGAAACCCTTGTATGCTGTTGCTGAAAATGTAAATTGGTGCAGCCACTATGGAAAACAGTATGGAGATTCTCCAAAAAATTAAAAATAGAACTACTATAAGATCTAGCAATTTCACTTCTGAGTATATATCCAATAGAACTGAAGTCAGAATCTCAAAGAAATGTCTGCATTCCCATTTCACTGTAGCATTATTTACAATTGGTCAAGACATGGAAACAACCTAAATGTCCATTGGTAGATGAATGGATAAAGAAAATGTGGTATATGCATACAGTGTTATATTATACAGACTTAAAAAAAAAGAAAATCCTGCTATTTATGGCAATGTGGATCAACCTGGAGGATATTATGCTAAGTGAAATAAGCCAGACACAGAAGGGCAAACACCATATGTTATCACTATATAAAGAATGTAAAAGAGACTTTTAAAAGTGGAGAGTATAATGGTGGTTGCCAGAGGTTGGGGTTGGGGAGAATAAGGAGTAATAGCCAAAGTGTACAAAGTTTCATAGATTGTAGTGATTGTTTCATGGGTGTATACTTATCTCCAAACTCATTAAACTGTATACATGAAATATATACAGCATTTTGTATGTCAATTATACATACAAAAAAAAAAAATAACCAAAAACTAATCTGAATACAACTTATAAAGAAAATGATAAAAAAGTAGTGGGGAAAAAGACAAATAGAAATCTAAATTAATAAGACCAAGTTTCTGTTTGTTACCATATTATGTGAATAATATTCATATTAATTCAGAATATTATTTCAATAATATTCACAGAAAAAAATCTGAGGGGAAAAAAGACTAATACTGTGTCCAGGATTGGAATATTCACATTAAGGATGTCAATTCTCCCCTAGTTGATCTAAGGTTTAATGCAATTTTTATCAAAATCCTTGAAAGTTCTTTTGTAGACATAGACAAGCTTATTCTAATTACGCAGCCATCAGAAAAGATGAATACCCAACTTTTACATCAACATGGATGGGACTGGAGGAAATTATGCTAAGTGAAATAAGTCAAGCAGAGATAGTCAATTATCATATGGTTTCACTTATTTGTGGAACATAAGGAATAGCATGGAGGACATAGGAGAAGGAAGGGAAAAATGAAGGGGGGGATATCGGAGGGAGAGATGAACCATGAGAGACTATGGACTCTGAGAAACAAACTGAGGGAAGCGGGTAGGAGGATGTGTTAGCCTGGTGATGGGTATTAAGGAGGGCACGTATTGCATGGAGCACTGGTTGTTATACGAAAACAATGAATCATGGAACACTACATCAAAAACTAATGATGGTGACTAACGTAACATAATAAAATAAAATTAAAAATAAAAGACAAGCTTATTCTAAAATGGATATCAAAAGATACAGTCTCTAGAATAGCTAAAATAATAAAAACATGGAAGAAATCTGATACTAAGGCCTATTATATGGCTCCATTGATCAGGACAGTGTGATAGGGTAAAGGGATAGACTCCTGTATCAATGGAACAGAATAGAAAACCTAGAAATAAGCTCACACAAGTAAACCAAACTGATTTTTGCAAAGGTGCAGACACAGTGCAGTGGAGGATAGAGGGGCAGTTTGATCTGCATCCAATGATACCCATTTTTTTCTTCATTATGCACTCTGTTAATAAAAATGTCTGACCATGTACCTCTAAGACTGTGGACTCATTTAATTATTTATAAATTAAATGTATGTTCTACTGTGTTAACTTTTTATGAAGAACACAAGCCAACTATACAAATTTTTAAGTATAAGATATAAATTGATATAATTAGGGATTTTATTTTTTTATTATTTTTTTTTAATTGGGGATTTTAAAAAATTATTTCTATACTGCAGTGGATCATCTTGTGATGCAAGCACCACCATCTGATGATGGTCAATTGTAAAAAAAGGGTAGTTTTTAAAGGATTCTTTTCTTTTGTTTTAGTAACACTTTTGGTTTTATTTTTTTTCCCTGAAATCACTGCCATCAAATATTATTACAAAGGACTACATAATATAGGTGATATTCTCACAGTATTAGAGCATACCATGATTCTCTAGAGAATATTTTCTGTATTATTAACAGTGGAAAATTTAACCAGTTTCTGGAGGCAAGAGAAATGTGAAGACACTTGGGTTTGCTCATTATATTTAAAATATGTGTGACAAGTTTTGTAGAGCTAAGAGCAGAGAAAAGCAAAACATACTTTTTTTCCTAATCAGTCTCCCCTTATACTTTCTTCATTATATCTCCCTACAGAATATATAGTGATTGAGAGCTGTAATTTGTTCACAGTATGCATACATGTATGTATACTTTAATATTCAGTAGGGTTGAAAGATGATGAGAATTTACTGAACTAAATATATTACTATAAAATGTTTGTCTTCTAGTGTTTTTTTTTTAATTTTTCCTGTAGTATATTGAAACAGAACAAATAATTTTTTTTTTCATAAAGGGAGGACAATGTTGTGCTTTATTTCTTCCTATATGACCAATAAATATATTTTGGTAATAAAATTAGAATACCATATGTACAAAACATATATTATATATATAACATATATAAGTAACACATATATAAAGCATAAAAAATAACAAATATTCCAAATGTACAAGAAAGAGCACTGAAAGGAAGGACTTTCAACAAACATGGTAAAATTTTTGGAATAAGTACATGTTAGCAAATAACTCTCCTTAAAAACCAAGGAATTTAACAACAACGAAAAGGTCCAAGTACAGATAAAAATATTATCTATTCCAAAACCAGTAAAGAGCTCAACCTCCTGCCACAAATTCTGGTGAAAACCCACCTGATACAAAACAATTCTGAACCAACTTAAGGAAGGATGCTGATAACCAATGTATGGCTCAGTTGTTCATGAGCATGGGGCAGTGTTATGAAGACCAAGTTAGAAATTTCTACTTTTAGGTTCTAGATGAAGGCTAAAAATGAAAGTGGGCTTTGTGGTAGAATATAAAAGACCCGTATGTCTTTAAGTCATCAAATCAGGCATGACTAGAAGAACATTTATTATCTAACCTAGGCTTTTCATGAAAAAAAGAGAGCTAGAGGTACACCTTCTAGAAATAACTGTACAGAGATAAATAATATTTGGGCTATGATATAAAAAAGTTTTAATAATTACATGGTATTTCTCTCACTTAAATTTTGAACAAAATAACTGTTGTTGTGCCAGTGCCAGTCACTATAGAAAGAAGAAACCGAATTTCAAGGCAACTCACCATCAACGGGACAAAATATATTCCTGGTTTAATAGAACAAATCTAATAATTAAAAAACTGAGATAAACTGAACTGCATTGCTCAGGGTCCCAGCTCCTTGGGCCTTCAATCAACAACCAAAATACTAAGCACTGAATTTATAATTTAGTTTCTAGCATCTTCAGAAAAGCTTTACCTAATATTAGCTAAATACGCATCCGTCCTACAATCAAGCTCTACTACATTTCCACATGTCATTTTCTCCATAGGATTTACTGATGTTAAAATTATCCTATATATTTATCTAATTGCCTAAGTTTTCACACTAGAATATAACCTCCTAGAGAGGTGGTCTGTTGTCTGTCTTGTTAACTTTTATACCTCCAGGGTGAAAAATAGTTCCTAGTACAGCGTAGACATTCAATAAATGTGTGTGCATTGAATGAACAGATGAACAAGGGCGCCTGGGTGGCTCAGTCGATTGAGCTTCTGATTCTTGGTTTCCACTGAGATCGTGATCTCAAGTCACCAGATCACGCCCCTTATTGGGCTCTCTGCTCTGTGGAGAGTCTGCTTGGGATTCTCTCTCTCTTTCCCTCTGCCCCTCCTCGCACTCGTGTGTCTGTGTGCACGCGGGCGCGCACGCACACTCTCTCTTTCTCTCTCACTCTCTTTCTCCCTCTGGAATAAATAAATGAATATTTAAAAAAAAATGAACAGATGAACATAGAGTTAAGAAGGTTCTACCTGTAACTTTGTGACATATGGATTTAAATAGAGTTTACCCTACTTAAACATAAATAAACAAAAAAAAAATAGGACTTCAGCAAAAAACTCAAAATATATATTTAAAAAGAAATATTTATATTGCAATTAAGGACATTGAGGAAAACGGATTTTATAAAATAGAAGTTATGATAATAAATTAGATGAAATAGACTAAAGCAGAATAAGGAAAAAAATTTAAAGGGAACAAGAAAGATAGAACAGAACTTATAAACAAGCCAAAGTACAGTCATCTTTGAGATCAAATCAATGGCATGCAGTAGAGAGTTCAGAAAATCACACACAATACACTGGAAAACAAAGAAGGGTAATTGGTGAAAAAGACAGTAGATATCCAAAGCAAACATTATTGGTATGCCTAGAGAAGAGAACTGAGCTAGTAAACAAGAAAAAAATGTCAAAGTATTAATGAAAGAAAACTTTCCTGAAATAAAAAATGACATAAATCTGCAACTCCAAAGGACTCACTGAGGACTACTTGTCAGAAAAAAATTGCAAAAATTGACAGTCACAAATTCTATTTGTCATTAATTTTATATT
The DNA here is from genome assembly GCF_054177405.1 of Leptonychotes weddellii. Classification (NCBI taxonomy): domain Eukaryota; kingdom Metazoa; phylum Chordata; class Mammalia; order Carnivora; family Phocidae; genus Leptonychotes; species Leptonychotes weddellii. The sequence continues at coordinate 52,351,649 of NC_138372.1, forward strand.
TAGCTTATCTAAGAAACATTCAGCTAAAATAAGTACGTCTCTTACAAAGAAAAACAATAGATTTACTTACACTTCTCTTTGGCGACTTTAGATGTTGACAATGGAGCAGTGTCCAAAGCTGAAGGATAAGAGAGCAAATCAAGACCTTTAGCCATTCAAATTGTCATTCACATGTACTGGCAATAAAAAGACATTTTAAAATACACCATCATTCTGAAAGCATCACCTATGTATCATTTTTTTAAATTGTTTGAAGTGGGGCACCTGGGTGGCTCAATCGTTTAAGCGTCCAGTTAAGCATCTGGCTCCTGGTTTCGGCTCAGGTCATGGTCTCAGGGTTGTGGGATAGAGCCCCAAGTCAGTCTTCGCTCTCAGCATGTAGTCTCCTTGGGATTCTCTCTTTCCCTCACCCTCTGCCCCTCCCCCCCGCTTGTTCTCTCTCTCTCTCTCTCTCTCTCAAATAAATAAATAAATCTTTAAAAAAAAGTTTGAAGTAATCCAGTCAAATGAGAAATGAATCAAAATAATTTATGTAGTAAAATTATAAAGTAAAATACTGAAAAAATAAAATATTTACTGATGAAATGTTACATTTATTTTACTCATAAAATATTTATTCATAATTCTATTTAAGTTAAGAATTAAATTTTAATATCTATGACAATTGTAGCTATAAAACAGAATGTGAATATAATTTAATCTTCTACTTAAACTAGCTAGAGGAGTTTCTGTTACATAACTGAAAACTGTAACAGAGTCATATATAAATGTCAGGGAAGTGCAATCTGCTATGAATGCCACCCTCTCTCTTTACTGATCTTCAGGGCCACGCATATGGTCACACCTAATCTTGGATCTCATTCTGCACTGGCATCAGCTACTGTTGTCTGGTGTCACTTGAGCTCTTGTCCCATATTCTATTGGCCCATATTCTACAGACTCTATATCCTCTTCCTTTGCCCTTTGAATATCTTTGTCCTTCTACCATTGCTGATGGTAGAAAGGATGGAGGGAAGGGGGTCTCTGAATTTCTTAGCTACTTGCCTACTTGCTTTCACCAAGTGACATATCTTTGCAGATTATCTGTCTAGCCACATATGTCCCCTCCATTGTTCCTTAATTTTACTGGGCATCTCTAAGAAGTTTGCATCCTCTCTGCATTTGGAAGTGTGAAAGCAAATCCCTGCTACTCTGTATAAGTACGTTTTGGGAGGTGTCAGAGCAGAAAGGTCATCTTTATCAAATACACATGTACCCATATACACACATGCATGCTCACTGGGATTTAAACTGCAGGAGGTAGTACAGAGATTGCTACTTAGAAATTTACCAGCTAATAATCGATAGGCTTCTCCCTTCTGAGCTTCCTCTTTCTATGGTTTTGCTCTATGGCAATTTTTTTTTCAGTCCTCTACACTTTGTTCCTTATAGTTAAAACTCAGCTTATGAAAACAAGGACAATCTTCCCTTTCAACTAAAATCAAATATGTTTGGCTTTAAAACCATTGTACCAGACTTGGAATTTAAATCTCTATCTTAAAACTGAGCAATGAATGCCCTCTTTGTTCTAGTCAGTATCTTCCTTCTCTCTGATATGGAGCATTTCTAGTTGTTTTTTTAATTATACATTGTAGGCTCAGAAATACTCTCCATTATATTATATCTTCATAAATATAATATAAAATATATAATATATACATTTATTTTTCTGTTTTATTAATAGTGATGTTGAGTTTGATGTCTGTTTCATGGTGTCAGTTTTTCTTGAATTGTCAACAATTATTGGTTATTTCCTCATATTTGTGTTGAAGTTCCTCTTTTTGCCTGCCTGCCTGTGGTGCTTGTGATGGAATACTGGGATGGCTGGACTGGAGCTTGTCTTTGGAGTTTGGGTGCCAAACCATTTAGGTGCCAAACTCCAGTTTGAGTTATTAACTATTGTGGGTACTCTCTGTTCCCCAGATTTTAATGTACACTTTTACTCCCTTAAACTTGTGGGCAAATAATCCAGCCACCAACTATTCAGCCCACCATGAGACAATCCCTCGACTGCTTCAAATGCAGCTTACTCAGAGATCACCCTAACATTCTTTTATCTCCAGTTCTATCCATGTGCCCTGATCTTGGTTTCCCAAAATCACTCCTGTCACCCCAGAAATCTTTCCCTGATATGCCCTTCTCTCTATCTCAGCAGTTCCTCAAAGTTTCTGGTCTAGTGTCCTTGCTGATTGCACATAAGCAGAATAAGGAGTTCAAGTGAAAAAGGATAAGAGAAGACATCTGGGAGAGGTAACATTTCAACAGAAACCTAAAATGGGTCATAATATCTTATATAATATTTATGATATATCTGTGAGAATAGTATTCTAGATAGTGGGGATAGCAAATGCAAAGATGCTGGGAGAAAAATATTCTTAGTTTGTTCAAGGAATCCAGTGGGACTAGAGTATAGCATGCTAGTTGTTTCTTGATGGAATTGAGAGAGGAAAAGCCATGTCATAATGTTAAAGGGTAGCAAATATACACACATGAAAAAAATGAACCCCAAAAAGAATAGAATAAAATACAAGAAGGCACCTAATTACATGATAAGGGACTGTAAGAATGGGAGAGATTAGTTCTGATATGGTGGACCAAGCAAGATTGTGTGGAAGACCTTAACAGAAGTATTTTATTTCTTGTTCAAAAGTGTGAGTTTGTTGACTATACTGCATGACTTCATCAAGGGCTCCATAGTCTGTATAGCGTTGTTCTTGCCTGAGTGGTAGATGTCTCACCATTATGCTGACATTGCAGCTAGCAAAAAGGGAAAGGGAGGGTAATGTGGATCAGCTCTTCCTGTGCAAGACTTGAAAAATCACAAATATCACTTTTATGTACACTCCATTAGTCAAAAATTTAGTCATGTGGACAACTTAGCTGCAATGGAGGTTTAGAAGTATCATCTTTATTGTGAGTTGCACTCTACCTAGCTAAAGTCTCTATTGCTTTGGAGGAGGGGAGAAAAAAACACAAGGGGAAATTGGAAGTCTATACTACACTTTTTAAAAAGAAAATATTTGGGGCACCCGGGTGGCTCAGTCAGTTAAACATCTGCCTTTGGCCCAGGTTGTGATCCCAGGGTCCTGAGATCGAGCCCCACAGCAGGCTCCCTGCTCCTCAGGGAGCTTGCTTCTCCCTCCCCTGCCCCTCCCCCTGCTTGTGCTCTCTCTCTCTCGCTCTCTAATAAATAAAATCTTTAAAAATAAATAAAAGAAAATATTCATAATTATAGTCATTAAAATCTATCAATTATAACATATTTTAAAGCTCTAGTGCTATATAAACTTTAGTTCCATTAACCTTCTAAAGAATCACATTGATTATTGGGCAGTGCTAACCTCACCTTTCATTATATTTAGCTTTAGATATTATATGGAACATTTTTGACTTGTTGAATTCTTTGGCTAATAGATTGTAGCATGAATTAAGTAGACACTCTACATCCAAACAGCAAATACTTCATAGGTTACCTGTCAGATTTCAAATTACAATGAATAAAACTTTTATTACTTTATTCCCTATCACACTCATGGGTTTTTATATTACCATTTATAAGGGTCCATCTATTTCCAATTTGATGGATGTGCACAGTGTATGAAGCAATTTATATTTATGTCCCTTGCGAAGGCCACAAGTTGACTAAACTCATCTAGAAACCGCTGCTGTTGAAATGTAGTTGCTCACATCATGAATACATTGCTGCCACCGCAGCATCCGCAGCGTATTGGCACCAAGTGCTGCAGACTTTCAGCAGACACAGCAAATGGCAAACGTATGCTGCTCTTTTATCCAAAGGGGAAGTATTGCATGCTTTTTTGTGAAAGTATGGTCCCCACATCAGCAACAAAACACAAATACCAGTATTATTGCAACAGTTGTGATTTTCTATAAATGGAAGATTTCAATAATTCTCCACATATGCTAATCTGCAAGAAAATTTCATTATCCTATATTATCCATGACCTAAATATAGATTCTGAATGAAACTTAAATGTTAACCTCAATTTATTAAAATAGTGGTTTTGTGACCAGAACATCAAAGGTCTCACCCACAAAACATTATACATGCAAAGGGAAGAAATAATTCATAATTTATTAAATGATGTAAGTAACTGCTATCTTGTATTATGTACATTGTCTGTGATAATAAATAGTCCTATAGTCAGATAAAAGTAATAGAATGAAATGAGTAGACATTTTAACATTCAGGTAACTTTTATTTATTTTTTAAAATGAAAACCTTCAAATTAAAGCATAGCAATCAAGAAATGATCACTGATGAAATCATTCCTAATTTACATCTTATGGCCCATTTTTTTTGAAAAAAGCAATGGAAAACTATAATTAATATGAGAAAGATAACACATTGCATTGATAAAAGAGAATTCTATAAAAATGGAGCAGAGGAGAATGAGTTTTTGAAAATGAGAAATATGATGACCAAAATAAAAGTATTCAAAAAAAAAATAGTTCCAAGTGTTGAAAAAGAACATCACCTAGGAGGAAAATAAAAAGATAAAGTATCAAAAACAGGAAGGAAGAGATAGAAAATTAGAGTCAGTGTAGGGGGTTATACATCTGAATAATAGAAATTCTTGAAGGAATACAGAAAATGGGAGATATTACCAAACAATTAATAAATGAGATTTGCATAAACAAAAGACTTGAGTCTTTCCATTGATAAGACTCAGCAAGGATCTAACACATCAAATAAAAATAATCCATAACAAAGCAGCATTATAAAATATCAGAACCCTGGATACTAAGAAGAGCCTAAAAATCTTCAGATGAGAGAAACAGGTCAAAGGAATAAGAAGAAAACAAAGGAATAAGATACAAAGGAATAAGAAGAAAACATGGCATTAAACTTCTCAACAGCTACTCCAGATACTCGAAACAATCAGCAGTGTTTTCAATATATTTAGGGAAAATTTGTACCAACCTAAAATAATATATCCAACCAAGCTCTCTCAATTGTGAGGGTAAAAGTTTTATGCATGTAAAGAGTAAAAAAAAAAAAAAAAAAAATTACATTTAATGCATTTTCTTAGGAGACCAATGATTGTTGAATCTCAGCGGGACAAGGAAATAAAGAGAGATAAAAACCCCTAAGCAACAAAGAAGTTAAGCAAAGGGGATTTCCAAAAGAAAAGTGAAGGAAGTTCCTGGGTGACAGGTGAGAAAGAAATCTGTCTAAATTAGAACAGAAAAAAAACAAAGAATTGCATGAGGAATGCTGGAGCGGGGAGAGAGACAGGGAGAAAACAGACAAAAATAAAAGCATAGAAATGATAAATCATCTGAAGTTGAGCAGTATTTATGAACATTACTGTCAGGTATTTGGCAGACCTGTTAGAGAATTTAGAAAAAAAGATAATAATTGATACATGAAACACTCAGCAAATGGATAAAAATAAGACAATAATTAGCTCTAGGTCAACCTAAATGTGTTTTTTTTTTTTTTGTCATTTAATCTTTTTTTTTTTATTCTTATGTTAATCCCCATACATTACATCATTAGTTCTAGATGAAGTGTTCCATGATTCATTAACACCCAGTGCTCCATGCAGAACGTGCCCTCCTCAATACCCACCACCAGGCC
>NC_138372.1:52357792-52439713 GCF_054177405.1 Leptonychotes weddellii
GTGCCGAGGATCACGGTTTATGGCAACCCCGAGCTGAGAGCTCCGCCTCTGCAGCTGGCTTCCCTGTTCTGTTACCTGGGAGCTCTGCCACACTCAGGCACCCCCGGTCTTTCTGTGACCCTGAGGGTCCTGAGACCACACTGTCCCAGAGGGTTCCACCCCCCGCTTAGCCACCGGAGTGACGTCCCTCAGCGGAGCAGACTTTTAAAAGTTCCGATTTTGTGCTCCGTGGTTCTATCATTTGCCAGAGGCGGCCGACGGAGACCCCTCCCCCGCCGTCTATCCTCCCGAATATCGCCTCAGATTCACTTCTCCGCAAGTCCTACCTTCCAGAAAGTGGTCGCTTTTCTGATGAGAGAGTTGTTGCTCTTCTTTTCTTCAATCTCCTGTTGAGTTTGTAGGTGTTCAGAAGGTTTGATCCCGATCCAGCTGAATTCCTGAGAGGAGACGAAATCCAGGTCTCCTACTCCTCCGCCATCTTGCTCCGCCCCCTAAATGTGTTTTTGCAAAAAGGAAATAATTCAGAGTCTACTACCGGGCTCAGCAATTTCCTTAATTCTAATAATATAAATACTAACAATTTCACCAAAAATTATGATGTAGTTGTATTGAGAAGATAAGAGAAAGAATGTTAGCTCATCCAAATTCTTAACTGTTATAATGAAAAGTTAATAGATTCTATCAAAATTAATCAATCAAGAGAAATCAGAGTAGTATTCAGAAGTTACGGATGTAAATGCCAGAAGCAGCAGCTAAAAAGTTTGATAAGCGACTGCCTCTGGGAAGCATGACAGTAGAGAAGACATTCTGGACACAGATACTTTTTGATATAAGGGTGACTATTTTATTTTATTTTATTTTATTCATTTATTTTTAAAGATTTTATTTATTCATTTGACAGAGAGAGACACAGCGAGAGAAGAAACACAAGCAGGGGGAGTGGGAGAGGGAGAAGCAGGCTTCCCATGGAGCAGGGAGCCCGATGTGGGGCTCGATCCCAGGACCCTGAGATCATGACCTGAGCCAAAGGCAGACACTTAATGGCTGAGTCACCCAGGATCCCCTTATTTTATATATATGGGCAGGATTCAATAAGGTGCAAGTGGAAAACAGATTGATGCCTCCACTGATATTTCAAATACAATCTGTGGTCTCTTTTTCTCTATTCCTTTGGGTAAAATTTCTGGTAGATACAATAACTATTTTAGGTTATTCTCTAACAATAAAATGTTCTCTGGTCATTTTTAGATCTAAGTATAGTGTTTACATTGTCCAGACTCTAGTGATAATTGCAGATCTCTATGGTCTTCCCCATTTTAAAATCTTTCTCTAATCTTCAGGATTGTTTTAGGCTGGGAAGCCTACAGAGAAGGCTGGGAAGTAGTGACAGGAGACAATGGAAGGCTTCTCTATTTATTACTTTTCCTTTTTCCTTACCCTCTGATTTTTTTTTCTCTTGTGGGTGGTGGCACTTTTGTGAGCTTCTCAGGGATACTTTTTCTGAGCCTTGCCCAATAAAAACGCCGTTTTGCTGTGGACAATAGTGGTTCTCCACTAGTAACCTGCCCTCTTAGGTTGATACCCTCTGTTTAGGAATCCAGTAACACCTTCAACATTTAAGATACTCTGTTTTAACTTGGCTGCAGAGCATGTACATCTTTCGGGTCCACTGGGCTCATGGGAAAGTCTCACATCCCTACCAAGCAGAATGGAAATGCAGCTTCCTCCCAAGGAAAGAAAAAATGGGAAAAACCTCTTCTGTTTGCTCTGCAGCCAGGCAGGCAACTCCACATACAACTTTTTACTTTAACCTAGATGTGAGTCAGTTACCAGTACGTATGTCCCTATAAAGTCTGAAAGATATATGCAGGGGTGCCTGGGTGGCTTAGTCGTCGGGCATCTGCCTTCGGCTCAGGTCCTGATTCCTGAGTCCTAGGATGGAGCCCCGCATCAGGCTCCCCGCTGGGAGGCCTGCTTCTCCCTCTCCCACTCCCCCTGCTTGTGTTCCCTCTCTCGCTGTGTCTCTCTCTGTCAAATAAATAAAATCTTAAAAAAAAAAAAAGATATATGCAAGTTGTCAGAGTGATCCTCTCAGGACCCCTCTCCTTCGTCTTGAGCTGAGAGGGAGGCATCCCTCACCCTCCACTTTCTAGAGGTAAAAACTACACAGCACATAAGAGCTTTCTCCAGGAATTCTCTCTCCCAACTCTTTAGCCTGCCCTCTCTTGCAGGCTGGGGTAGGGGGGATCATCAAAGCTGGGAGAATCAGTTCCACAACTGGTTAGCCTATACAACGCAAGTCAATAAGCAGATTCAGAATACAGAGCTATTTGGGAATGATTGTTTTGTTCTTGGCTTTTGGACATTGAATAAAACTGAAAATGAAGTTTAATTTTATCATCCTGTTGCATAGCTTTTTAGTACCATTTTTTGAATTATGTGCATTTTTTTAAAATTTGGATCAAAAATGAAAGTTAATTTTTGTTTAAAAAGGAAAAGTAATGAAACTACACAGTATTAATTAAATAATAGTTCCTAATCCTGAGTCTTTTTAGTCAAGTTTCCTGATAAAGGAAGACTTGGAAATGATACATACCATGAAGCAGCAAGCCCCAGTAAATTTCAAGGGTCTGATCTGCAAAAGTTGCAAACTCAATTGCCTACTAGACCAGAGATAATAGTCATATGCGAAGGAGGGTAACCTAAACAAAAACTGTGGTGCAATTCTCACCCCACCCAAAAGATAAATATGTGAGGTAATGGATGTGTTAATTAACTAGATAAGGGATATCCTTTTACAATGTATACATATAGCAAATCATTATAGCACAAGGGAAGTACACTTTAACTGTCTTACAAATTTCTTTGTCAGTTATGCCTCAGTAAAGCTGAAACAAACAAAGAAACAAACAAAAAAACTGCAGTGCAAGAGTACTGAGTGATGGCAACCAGTGCCAGAAAATGGGAATGAGGGGGTGGGATTCTGAGAGCTTGAACAATCTAAAGCAAACAGCTACTATGTTTTAGCTGGTTGCCACCCAGTAATTTTAAATTCTTCTAATTTCAAAGAGAAATTTATTTTATGTTGACTCTCTCTGTAAAAAAAAATTTTGACAACTAATTGAAAAGATGTTGAAACATTTTTAAGACAAACAAAACTTGTCTGCCAGCCAGATCCAGCAGCTAGGCAACCTCTGATCTTCAGATTTCTTTGCACAATGCCTATTATATATCAATGCTGTTATATAGGTAAATTATTTCCCATGAAACCGTGCAATTTTCTCTAAGGCTGTTAGCCCTAGATTACAGAACCTCCAAAAGCAAGGTCATTAACTAAGTCCATTCAATCATTTAACATATTTATTGAGTGCCTACCATGTTTCAGGCACTATTCAAGGTACTAGAGATATAGCAGTGAAAGCAAACAAACAAAATCTCTGTGCTCATGGAACTGAGTCCATTGGCAAGCAAGCAAACACACCAGATTATGGTTAATGCGTATACTTAGGGCAGAAGTATTATCTTTATAAGCATCATTGCTGGTTATTGACTGAGCATTTGTTTAATCATCATAATAAAGATAATGAAGATGCCATTGGTTTCCTCCTTTTACAGATAAGAAAATTGAAGGCTAAGAGAGATTAAATACCTTGATTAACTTAACACAGCTATTAAATGGCACAATAAGGGCTTGAACTCAACTTTGTCTAACTCAAGAGCGCTACCTACATTTTGGTATCATGTTGGATGAAGACCAACAAAGCAACAGGTTTAGAAAGTGAGCTAAAACAGAGACTATGTGTGAAAAAATGATTTGAATATCACACACACACATACATACTCACACACACATCACAAATGTGTGACATCAAGGAATAACTCATAGCCAGAATATTGGAAAATAAACACAGGTGTACAAACTTCATGTTTACATATCAAAGGTAAAGAAACTCTTTAGACAAACACATGATAAGTATGTGAAAGATAATTGTCTCAACTAGGATGAAGTAAAAGAGGACACGAATGATAGTAGCTTATACTGCACATTTTGTATTTATTAACAAAACTAGAAGTCGATGGTCCCAAATTTGTTTATAGCAGCTCAACAACATTGTTAAGATCCCAGAGTTTGTTTCTAATTCTTCCTCTCATGCATATATGCTTTGCTGTCCTCTTGTCTTTGTTTTCTCAAGGTCACAAGTGTCTAAATGAGGAAGAGAGGGAAGGGTTCTTCTTTCTCCCTTTTGTGAGTTTCTACCAGGGAGAAAAATATCTCCCAGAAGTCCCTCCATAGATATTTGCATTTCATTGGTCAAAACAGTAACTGACTAAGAGGAATGGGATTGTTCAAATTATGAGAGGCTTGGACAAATATTGATTCATCTATGTAGCCAGACATATTGAACAAAATTACGGTTTTACTAGCGAGGAGGAAAGGATAAATGGTTGTTGGTTAAGCCACTAATAAAAGTCTTCTAAAATATTAGAAAAATAAATATTTCTTGTGCTCATTATACATAAGATACCTTATAATACAAAGAAATAAAACAATGCAATGATGGATAACTACAAAATCTTTATTTGTATAAATATTAGGGTCAGAATTCTGAGTCAGTTCATGGATTTGATCAAATGTAACAATTAAATAATGACCTGCATGAAATGAAAAGTGTTTTAAAGAGAAGTCACAAATGAAAACTAAAATGCAATCTTGACCTGAGTGCAGTAGGAAAGACAGTGGATTCTTGCATAGAGGAGATCAACCATACAATCGGTAACAATATCTTTTATTACTACAATTCTTTAACTTTATTGGATTTGGATACACAAAGAAAAGATTCTCTTTTAATAGCAGCAGAATCAAGAGCTTCTTGTGTAACTTTTAGAAACCTATCCCTCTTGGTCTCTCAGTTGCAGGCAGGCAAGAAAATATCTCAAAATGAAACTGCTCTGTACCTGGGTACCAACAACATATATACTTGATTAAATCAGAGTACCATCTACTGGGTTCTTTTTGCTTACCCTGATTTCTAGGTCTTTGCAGACAAATGAAATGTGAATCCTTTCAAATCACACACACATACACACCCACACATATACACTCACACCACATTTATTTTTTATTTTATTTCGTTTTTTTGAGAGAGAGTGCATGCACATTTGCGTGAGGGGGCGGGGCAGAGGGAGAGAGAGAATCTTAAGCAGGCTGTACACCTAGGGCAGAGCCCAATTCAGGGCTCAAGCTCAGGACCCTGAGATCATGACGTAAGCTGAAATCAAGAGTTGGTCGCTTAACATACTGAGCCATCCAGGCGCCACCCCATACACATACCATTTATTCTTTTTATTTTTTTTTAAAGATTTTATTTATTTATTTGACAGAGAGAGACACAGCAAGACAGGGAACACAAGCAGGGGGAGAGGGAGATGGAGAAGCAGGCTTTCCGCGGAGCAGGGAGCCCGATGCGGTTTCGATCCCAGGACCCCGGGGATCATGACCTGAGCCGAAGGCAGACGCTTAACGACTGAGCCACCCAGGCGCCCCTACACATACCATTTAAAGGACAGTTGTGCCCGTCATACAATTTTCATTGTTTTATCTTAATATTTGCTTTCTCATTTGTTTCCATTTTTGTTATTCCATGATGCTCAAATCAGTTATGATTTTAAACATCAGGAAGTTACTTATAGATACTCAACACACATGTTTACAATAGTCATTTTCAAGTTTATTACCTCAAATAATGTAAATAAAAATAACCACCAGAACCTTACTATACAGAAAAGCAATGTCTGGTGTACTTCCCCCCTTTTCTCCAACTATTCAATGTCCCTTAATTGCCTTTTAACCCATTGTGCCAGATGATTTCAGTGTTTTGCCCATATCTTCAGGCCCTTTATTTTATTTTTTTAAATATTTTATTTATTTATTTGAGAGAGAATGTGCGAGCGATAGAGAGCACGAGTTGGGTAAGTGGCAGAGGGAGAGGGAGAAGCAGACTCTGCTGCTGAGGGGGGAGCCCAATGCAGGGCTTGGTCCCAGGACCCTGGGATCATGACCTGAGCCAAAGGCAGACACTTAACTGACGGAGCCACCCAGGCGCCCCACCCTCAGGCCCTTTACCAAATTTCCACATATAGCCTACTGTTGTTCTTTTCCTCCAAAAGCTAGCAGTTAACATCCATGGATCTTTCTTCACAGGCTGGCTGCTGGCCGCTGGAGCCAGCTTTTCCGTGAGCACAAGGAAAGCCAGCAGTGCCCCTTCCATCCACCCAACCCCGTCGGGTTCACCTAATCAATAACAGCTGTGTATGGGAGTTCACAAGCTCCTGCTCTCCTGCCTCTGGCCAAGATAACTCAGAAGTGGTGCTCGCAGTGTTTACAGTTTTGTGAGATTGAACCAAAGTCACCCTCTGTGGACCTTTGTCTCCTTGCCTGCCTTTCTTCCCATCTCAGTTCCACTTCCTAAATCCCCCAGCAGCTTGTATTTATTTCCTGGGACTGCTCTAACAAACTACCACAAACTGGGTGGAAATTTATTATCTCACAGTTCTGGAAGCTAGAAGTTCAAGATCAAGGTGTTGGTAAGGTTACTTCCTTTTGAGGGCTATGGGAGAATCTGTTTTATGCCTCTGGCCTAGCTTCTGGTGGTTTATTGACAATCTTTGTTGTTCCTTGACTTGCATATGCATCACCTGATCTCGGCCTTGGCATTCTCCCTGCATTCATGGCTATGTTCAAATTTCTCCCTTCTTATAAGGACTCTAGTCATATTGGATTAAAAGCCCACCTTATTCCAGTATGACTGCACCTTACCTAATTACATGAGTAATGACTTATTTCCAAAAAGGTCACATTCACATCACAGGTACCAGGGGTTAGGACTTCAACATCTTGGGGGGAGGGAGCACAACTCAAACCATAACAAAGTTTTTCCTAATAAATCACTTTCACATGAATTCTTATCTACCTCAAGGTTTGCTTCTGGCAGGCTCATTCTGTCCATCAAATATTTAATTACTGTCTCAGTTACAATGTTGTCAGTTGCAAAGAAAAGATAGTTCAACTTAAATTTACTTGCATAGTGAAAGGAATGCATTGCTTTATGTAAATAAAAAATTCAAAGAGAGATCAGACTTTAGGCAAAATTTCATTCAAAGATTCATGAGTCACTCAACAACAAAGGTTTTATTAAGTGCCAACTCTGTGTCAGGAAATGTGTTCTGTTTTGGTGATATAACAGCAAACCAAACAGAAACATTCCTAGAACTTATATTCAATTAAGAGAAGACAAAAAAAGTCACAATTAGTAAGTAAATGTATAGCAATTACATGATAATGAAGATAATGGAGAAACAAATAATGCTGAGGAGGAATCAAGTAGAGTAGTGGTGAGTGTGTGTATGAGGTGGACGGTGGTGCTTGTAATAATAGTTTGGTCTTGAAAGTTCTCACTTCAAAAGTAACATCTGAATAAAGACCTGAACAAAATGATGAAGTGACCCATGAGACTATCTAGGAGAATATCTGGGAGGAAGGCATTCCAGGCATAGGGAATAAGTAGTGAAAGGTAGGAGTTTGCCTGGGATGCTAAGAAGCAGAAAGAAGGCCATTTTGGTCTAAGCAGAACGAGGGAGAGTTAAGGTGGAGAGCAATAGGTCACAAAAAGAGTGTTTGGAGCACATAGAACTTATAAGCTATTGTAAGAAGCTTAGATTTCACTCTGAATGAGATGAGAAGCTATTAGCAGACACTCAGTAGAAAACTGGCCAGATCATACACTTTAACAAGTCACTTGGATCCTGTGCTGAGAGTAGACTGAATGGGGACAAGGGTAGAAGCAGGGAGACAAGTTAGAAGGTTATTGCAATAAGCCAAGCAAGAAGAGATGGGGGTGGCTTGGACTAAGCCATAGCAATAAATGTGCGAGTTGGTCAGATCCCGAATATATTTTAAAGATAGAGTCAAAGGATTTGCTGGGATTTTTTCTTTTTAAAGAGCAAACATCTTTAAAATGCATCTACATTTCTTTGCAGCTACATTTCTCTTTAATTCTCTCGACTTAGCCATGATCATGGACTAGCTGCATCTTTGGATTGCTTTTCTCATGGTAGAAAAACAGCAGACTAATGCTTCCTTGATAACATCCAGGAGAAAAAGAGGGCTTCTTTCATTTACTCATTGCTAATATGTGCTAAGCTCCCTTCTTAATGAAATAACTTTGGTCACATTTACTGTGATCAGGAGGATATCTTATACCAGATGGCTTAGGCCTGAGTTATGTGCCCATTCCTAAACCATTAACCGTGGCAGGAAACATAATTTCCTTGATTGCTTCAACCCAACTGTTGCTCATGGGGTGGTCAAAATCACTAAACTAGCATGGTGGCCACAAAATGGGAAAGAGGTAAAATAGATACTAGCAAGGTAAACACAATGTCTATTACAAATACAATTCTGTGGTCTAAAAATTATTTTCAACCCACAGACCTATAACTTCCTTAATAAATATAATCAGATATAAGCCAAATTGTCACAATATAGTCCATGAAAATTGCTAATCCTCCAATTACCAATTATGAATGCCTTTCTTTGGTCAGCACACAGAGTCACATATAGAATGAGAAAAGAAAATAAGGAGGGTCTAATCGTATATAATAATTTAAATAAAGAGTTTATTATTTATACTTTACAGGTCAATTAGGCAATACTTCAGAGAAGGCTGGAAGTCTCAGTCCATCATGGTTATACTATCTTTGAATTAGTAATTTTTGATTAATTTCACTTTGGGCCTTACCAAATACTCAGGTTTAAGAGTGATCTGTAGTATTGATATTATCTTTGATTAGGTTAGCCTCCTTTAAAATATAGAGAACATGGTTAACACAGATCCAGAAAATGAAAAGAGCCTGAGATCATCTGGAATCACAATTTTTCAATTCTATTCTTGACCAGGAACTAAATTTCCATTTGCAAACAGCCTATTTGATTTGGGTAACTAAATTCTACATTAGTTTAAATTCCTATAAATCCCTATAAACCTTAGTGGTCTAAACAATTCAATATACATTTTCTTCTCCAATTTATCAGATGGCCTAAGCTATCTTGAAGACTCTTTACTGTCAGAGTCATTATAGTGGTAGTAAAAAATAATAGTCAAAATCATAGGTTCCAAGCATGGAATGGTGGCTCCTGGGGGTTGAGTAGAGGAGGAAATGGAGGAGGACATAAGAGAATTATTTATCAATGGGCTTAAAGTTTCGCTTAAACAAGATGAATAAGCTCTAGAGATCTGTTGTACAACATTGTAACTACAGTCAAAAATAATGTATTGTACACTTAAGAAATTTGTTTTGGGGGTAGATCTCATGTTAAGTGTTCTTACCAAAATAAAATTAATTAATTAAAAATAACACCGTTACCAGCAATAACAATAATAGCTGACTTATTCACTGTTAACTCTGCACTAGGTTCTCTTCTTCTAAGCACCATACATATTCAACACATGTCATTCTCACAGTGGTGTTAAGATCTCCATTCTACAGCTGGAACTGAGGCACAAAAAGGCTAAATAACTGACCCAGAATTGAAGCCAGACAGTCTCACTCCAGAGTCCATAACTCTTACTGCTATGCCAATGGGGAACTGTTACCCATTTCATTATTTTTTTACCTCAAAAGAATTATTATGAGAATAAGTCAATATTTGTATTGTTTTTAATTTCAAATCTAGTGACAGTGAAGCAAAAAATGCTAGATCTAACATTTTTTAATATTTTAATGTGAGCTTTGTATCATTGACTCTATTGATTTTACCGTGTCAAGCAGCCACATTAAAAATAAGGAATTCAAACAATCAATTCTGTTGTCTAAATAGATACAACTTGATCTAATAAAATACAGAATAAATGAACTCAGTGGTAATGGTTATTTTAAACACCCAGGTTTAGAATGAATAGAATAAACATTTTATTTTGTTAAATTACTTTACCCTTTATATTTCAATATATATTGAAAAGAATCATAATATACTTGAAAGGTGCTAAAACTAGCATTTCGGCCTTGGTTCTGTTTTGATATTATTTAATCTTTGAAATAAGAAGGGAGAATTAAATTATCTCTAATTTTGCTTCTAGCTCTTACATTCATAAATAGAAAACTGATAAAATATCTTAAAAATGTACAGTTTAGTTCCTACAGTTTAGTTTTGTATAAAATTAAAACATGACTATGTTATAAAGTCCAAAGACATCTAAAACATCCATTTATATATGTTTATATATATAATGTATATATATGCCTGTCTGTGTGTATGCACACACACATACTGTTTCTGATAATGTATTGCTATATTAATTCAACAAATAGTTTTCTCTATATCATAGGCAAAGTTGGAGTAAATGTCTTATAAACAAAGAGTTTTACTAATATTCCAAAAAAATAATATAAGACAGCTATATGATTTTTAGTCTCAATTATGGTTCCCTTTTCTTATTCAAGTCAATTTAAAAGAAAAAGTAAGTTTAACTTCCTGACTTGGAGGACAAAACCATCACACATTAAGTTTGTATTTTCTCCTATATAGTTCTTAAGCAAGTAGTTGCTTATCATGAACTCACCTTGACCCAAAGGCTTCGACCACATTTTAGATCTCAGAATAGGTAAAATAGATACCACACAAAATACCGAGAGAAATTCTGGTTTCTTTCTGATATGGCTTTGATATTTTATAATACTCATTGAGGTGATGACTCAAACTTTCACTATGCAGAATAATAGTCATGTTGTCTGAAAAGTTTCAACTGAACTTATAAGCGGCCTTATGAAGAAAAGAACCCTGTATTTGAGTTAGTATCTTGAATAATCATGCTGGTTCTATCTCTTTCCTCTGGCTAATTCATTTAATCTCCTCTTTGGTTTCCTTATCTATAAGAAGAATATAAAGATGATACTTGTCAAACATGGTTGTTGTTATGAAGTCCCTGATTAGCTAAAAATGTGTGATCTTAGTAAATGAATACAGATCTCTCTCTTAAGCACTAGATCTCTACATCCACCCAGCTTCTCAATAGTAAAACAAAAAAACTGTTTTCTTTTAATCTGGTGTTTTTTTAATCACATATATTATGTATCAGATAAAAAACAAATAGATTTCCAACATTCTGGCAGACTGAGTTGGCATGGAAAAGACTCCCGCTCAACTATATAGAAATATTTGATGACATATAGCAATTTTTAAATATATAATCAACCTCTCATGGAACAGATGAAAAATCCCACTTGACAGAAAAGAAGTAACCAAATGCCATTTCAACATGGACATTAGTTGATGCTGTGGGAATTCAGACAGGTATTAACCAGATATAATCCCTAGGGGTTAGGGTGTGTGATTTTAACAACAGGAAGCAGATGAGACTTGGACCAGAGTAAGGTGAGGATCTGAAACCTAGATACTTATACTAAGGTGATAGCCTGTAAGAGTTCATCTTTGCTCTAAAGTAAGAAAAAGAAAGACTCCCATCTTACACTGAGTCTTACATGGTATGGGGTTCATACTGACACTACTTATATGGAATAGGAATTCTAAGATTTTAAGTATAAAAGTTGGCCCAATACCAGGAAAACTCTAGGGAGTCCAACAAAAGCAAAGCTTTGCATTATGGAAAGTTTGAAAACCCAGTACTCATGGGATGCCCACAGGAAAGAAAAAAACAAACAACATAACAAAACAGCAAATAAAACCTCCACAGGAGGTGAGTACAGAAAAAAAACTGATAAACCATGAAATTAAATCCCTATCTTACACCACTCACAAAAATGAACTCTAAATGGATCAAAGACTTAGACATCAGAGTTGAAATCATAAAACTCTTAGGAAAAAAAATAGGGAAAACATAGTCTTGGCAATGAATTTTTTTTAATATAACATTAAAAGCACACACAAAAAAAGAAAATAAAAAATCGACAAATGGGACTACATCAAACTTAAAAGCTTCTGCACAGCAAAGGAAGGCAACCAACAAAATGGAAAGGGCAACGTACAGAATGGGAGAAAGTTTTGCAAAACATATATCTGAAAGGGGTTAATATCCATAATTTATAAAGAACTCATTACAACCCAATAACAACAACACAAACTGATTTAAAAATAGACAAAGGAAAAAAATAGACAGAGGAACTAAACATTTTTCCAAAGGAGACATCCAAATGGTCAACAGGTACATGAAAAGGTGCTCAACATCACTAATAACCAGGGAAATGCAAATCAAAACCAAGATGAGATGTTACCTCACATTTGTAAGAATGCAATCATTAAGAAAACAAGCTATAAGTGTTGGTGAGGATGTGGAGAAAAAGGAACGCTTATGCACTGTTGGTTGGATTGTAAACTGGTTCAGCTACTGTGGAGAACAGTATGGAGGTTCCTTAGAAACTTAAAAATAAAACTACTATAAGATTCAGCAATCCTACTTCTGTATGTATGCTCAAAGGAAATGAAAACAGATTACCAAAGAGACTTATGCACTCCCATGTTTATTGCAGCATTATTCACAATAGCCAAAATGTGGAAACAGCCTAAGGGTCTACCAATGAATGGAAAGATAAAGAAACACACACACACACATACACACTGGAATATTATTCAAGCATGAAACTCCTTTGCAACAACATGGGTGGACCTTGAGGACATTATGCTGAGTGAGATAAGTCAGACAGAGAAAGGCAAATATTGTATGATACTTCCTATAGTGGAAAGGCAAATACTGTATGATCCCTTTTATATGTGGAATCTAAAAAAAGCAAAACCATAAAGGCAGAGAGTAAATGCTGGTTACCAGGGCTGGAGCATGGGGGACAGGAGAAATGTTGCTTAAGGGTACATACTTGCAACCAGTAGATAAATAAATCCTGGAGACCTAATACACAGTATAGTTACTATAGACAACAAAACTGTATTATAAATGTTGAACTTGTTAAGAGACTAGATTTTAATTGTTCCCAACACTAAAGGAATGATAAGTATGTGACACAATGAAGGTGTTAGCTAAGGCTATCATGCCAATCATATTGCAGTATAAATGTATCAAGTCAACATGTTGTACATCTTAAACTTACAAAATATTGTATGTCAAATATAACTCAATAGAAAACAAAACAAAACAAAACAAAACAAAACAAAAACTAACTAGTTCTGGAAGCCCCTACTGGGAAATGGCTACAGTCATTTTCTGCACACACCCCCCCACCCCTCACCCCCACCCCCGCAAAAGAAACAAAACAAAAGTGATAAACCATTACCAGGTAAGGAAACAATTCATCATAAGGGAGAGTTACAGAAAATATAAACAAAAGAATCAGCAACTCAAGAACTTGAGATAAAGAAAACTTCAAGTGATAAAATATGTATGTTTAAAGTAATAACAACAGTGATTAAGGTTTATTTTGAACTTACTATGTGTCATACTCCATTCTACTTGTTTTATATGCATTATTTAATTTTTACAATTGCATGTACAACTTAAAAACAAAATAAAAGGCAGATTACCTTTAAAGAATGATATTTAGGCAGAAAGCAATAATAGCAATAGTCATAGAGACAGAAAAATACTGGAATATCTTCTTCAAAATGCTGCTGAAAAATAACTTAATTGAAAATTCTCTTCCCATATAAATTGTTAATCAAGAATGAAAACAAGTATGTGTCAGACAAAGCCTAAAGACTTTGCCACTTATAGACCCTGTTTGAAATAGCCACCAAAGTCTACCCTTTATTATGGAGAAATTCAAATTCAGAAAGAAAGAATGTGATATAAGAATATGATAAGCATAGTAATTGGTATTGACAAATCTAAATAAGCATCAATTATATAAAACAATAATGATGATTAATTTGAGGGCATGAGAGCAATTAGAACTAGAATGCTAGATATCAGCATGGAATATGAGGAGGAGAGTTTAAATGCTGTAAGGTCTCTGTAGTCTTCTGGAGTAAGCCAGAAATATGGATTAAGAATACTCTTAATTAAGTCAAGGATTCACCTAAAGAATAAATGTGCAATGTGTAAACTTCAAATCAATAGAGGATAGGAAAATAAAATAAAAATGGTTATGAACATAACTGGAACAATCTAATACAAAGCAGGAAAGGAGTAAAAAAGCTAAAGGTATGATAAAGAGAAAACACAAGTAAGATGTTAAAAGTAAGTCAAAGTTTATCAATAAGGACAATAAGTATGTGTAATAAACTTATTAAAAAACAGTGTCAGGCTGTATTGAAAATATTAAAATCCAATATATGCTTCTTTTTTTTTATTATGTTATGTTAATCACCATACATTATATCATTAGTTTTTGATGTAGTGTTCCATGATCCATTGTTTGCATATAACACCCAGTGCTCCATGCAGAACGTGCCCTTCCCTCCTTAATACTAGGCTAACCCATCCCCCCACCCCCTCTCCTCCAGAACCCTCAGTTTCTCATATATGCTTCTTAGTAGGACATCTGCTGTTTCAGACATACACTGAACACCTAAAGGTTGACAGAAATTGGAAATAAAGAGATGGAAAAATAGTATGCTGGCAAATACTGATAGAAAGATGGTATGGTTCCGTTAATATCAGACCAAACTGAAATAATGGCAAAAATATTATTTGGGAAAAATAAGCCTTTAAAAAATGATAACATTCACCATGAAGATACTATAACTCTAAATGTAAACACATGGAATAACATAGCTCAAAATATGTAAAGCAATATTACAAAATTGCAAAAAAGATAATGATTGCTCTATAATCATAATAAATTTTAATAGACTTATTTAGTAACTGATGCATTGAACACAGGAAAAAATCAGTGAAAAATAGATGACTTAAGTTACCTAATTATTAAATTGAACATAGAATTCATCAATTAGAGAATTTCTATTCTCAAGCACATATAAAACTTCCTCAAAATGTGGTCACCTACTAGAAAGAAAATCTCCAAAAAATCAAATAAAAATGATAAATTCAATGATTTCTGATCATAAAACATTCTTACAGTCAATAAGAAAACACACCCTAACATTCACATGATTTAAATAAAAAAACGTACTTTCAAATATCTTATGAAAATATCTCAAAGAAGATATCACAATGTAAGTGGCATAACGTTAAGAATTTGACAATAAAGACACTAAAATTCAAAACTTATGAGATATCTTGGGAAATCAATGGCATTAAAAAAGTGAAAAGATTGAAAATTAATGAGGTAAGAGGTTAACTCAAGAAATTATAAAAAGAACAAAGCAAATGGAAATAAGAGAAAGGTGATAATGAAAATATATCAAAATTATTGAATAGGGAACAAAAAAATTAATGAAAGCAAAAACTAGATCTTTTAAACAACAAGAAAATTAGAAAGTTGACAAAAATCTAGGGTTAGGAAGAGAGAAAGAAGAGAGAGGATATTAATATTTGGAAAGAAAATGGACTATAAAAATAATAATACTGTAAAACAAACAAAGCCCACTTTTCTAGAATGTTCCTCCCCCAAATATCTACACCGCTTGCTTCCTGACTATATTTATTCTCTACTCAAATGTTCCTCCCAACTGATTTGATGTAGGTATTTGGGTGGAAAAAAATAATATTATTCCTCTCTGGTATAACTGAATATAAAACTAGTTGATTCTATAAACTCTGAGGTTAATAACCAAAGTCTAACAGCTTCTAATTATTAATCAATAAGCTTCTAAATATAAGATCAATATCTAAAAATCAATAATAATTCCCATTCAATATCAGCATCAGTTGGAGAATAAGTTTTAAAGAAATAGTTGTATTCACAATATGAAAATGATCTATAAAAATAAAAGAATAAATCCTAGTGATGAGCAAGGTCATGAAGAACATGAAAGTATATAAAACTAGCAAACTATTCATGAATGGATAGATTCACTTTTGCTAAAAGATAAATTCTCCCAATTTAATCTGTACATTCAATGATATTCCAATCAAAATTTCACCAGGGTTTTTCACTGATTTTGAAAAGCTTAACTAAAAAATTATATTTATATTAATGATTAGACCAGAAGAGCCAAGAATATTTTGAAGTATATTGGAAGGGAATTTATCCTATCAGATATTTAAACCCATTATATTTGTATTTGTTTTATTATAGACTCATTTGACATAGAGTCACTCATGAGAGTAGAACAGAAATGGACTCACATGTGCAGGGGAACTTGGTTTATCACAACTATTGGAAATCAGTAAGGTAAAGGTCAAGTGGTCAATGCATAGCAGAATGGCTCCATTCTCCTTTCTCCTAAATCTTCAATAACTTCTTCTGAGTAGTTCATTGACCTTAGTGTGGACACGCTCATGCTTCAGCCACCAAAAATAAGTTCTATGAAGGGTCTTTCCCCTAGCCAATGCCCTAATTCACTCACTTCTCAACCCACCTCCTTGGAAAATATAGTGTCACTCACTGCCATTTTCTTATCTCCTGCATATTCCTCAGCTCTCTACAATATCATTTAAAATGTAAACAAAAACTTCTTAACATCTCCAGGAAACTCCCCATTGACCAGTTAGTGATGCATTCCAAGTCTTCATCTTTCTGAACTTTTCTCCTGGATCTGACCTGTGGTTCATTTATTCCTTTTTGAAAGACTCCAATGTTTCCCAAAATTTCAAGAAAATTTATCTCTTGAAATACTCTTTTCATTAAAGGTTTGTGACCAAGTTTAAGAAAGAAAGAAAAAAAACTCCACATGACTGATCTTTCTTGAGATTTCTCATACATTATCATATTAAAATGTAAGAAGATATATTTTTACTTTTCTGTCATATAAATTGTGCCCATTGCAGTCTTTCCACTAGCCTTGGGAAGGGAGTAGAGGGTGAATGGCTTTTCTAGAAGGAGTATACGATGACTTAGAGGAAATCCTGGTGAAATCTGGGTTAAGTGGAAATTTTGCCTCTTCTGACCTCAGGTGAATGTTGGGAAAGTGGAGAAATCCTGAAGTAAAAGAATTAGGCAATAGGACCTGTGTGTCCTGACCTTTCATCTCCAGCCTAAAGAAGGGCTGTTTGCTATATAGATGAGGTTCAGTTCTGGGCCTGAAAGGCTATTCTTTCATAGTATTGGTGAGGTGAACTTTTTGCAGAATGATTCTGCACAACCAGAGGCAATCCTATTAAACAAAATAAAGGCAATGTTAGGTGTGTTTGGACAGATGCTAACTAGTTACTTGCCCAGAGTGTCAATGTCCAGAATGCCTTGTAGTTTCACAGGTATCTAGACATCCCCAAGTGCCCTGCAGGAGCACAGAAAGTAGCTTACTAGAGAAACTCCCGTGAAGCTTTGCACAGTGGCAGTATCATAGCCAATGAGGTTTATCCGAGGCGTGATTATTGCTAATATAAACTCCTGAGATAGAAGAAAGTAACTCCAAAGCTATAGATTAGGGTTTAATTAGGTTGTATCCAAAGTTCAAATGCCATTGAGGACTAAGTTGGGGCCAAGTTATCTGGGAGGACTAGAGGCCCTTAACCGGGCTCAGGAAAAACATGATTCCAACTTGGTCACTGAATGTCAGCTACAAAAGCAATGACCAAATGGGCAAGGAAATAATCAGCACAGAGTCCAAAAGGACACCCCATTGACCTATGAATACAAAGTGCCTTTTCTCCCACTGTTGGCACCACAAGGACACAGTAATCTCCCCTAGAATTCCAAATGCCATTTTGGGAAAGAGCAGAAGGATGCAAAACTATGGAAAACAGCATCAATGAGTAAGGGACTAACTTAAACTGAAAACTGTTACAACTAGGTAATCTTTGAAAATCTAAAGTAGGTTTTTCTTTTGTTTTTGTTGTTTTGTTTTTAATAAAAAGCAACCCCCTGACTACTCAGAAGAGTGAAGATGAGTGAGAAAGATCAGAATACTTAAAACACTGAGGTGGTTATCTGCTCACAATTCAATTCCCGGGCCTAGAATCATTCTTGAATGTTCCTACTCCTTGAGAGCAGGAACATTATACTATACATCTTTTTTGCCCTAATACCTACCGCAGTGCCAAGAGGAAAACAAGGTTGCAATTTTTTTTTTTAAACTAAGCTTAATTTGTAAGTTAAATTGGCTGACTTTACAAGGTTTCTATAGAGCAGTAGTTCTTTGACTGGTTTGTAGACCCCTAGATGGCCTTAAAGCTTTTATAAGGAATCCATAAGGACAAAAATATTTTTGTACTAATACGAAGACATTATTTGTTTTACTCACCATGTTGAATTTTATACTGCAAGGTGGGCAAAATTGTAGTCTTTGTAGCAAGAATCAGGACAGTGGCCCAAAACCGTATTGTCAGTTGTACTTCACCACACTCTCATTAAATAATAATTAAAAATAGAACTCACACTCTTAAAAATAATAATAAAAGAAATCCAGGGTCGCCTGTGTGGCACAGTCGGTTAAGTGTCCAACTCTTGGTTTCAGCTCCAGTCATGATCTCAGGGTCATGAGATCGAGCCCCACTTCAGGCTCCGTGCTCAGGAGGGAGTCTGCTTAAGTTTCTCTCTTCCTCTCCTTCTGCCCCTCACCCCCACTCTCACTCTCTAAAATAAATAAATAAATCTTTAAGAGTAAAACATTAAAAAAAAGAATTCCAATTTTACTTAAGACTGTTCTTGATGCAGGAATAAAAATTATTAAATTAAATCTCAACTTTTGAATATACTTTTTAAAATATATTCTGTGTGACAAAAACATAAAGTATGCCAAAACACTTCTGCATAACAACAAAATGTATTTGTATCAAGAAAAGGACTTATGTAATTTTTGAAGTTGCCAGCTGAAAAAAACACTTTTTCCCCCCACAGAATACCATTTTTATTTGTAGATAACATGCTAATTAAATAATTTACTAAATAAAAATTCCTACTAACATATCTGAATATAGTAGGCTCTTGATGAATAAAAAGCAATGGGCTCCCTTTGTTTATTCTAACTCATCTCTCTCTTGTTTCTTCCTCTCAAAATCTCACTTTCATTCAGGTATATTGATCCTTTCCATGTAGCTCACATGGCTCAGGAAAAAATGCCCCTATAAATTAGTTCTGTGATAATCCTGATTATTTTAAAAGTCCTGTTCCCCCTTATCTGGAATTAATCAAAGTACAGGCAAGTGATTTGATTCAAGCTGGTAAGAAACAGAGAGAAGCTGGGTAGAAGTTTCTAGAAAAATGATTCCTAACATTCAAAACAGAGTCATGAAAAGCCCTTCTTCCTCTCATTCCATATCTTCATATGAAGAAGAAAGAATACAGCTTCATTAACCATTAGCATCCACCCACTCATCTAGGGTGCTTGTGAGTAAGGATACAGAAAGAACCTGGGTTTTTGATAAAACTGTTGACATATCAGGCCAACCACCCCTGAGAACTTCTCTCCATCTGGAGCTCATATTTGATCAAATGACTTCCCTTATCAGTTAAACTAATCTGAGTCATATTTTCTGATCTCTGTAATCAAAAGCATCCTGAGTGCAATAAGATAGCTTTTTTATTCTCAAACTTCCCACTAAGTAGAATGCTATAGATTTTCAAACTTCATCTGTTGCTTTCTTGCCATAGGGAATAATTTGTAGGGCAACTGATGTTCATGTTCTTCCATTTGTCTAGAACACCCTCCCCACCCATTTGGCTGATTGATTCAGGCCCCAGGTAAAGTCTTTTAAAATTTTGGCTTTATATTTTTCATAGCAATAAAAAGTTATGATGCTGCACTAACAGATGTGCTGTTTTTTTTTATTATTATTATTTATTTATCTGACAGAGAGAGACACACAGAGAGAGAGAACACAAGCAGGGGGAGTGGGAGAGGGAGAAGCAGGCTTTCCACTGAGCAGGGAGCCCGATGCGGGGCTCGATCCCAGGACCCTGGGATCATGACCTGAGCCGAAGGCAGACGCTTAACGACTGAGCCACCCAGGCACCCCAACAGATGTGCTGTTTAACTACAATTGCTTGTGCTTTAACAAATACCTTATCTTTTCAGCACTTTTGAGAATTTTGAGAGTAATATTATACCAAACCACTATCCAAGGATGTTACTATTTTTTAAAAAAAATGTATATTGTCTATGTTTCTATATAATATTCACCGTGTGATCAGAATATTTTATCAATAGACTAAAATATAAACTAACTGCATAATTTCTTCTACACCAGATCCACACAAACTTCCCATGAATCAGAATGATTTTGATTTCAGGTTAGAGAATGTACAACTAAAAGTGGCTTAAAATCATTTGGGTTAATAAGTAGAAGAGGATAATGGCTGGGCATAAGGCAACCAACAATATCTATCCCTTTCCATCTCCTGTATGAAATATAATTTAACTCTGTTTCCTTTTTTTAATTTTATTTTATTATGTTAATCACCATACATTACATCATTAGTTTTTGTTGTAGTGTTCCATGATTCATCGTTTGCATATAATACCTAGTGCTCCATTCAACACGTGCCCTCTTTAATACCCATCATCAGGCTAATCCATCCCCCCCACCTCCCTAACCCTGTTTCTTCTGAACAGCTCTACTCCCCCAAAACCTACAACTTACCTCTTGGGAAAATCACTTACTTCAGAAGACAAGCAGGTTGTTAGCACAAAGCAAGGGAGGGGAGAGGAGTTGTATGAAAATCCGTGTTTCAGGGCATGTGGGTGGCTCAGTGGATTGGGCATCCGCCTTTGGCTCAGGTCATGATCCCGGAGTCCCAACATCGAGCCCGGCATTGGGCTCCCTGCTCAGCGGATAGTCTGCTTCTCTCCCTGCCCCTCACCCTGGTTATGCTCTCTCTCTCTCCCTCTCAAATAAATAAAATCTTAAAAAAAAAAAGAGAAAATCAGTGTCTCTACAAATCAGTCACCTGTGATAGAAAAGGTAACCTAATCCAGTGTAGTCAACATTTTGTGATTTAATAAATAATGCATATTTCTTTTAAAAAATGACATATTTACTTAAAATTTAGAAACAGCATAATCTCAAAATGAGAGTTCTAATGAAGAATAGTGAAGCTGTAATCTACATTGGTAATAGGTAGATAGATAGATACATTTTTTTTTTTTTAATATCCTTCTGGATTAGCACTGATCCTCAGCCCAAAAGCGTAAGTTAGCTATGAGACATTAGAAGTAATATCTGGACAAACTGACACATTGAAGAACAAGATTTAAAAGAAATACAAATCCCTTTGTCCAAGTCATTGTCATATCATTTCTTTCTAAATTCACTCCTAGTTCCTAATTAAAATAATCCAACTTTGGTAGTCTCCTCTAAGTGTCTTTTAACCCATCATCTTGTCTTACTCTTATAAATTAATTAATTTAGTCTCTTAATGCTTTTTGAGCATATATTGCATGTAAAGCATAGTGACAGATGCTTTAGGAATATATTATTTAGAATCAGTCCATTTAATTACTTTCCCCATTACCTCATTCCCCAATTCTTCAGGTTCCTTCAGGTTTAAAACAGGTTCCTTCAGGTATTAAAAACCTTGCCTAGGGGCACCTGGGTGGCTCAGTTGGTTTAACATCTGCCTTCAGCTTAGGTCATGATCTCAGGGTCCTGGGAATGAGCCCCCACATTGGGCTCCCTGCTCAGCAGAGAGTCTGCTTTTTGCTTCTACCTCTCCCTCTGCCCCTCCCACCTCCACTCCTGCTCTCTCTCTCAAATACATAAAAATGAATTCTTTTAAAAAAAACTTGGCTAAAAACTTATCAGAGAAAAGGAGGACCTTTTCATCTTAATTTTTCCTGTTTCAGTTTTTTTTTTTTTGTTACTCTGAATCTGCTCTCAGTTCTAACAATAAGCATGTTCTTTGCTATATTTAGAAGAACATTTTAAAAAAATTAACTATGTCAGCATTACAATCAGAAACAGCCTCTTGTCATTTGCTCTGGGTGCTTTCTCCTTCATAGCACTTGCCACAAGAAGAGTTAAATTGTGGCTTGATGTCTGTTCTTCCTGGTAGCCTGTAATGTCCTTGAGGGCACAGTTGGAACATGCTATTCATTATCATATCTTCAGGACCAGGAACAGTTCTTTAAAAATTGTTAGAACCGAACTAGTTTTTGTTGTTGTTGTTTTTTAAGATTTCATTTATTTATTTATGTGTGTGTGTGTGAGAGAGAGAGAGAACACACACACATGCGCACATGAGGCGGGGAGGGACAGAGAAAGAGAACCTCAAGGAGACTCTGCGCTCAGCATGGCCCGCCATCTCATGACCATGAGATCCTGTCCTGAGCCAAAACTAAGATTCAGTCGCTTAACCAACTGAGCCACCCAGGTGCCCCAGAACTGAACTAGTTTTTTTGAAGGAATAGTGAATGAATTTTAACCTTATTCAACATTAACTTCTCCGTTCTCCACTGATCAATGATTAATGTATATTAACGCTATAAATATTCATTAAACAAAGATTGAATGAGCATGTGCTACATGCCAAGCAATGGAAAGATAAAGCTTGTGATCTCAAGGAGCTCACAGTACAATGAAACTTATTTTATCACATTTAAAACTTGATTCTGATTTTTAAAACAGGTAAACACTGGTGTCTAACATCACTGACCACTCATTCATATCACTCTCTGGATATTATTTTTCTTTGATTATTTTATATACAATTTGAACATAATCAAACTGATTTATTTTAAAATCATAGCTATATAATACTATATTGTTAAAAAGTCATTCAGGGAATAGAGAAGCTGGAGGAAACATTTGGAAGAGGAAAAAGTCATGCAAAATGCAAACCATTTGTGATGTCACATGTTCATGGAGCAGAAGTTGGAGAATTGCAAGCACAAATGAATGAAAAATATACCTGAACTATCAAAATAATAATCACAATCACATAGATAATATTTCTTTCTTTTTGTATTTTTTTAAAGATTTTGTTTATTTATTTGAGAGAGAGTGAGAGAGAGCATGAGAGGGGAGAGGGTCAGAGGGAGAAGCAGACGCCCGCTGAGCAGGGAGCCCGATGTGGGACTCGATCCCGGGAGTCTGGGATTATGACCAGAGCCGAAGGCAGTTGCTTAACCAACTGAGCCACCCAGGCACCCTGGTAATATTTCTTTCTAATTAAATGGTGGAATCCATAAGAATTCTTAAATAGTATTTTTAATTTTGAAAGGTAGTCTTTTCTATATTATTCTCCAGCTATCCGTCTCATGCCTCAAAATCTTATACAAGTGCTAGCTTTCATAAGAAGTTTTCAGTGATTCTTCTATCTCAAAATAATTCTATCTACTACACACAATTGTCAGAAAGGGTAGTAAGTAGAGAATAAAATCAAGAGATCATGGGAGTACAGATGTATATATCATATGAGGATTTATTTACCAAATATATTAAAAGTTATTAGTAATTACTTCTTATAATTAATAATTAAATATTTCCCTACTTGAGCACTCACAGTACATTCTGATGGTACTTCCTTAGTGATACTTCTTTAATGGTCCTTATCATTCTTTTCCTGTATCAGTGCTTTTCTTCTCTATTAGATCATAAGATTAAATCTTATTTATTGGGACCCCTGGGTGGCTCAGTTGGTTAAGAGGCTGCCTTCAGCTCAGGTTGTGATCCCTGGGTCCTGGGATTGAGCCTGGGGTCCTGGGATCGAGCCCCCTGTATCAGGCTCCCTACTTGGCAGGGAGTCTGCTTCTCCTTCTCCCTCTCACACCCCCTCCCCCCCGGTGCTCTCTCTCTCAAATAAATAAATAAAATCTTAAAAAATAATAAAACTTATTTATTATTTTGCACTTTACAATATTACATGGAACAAGTGGCTGCTCATAAAAATATGAGAATAAATTTACATCACTGAATTGACTTTTGTTAGTATTTTTATCATAATCATCAGATGGCCACAAACCTGGCTCCACCTTCACATGAGCCAAAGCAGGATTTGGTGAAATTTGACAAATTGTATTTAGTCATAGTCTGAATACCTGATTGACTCTCTGCAGATACACAGTTTTCCAAATTTGGTTTGGGACCATTAATGTTCCATAAAAGTTCCCCAGATGATATATACGCATCCAGTAAGTCAACATGTACAATGCAATGACATCCATGTGCTAAGGCTTATGGGGATAGAATGATAAATCTGATAAACATCCTGCCTGCATAACACTTATACCCTAGTGGGAAAAGCACTCATTATTTGTAGTTATAATGCTTCCTGTGCAAAAGTGATTATTTTTGATCCTAAACTGAATTAACATTGAAATATGTAAGTTAATGATAAATGATAACTATCATTTATGAATCCCTATGTGTCAAGTAGTTGTTAAGCACTTTTTAGGTATTATTTTATTTAATATTCATACAGCATAGATAATTAGATATCATTTCTATTTTATGGAAGAAGACACTGAGGCACTGACAGGTTTTTTAAAAATGCCAAAATGTGGGCAATATTTAGCAGAACCAGGGTCAGAATCGAGATCTGCCTCACTTCAGTGTCTTGTTCTTAACCTCATAACCAGTGTACTTCCAACTGGTAACCTCTTTAGTGTATTGTCTGGAATTTTTAATTTATTAATTAATTTTATATGGCAGGGAGAAGTTTGGGATTTGTCTTATTTCAGTTTATCCATAATGTCTAAGACTATAAATGTCCTTACAACATCAAAGTTACCAAGATATTGAAAATGAGAATGTAAATGATCACAGTTCAAGAGGGCAAAAAAGAGTATAAGGTCATATAGGTCTGACCTATATAGGTATGACCTATATGACCTAGGACAATGCAAAGATAGTCCAAGACTATTAAGTTTTGGTGAGGATAATACCTAATACCTTAGGTAATACTTTAGTGAGGATAATACCCAATAAACTTAGCTGTTATTTCAAGGCTCTTTTCATATTCCTTTATAAACATTTTGTGGTTGCTTGGATCAGTTATAAGAATGTAATTTAAGGAGCGCCTGGGTGGCTCAGTCGTTGGGCATCTGCCTTCGGCTCAGGTCATGGTCCCGGGGTCCTGGGATCGAGCCCCACATCGGGCTCCCTGCTCAGTGGGAAGCCTGCTTCTCCCTCCCCCACTCCCCCTGCTTGTGTTCCCTCCCTCTCTGTGTCTCTCTCTGTCAAATAAATGAATAAAATCTTAAAAAAAAGAATGTAATTTAAGAGACCATGTCTTAAGTTGATAACATAGAAATCTTCCTTTCTGTTTGAAAAATTTCCTGACTACCCTTGTTATGAACTCATAAAATACTTCCTGTTGATATATTCTTTCAGAAGTGGTTGTGTTCCTTCATAAATTATTACTTTACATGTTCATGGGTAAGCGGATCATCCTCATAGGCTGATTTTGTCTCCTCCTTCCAGAGGCTGATTTTGTCTCCTCCCTCCAGAAGTTGGTATGTGGTCATTGGTCCCTTCATTGCTTGCTATGAGAAATCTAAACAATCAGCATCTCCTCAGTTCAGCCTCTTTTGTGAAGATTTGATGGAGTCATGTAGCTGAATCACATTTTGGCATTTGACTCCCATAATCTCATTATCTGATTTTCCTCCCCAAACTATCTCATTCCCAGGGATCTCTTCTATAATTCTATTCCAAATTGTGGCTGATATCCTAACCTCTACCTTCTTCATTGATTTCCTGTTTATATCAGTTGTCAGCACTGCCAACGCCTGCTTTACTTCACAGAACAGTGTATCTCACATGAGCTTCTACCCTCAGCTTTTATACCCATGCCCATTCCAGGCCTCAGAAAAATAACAATAATAATAAACTTATTTAGCTATTATGAATCATCACATCCTAGAAAACAATGAGAATTATAAATAATTTTCAAATATATATATATGTATTTGAAATGTATATGTGTGTATATATACACACACATATATATATGGAGAGAGAGAGAGATGAAGAGGGAGGGAGAGAGATTGAATACACTTCAAAGGATTTCTCTCTGCTTTTCTATGTTATCCATAGTTCTTGCAGTGGGTAAACACTGTATTATACATTATTTAGTTTGCTTAAATAGAATAGACCATCAGATAAGGTAAATTAGTAAAAGAAAGATTTCCTTATCTCTGACACTTCTGGAAGGGGGTGTATTATTGAGTTTTATGTACTGGAAGGGAGAGAATCCAGTAGTCCATTTTTGTTAGGAGTTTTTCAAACAACATCTATGTGAACTTACTGGACTTTAAGCTCCTGGAAGTCAGAGACTTGGTCTATTTCATCTTCACTGTAAAAGGTCATGGGAATTTAGAGGCAGGAATTGATAGACATCCATTATGGATGTGGTTTACGAAAGATAAAACTTGCCTGACTGCTGTGCTATGTCATGAGGGAAGTAGAACCAAGATGGGAAACAAGAAGAGCAAGGGTACATGCACATGTTCTGCCCATGTTGAAAAGCTTATCTGTGTTGCACTTTGATTTACCTTGCCTGAGAGAGAAGTTACACAATTTAAGGCAAAAAATCTTTGCGCTCTTGTGGTGCCATCATCAGAGAACAGGTGTCTGGAGGTGGTGCATCAAAGAGCAGCTGACTGGAGGTGGAAATAATAGAACACCTTCTTGGAAAACAACAAATTTAAAATGGAGTCTACCTTCTAGTTGCAAATTCTTAGCATCATAATGGGGCAAGGTAACAGATATTGGTATTAACTGTATAGATTGTTGAATAAACCTCATCAAATGAATGGAGTTTTTGACCTTCTTCTTATTCTCTAAGAGATTCAAATGCCCACAATAGTCACTGCCAGTCAGGGAGTCTTGATATTGTAATTTATGTTCTCCATTGCACTTAAAGTGTTTTGCATACAGTAGGTATTCATTAAATGTGTTGAATATCATTTTACACAATTTACTGTACATTCAGGATGAAGTAGAATTTGAAAACAGTCCTCAAAGGTTTAATTTTGTAGTCATTTTTATGAAAATCAACTAACAGAATAGAATTTCAAAAAGTAGGCATATTAGAGGGCATAGAAAAAACAATGGTGAAGTATAAAAAGGAATTTTTTTAAAGTAATTTTGGTACAAATTACAGTTACAAAGATATTTAAACACACATTGTGGGTAATATAAGCTGGCAAGTTCAATTTTAAATTAAGGAGTTTTTAATGTAATAACTCTGCTACCTATATAAGATACTAAGTTATTTCCAGGGAAGTAAAATAATCTCTTTAAATTCAATGTTAGCATAAGCATAGAAATCTTAAATTGTCCAGGTATGTACTTTAGAGAAACAGGAATATTAACTTGACATATTTAAAGATACACAATAGAGAAAGGTTAAATAACAATGGTAGAATCTTCTGGTCATTTTAGATACGGATTTAACATTATAATACCTTGTTAGGTTTCAAGACGATAGTGTCTACATACCGATCCAGTATCTATTTGTATAATGAAAGTAAACAAAACAAAACATATCTTCACTGGTTTAATACTATAAATAAATTATATTCATAATGATTTTCATATTATCTATTTATTCTCAAATTTCCCAGATTCTTACTTATTTTTTAAATACCCTATATTACATACAGAACCTGTATAGAAACAAATATTATTCTTTTTTATTTGAAATAATCAAGTTTAAGACAAAATGACTGACAGTGAACTGTATATAATTTTCTTTTCCTATGCAGGAAAAAATACACTAAGTAGCCCATGCTCAGAGATACTGATCTATGGCATTTTCAGACAATGAAACTAGGGAAATCCTATTGAGTTTGAAGATTACACAATGTGAACTGTCAGTGTCTGGCAAGAAGAATAAGGTTATCAAAACCCTTTGGCTATATCTATGTAATGTCCAAATTCCTGTCCGAACACTAAAACATTCCTTTCAGTCAACTAGGGGAAGGTTAGTTTATTGATGTGGTTTAAATCCAGGAGGATCTCAGACATTCTCAGATCCGTGACCTTTTTCTTGGTAGAGAAATGAGAAGGAGCTGGGGGTTGGGATTGTGGGGATATGTAATGAATTGAGAGAACTTCAACACCTTTTTATTTTACCACTAAAATCTCATGGGATTTAACTAAAAACTGATTTTCTGTAGGGAAGACTTTGATTTCTATTCTGTTACCTCATTTTTGGTTATTTTCTTGCCACTGGTAGAAGATATGATGAAACAAGACCATCTTATCCATTTACAAGTAATAAGGTAAACCCTCTGCATTTCAAATTTCATAAAAAGACATGCTTAACCTCAACTTAATAATTATTACAGATATACAAGCGAAGTAATGAAACATGCTTTTCTATTAGATTGGGAAGGTTTATTTTTTAATTTAATTTAATTTTTTTTTAAAGATTTTATTTATTCATTTGAGACACAGAGATACAGAGAGAGAGAGAGCATAAGCAGTGGGAGAGGCAGAGGGAGAGGAAGAAGCAGACTCCCCGCTGAGTCAGGAGCCCGATGTAGGACTTGATCCCAGGACCCTGGGATCATGACCTGAGCCGAAGACAGACGCTTAACCATCTGAGCCACCCAGGCGCCCCTAGACTGGGAAGGTTTAAAAGATGACTAGTACCCAAGGTCAGTAGTTGTGTGGAAAAACAAGAATTTTGATACACGATTTATGACAACATGAATTAGCTTAACATTTTTGGGAGGGATTTTGGTACTGTCTATCAATTTTTACACATTATAGTTTTCAGTAACAGTATAATAATCATGACATAATTATATTTCTATATTATCATATTATATTTATATTATTATATAAAATGTTTAGTTAATTTGCTGCTATATCTTTATCAGAGTCCATCTATTCCAAAAGGAAGTAAATTTGCTTGTTTTTTTCTTATGTCTCATATTTAAATTTTTAATTGATAGATGAACACCATTCTTAATTCAAGTTGTTTGTGTTACTACTATCAGGAGAGTTGATTTTAGTCAAATAATAACCATGAATGCTATCTCATAGTGGATCCTATAATAATAATAATAATTAGTAATATTATTAATAATAATATGAATTAATAATTCATTTAGATGAATGTATTCATTATCTAACTGATGGAGATAACTGGTTTTGAGATTTTTGCCTACACTGACCCTGAAAATATGTTAGGGACATCAAAAAATAATAACCAAATGTGTTTTTGTTTGTTTTACTTAGAAGCTACCAATCAGTAAAGTTACCACACTGTCATTTGTAATATTATGGTGGCAAGGCTCATTCCCACTGCCACCACTTATAATAATAGCATGCTCCACAAAGAGAAAATACATAAATGCTATTTCAGCTAACTTCAACATTTTGACAATGAAAAATATCACCTCAAAAATTGTGATGTAAACAGATAAATTAGTTCCACTTCCAAACTATGGCAGCCTAAAAATATCATGAAAATACTTCTGGAAAAAAAAAATAGAAATGCTGGATAAAAATAACAAACAGCTTTCATTTATTATTTTATGGACAGTGAAATTCCAAAAAGAAGCTTCTTGGAGCCCAAAAAATTAAGAGAAAACAAAAATCACAGAGATAATTAGCATTAAATTGAAAAAGGGGGGGCTGCCTGCCTGGCTCAGTTGATAGAGTATTGACTCTTGATTTGTGGTTGTGAGTTCAAGCCCCTAGTTGGATGTAGAGATTACTTCAAAAAAAAAAAAAGCATTAAATATATAATTCCTTTGAAGGCATTATGACACTGAGTATTCTAGAATGTTCCTATTAAGAGGCAGCTGAATAGAAAATTAGACCTTTCACCCAAGAAAGATGGGAGTTAACTGAGACCTCTACTTAAAGGTGGGAAACATGAAGGCTTACATTTTCACTAAAAGGCTGATTTAAAATTATCTACCCCTGGTAAATACCCTGGTACAGAGATTACAAGGTACATTATCTGCTTCATCCTTGGCTATGAGTGGAAAAGAAAGTATTTCTCTGAGAATTTATAATCACAGCCACGTCTTTTTTATCACTTGGGTGGCCTGGGAAACCCACAGCTAAAAATTGAAGTTTTTTGGGTAACTTGCTCTCCAGGGCACCTGAAAAAAATCAAATACAGATCCTTCTTGGAGGAAAACATCTTCAACCCGGGGTTCACATTATTTCCACACATAACATCCAACTGAAAATGAGCTTAGAATCCAATGTAATATACCACTATTAGCAAAGGTCAGGAGAAAATAAGTCAGCACCCCAAATTAGACATCTTGAACTTCAGATATTAAAATTATTAGACACAGCATGTAATATAAAAGGGGGAATCAAAAGCATTAGTGAGAAACATGACATTTTCAGAAAATATCAGAAAATTTTGATACATAAAATAGAATTTGAAATATAAATATAGCTAATGAGATTAAAAACCCAGTGGTGGGTTAAACATTACATTAGATAATTGGAGAATTAGTCAACTGGAAGATAAAGCACACAAGTTTACATAAAATGTAGCACAGAGACACAAAAGGAGAAAAATGTTAAAAAGTGGTTAAGAGACATGGAAGGTAAAGTAAGGAGACCATATAGGGACTGGGGGAGAGATAATATATTAAGAGATAAAGGCTTAATTATTTTTCCCCAAAATGAATTTTTAATTCTTAGCAGCATAAAAAGAAATAAATAAAGGAAATAAAATCAGATAAAAATTAGGAAATAAAAGGAAGGAAATCATTCCTAAAAACATCAGTACTCACAGACAGGAAATATCTAACAATAGCAAGAATGAAAGAAATGATTGGCTACAAAGAAATGGCAATTAGACTGAGGGCAAACATTTCAATAGCAACAATGAACATCAAAACCCATGGAACAATATCTTCAAAATACTGAGAAATAACAACATCAACTTTGAATTGTATACTAGCTAAATTATTATCGAAGACTAAGGTGTAAAAAAGATTTTCATCTAACATAAAATATTGGAATTTGAGTTTTTCATAGTTATAGATTGTAAGATATCAGGTGAAAACTGTTGGAGAGAAAAATTCACTGAAATAAAATGTTATCCTGAATCTCAATAAATCTCTACTTGTTTCATGTTCAACAAACACTATTATTTTCTGATGATAAAGTAGAGATGTCTTAAAGAAATAAAATTAGGGGCCCTGGGTGGCTTAGTCAGTTATGCATCTGCCTTCAGCTCAGATCATCATCCCAGGGACCTGGGACTGAGCCTGGCATAGGCTTGGGGCTCCCTGCTCAGCGGGGAGCCTGCTTCTCCCTCTCTCTCTGCTGCTCCCCTGCCTGTTTTCTCACTCTCACTGTCAAATAAATTTAAAAAATGTTAAAAAAGAAAAAAAATCAGATAATAGGAAGCTATTCTTATTAACCAATAGTATCAAGTCTCTATCTTGAATTTTGATTAGATTCCACGCTAAATATCACCATTCTTTTTTTTTTAAGATTTTATTTATTTTTGAGAGAGAGAGAGTACAAGCAGGGGGGAGGGGCAGAGGGAGAAGCAGACTCCCCACTAAGCAGGGAGCCCAATATGGACTCCATCCCAGGGTCCTGGGATCATGACCTGAGCTGAAGGCAGACGCTTAACCGACTGAGCCACCCAGGCGCCCCAAATATCACCATTCTAAGCATACTATATTCCAGTATGATTTATATACCGAAAAGCATTTCTTTGGCCTTGAAGTAAGCAAAATAGTGAAACCTAATCAAAAAGTCCTGGGCTCCTGACTACATAAGATGTCTAAACCATTCCATGCTGCTTTTACTAAAATTATAATTTAATAAACTCATCAAATTGTTTGGCATCATCATTTGACTATTCTCTCAGGCAAATAGACTGACAAGATTGTGCAGACTGAAAAAGGGAAAAAACTTGTAAAACAAAAGTATCAAAGTTATCACAGCTTGGTATATCTTGCCATAATTAAATTAAGATTTAATTCCATTTATATTTACCTTCATCATTTCCATCTATATTTAAGGGTTATCTTAAACAAAAATGTACTCATAGTATTTTTCTGACTATGTCTATTCTTTCGTCATTGAATGGAAAGATATTCTTTCCTAGGAATTATTTTTCTGGACCAAAGCAAATTCATGATACTATAATTGAAGTCCAAGACTTGTGTTATATAAGAAAACAATTATAGATGGGCCAATATGACTCTGTAATATCAACCATAACAAGGCACTATTCTAGCAGTTATTTGAAAAAGTAAAACTTGGAAGACTTTAATGGTAGCTAATTTTTCAGTTATCCATCTGAAGTTAGGACAAAGAACAAAGCAGAAAAAAAGCAATAAATATTATTTTGCCCTAACTTCTAAGGAAAGATAATTGGTGTTTCTATACTGACTGATTTAGCATAGAAAAAAAATTAATATTAACAATGAATAGATTGTTAGATTAAAGGATTATGTTATCTAAGGGAAGTTGAGTATTGTATATGCTCTGGATTGTGTGTGCATGTAATCTTCTGAACTCTGGTTAATTATGCAGTTTGGATTCATACATTTGCAAATCACTGGAAGTTCTTCAGTAGTTTATAGTTGTATTAAAAAAAAAAACTTTGCAGGGAGCCTGGGTGGCTCAGAGTTGGCTAAGCATCTGCCCTGGGCTTAGGTCATGATCCCAGGGTCCTGGGATCCAGCCCCCCATAGGGTTCCCTGCTCAGCAGGGAGCCTGCTTCTCCCTCTTGCTCTGCTGCTCCCCCTGCTTGTACTCTCTCTCTCTGTGTCAAATAAATAAATAAATAAAATCTTCTAAAAAAAAAAAACTTTGCTAGAAAAAAAATCAATTTCCTACCTTTTTTTATAATTCTTATCTCTTCAAATTAATAATAATGTAGTATATTAAAATTTAAGAACATAGGATCTGCAATTTTAGAATCAGAAAGACCTTTAGGATACTTTAACAACACATATTAATGTTAGAATGAAAAATGTATTTTAAATTTTGTATATAGATATGAACCTACTTAGAGATAGCAAAGATCTTCTCAGGAAATTTTACACTATAATGTGTTAGTGAACTCATATGCATTGCTTTTTAAAAAAGATATTTCATTCCTGTTAGCTGGTCTTTTTACTCATATTTTATCTAAGATAACCTTCCTGTTAGAGTACTGGCATGATAAATTTAGTCTGAACTGCTTGTGAGAGAGAATTGCCAATTTGATGTAGCACTAGACAGAGCAAGGTCTTGTGCTTTCACAATCTGTTTTCAAGAGATCTGTGGTGTGAAAAAAATTAAAGAAGCTATCATGGATCTATACCATGTTTACAAATCAATAGCCCAAAAAGAGGGGATAAAGAAAAAGACATTTTGAAGAAGAGCAAGATGAAATGCCATGTTCTTCCTATATATCAGTATTGAAGCAATTTAGAACAGTTTTCAGTTGAGACAGTATAGCAAGACAGATGGAACCAAATGCACAGGCCAAAAATTGACCAATGAGCTGGTATATGATAGAGGAGGCATCAGTTTATTATGAGGAAAAAAATGGAAACAAACAAAAATTTATCCCTTACCTCACACCATATGCAGAATTTCAGAATCTTTGACGTCTGAAAGGTAAAAAATTAAAGTTATAAAGCTTTTAGAATACAATACAGGAAAATATATTTTTAATGTTGGGATAGCAAAGGTTTTTTTTAAAACTAAATGCAACGCACATATCATAAAGGAAAGTACTGATAAAGTTGATTGTATTAAATTAAAACTTCTTTTCATAAAAACACCATATTAGGGGCGCCTGAGTGGCTCAGTCATTAAGTGTCTGCCTTCAGCTCAGGTCGTGATCCCAGGGTTCTGGGATCGAGCCCCACATTGGGCTCCCTGCTCAGCGGGAAGCCTGCTTCTCCCTCTCCCACTCCCTCTGCTTGTGTTCCCTCTCTCGCTGTGTCTCTCTGTCAAATAAATAAATAAAATCTTTAAAAAAAAAAAATAACACCATATTAACAGTGAAAACTAAAGAGAAAAATAACTGACAAAGGATTAGAATACAAGACACACACACCAAGAAAACCCAAATTGAAAAATGAGTGAAATATATAAACCAAGAAATTCATATTGGAAATATGGATATTTAATGAACCTATGAAAAGATAATCTCATAAGTAACCAGGAAATTATGGATTTAAACCATAATGAAATACCATTACATATTCCTAAGACTGGACAACATAAAAATGTCTGATAATGCCAAGAACTGCCAGGATGTGGTTCAAGGGAAACTCTCATAAATTATAATAGAAATGTAAACTGAAAAGAATTTAATATTGAATATATCCTACAACCCAAGAAATCTACTCCCAGGTGATATATCAACTAGAAAAACTCTTATACATAAAGAGATATAAACAAACATGTTCACAACAGCATTATTATAAAAGCAAAACTTGTCATCAGGATGTGAATATGATAAATTCATACAATCAATTATCATGCAGCAGTAAAAATTAGTGAACTAGAATGACACACACGAAGATCAATTATTCTTAGATACATAATGTATTTTTAAAAATCAAAAGCAAGTTGCAAAAGAATACATATTGCTTTATATCATTTGTGTAAGGGTTAAATTTCCAAAGCAATGCAAAAATACTGTTGGCAGTAAAAGTACATGAAATTAATTAATTAAATTAACAATATGTTAATTAATTAATGCAAAATTTAGGAATGAGGTTACCTCTGTGGGATGAGGGGAGCAGAAATAGAGGAGTGGGAGAGGAAACATTAGTCTTTCCCTTCTTAAGGTGTGTGGTGAGTACATCAGAGTTCATTGTATTTTGTGTATCTTAAATATGCAGATTAAGGTTTAAAAATAAAAAAAATATTATCCAGATAAATTAAAAACCACAATAAAGAAGCACTCTCTTTAGCTAGAACAGGTTGTTAATCTGAGAAATTAGTTTCACAGTAAAGGCCATCTAACAAATTAATTTGAGAAAGAATCTTAATGATTCCTACTTCCTATTCAGAGCTTTTCCCCAGCTTTTCAAAGGCTCACCACAGCAATGCAGCACTCCCGTAGGGAGTACCCCACTCATAAAGAGCCTGTCCTACCAAACTCTACCAGCTCTGAGCTTTTCAAATCTGTATTTCCATACATCAAATTTTAACAACGTTTTTCTATTTTCTCAAGGACCAGTATCTAACCAAGATATTAACAGTTGGTAAAGCTAAAAGTGCTGTGCTTTCCATAAGTAGTTTTACTTTAATCAGGAATTGCCAGAGAGGAAATATTTTAAGACAGAGTGACATTTCAGGCCTCCAAAGAGAAATATTAGGAAGATAGTTGGCACCTGATTGTTTAATATCACCACATGTCTTTTATTTTCAAGTAATTTAGTCTTGGGAATAGATTATCATTTCAAAAATTGTAGTAGTGCCGGTCAAAGGGAGTGATGAACAATTTACAAAATTTTATAGCGGGTAATGTCTAGCCATTCATAGATGTAATCTGAAGAGCTAATCTGTTAAAACTTCCTTGATCTAACATTTGAAGTTGTTGCTATTTTTGGTGTTAGACCTCTGCTTGAATGACAGCCTGAGGATATTCATTCCTCTTTCTCCAATTTTCAGACAGTCATCTGCATTTCCAGAGGTTTGATGACAGGGCAACTTGGAGTTTAAAGACAGCATCTGCATTTACATATCAATAGTTCCATATTTCTATGAAAGCATTGAAATCTCTTCAGTATGCCTCATTGTTTAAATAGTGAAGGTAGCCACATTTTGTACAAGATTCATAAATCTTAGAAAAAAAATTGGGGCCATTGTATCCAAAGCCTATTCTACAGAAAATACTCATCTTCCTTCTTTTCCTTTTTTTTAATGCTGAAATCATGTTTATTAAAAACCATAGGCACTACATCACATCTGTACATATTTTAAATCTTTTATCCATTTGGGTTTTTATGGCCTGAAATCAAGGTTCTAGGATAAAATAAAGGGAAAAGGAGGACATATAGTTTGAAATATGTTATAAGGACATCATCAATTTTTAATTTGGAGTTGCAAAAAATATCTCTCCCCATTAGAAAGGAACAAGGTTATTGTGAGTTAGGAAAACAGTTCCATTTAACACCTGGAAGGTAACTTCATTGGTAGGTATGTTGCCTGTTTGTAAGGATCTGCAGTTACTTACAATCAATTATGATTTTAAGTAGAAGACTTTTTGTCAAATGTTTTGGTATGAGGAAATGAATCCTGGAGTTAAAATAAGAAATTCTGAGTTCAAATACAAGGCAGCTGGGTACCTTTCTGTGTTGAGCCTTTGTGTCCTTCCTATAAGTGTAGATAACATTATCCACCAGGTAGTTTTAGAAAAGTGAAAGTTCTGTGTAAACTATATCTAAAAGAACTGGAAGTTTATAAGAGATTGCTACAATTGTATAATTGTTGTGTGAGGTTAGTTTTTTATATTTTCAATCAGTACCTAAAATTTTCATCTCACTGTATCCAGCTGAGACACTGAGATGTGGTAATGTGTTTGCAAGGACAAAACTATGGGTGAAAAAAAATAGAGCTCCACAGAGGTCAATTCAAAAATCTATCACTTTAACAATTTTTTTTTAATCTCCTTGCCATTTCAGAACAGTTCTTTTCTGTGGTGTTTTATAATACATTGTAAAAGTGATCTGACTTTTTAAAAATATATTCTCCCTTCCACATGCAAATAATATGAAATACTGGGAAGTTGTCCTTAAAAGTCAGCTGTGTAAGACTGATGAATCACAGACCTTTACCTCTGTAACAAATAATACATTATATTATATGTTAAAAAAAAAAAAAGAAGAAGAAGATAGTAGGAAGGGAAAAATGAAGGGGGGGAATCGGAAGGGGAGATGAACCATGAGAGACTATGGACTCTGAGAAACAAACTGAGGATTCTAGAGGGGAGAGGGGTGGGGGGATGGGTTAGCCCTGTGATGGGTATTAAAGAGGGCAAGTATTGAATGGAGCACTGGGTGTTATCCGCAAACAATGAATCATGGAACACTACATCAAAAACTAATGATGTAATGTATGGTGATTAACATAACATAATAAAATTAAATTTAAAAAGCCCACCTTCATGACCCAGGTAAATGTGGGAAATAATCCTCATTCTTGGTGCTCTGCAGATTAGATCTGCAATCTGCAAAGTCTCTTCCTAGATAATCCCTAGGAGCCAGAAAGGTTTTTGACCTTGAAGATTTTAGTATTGCAAATCTAAGAATATAAGCAAGTGCATTTTCTTTTTACCAAACTGTGAGCTTACATCCATCCCAGAGTGGCAATTGAATGCCATGCGGTCTGACTGTATTAGGAAAGGGAGATTCTTTCTCTTCCGTATGGAGGAAACAAACAAACAAACAAACAAATCCTATAGCCTGTATTTCACAAAAGAACGATTCCAGCATAATAAATCCAGTTTCAAAGAAAGAATTCATCCGACGGGTGTAGAGAATAAAAGAGAAGTCTAAATGTAGTACTAGCTTCATCAATATGTTTCTTAACATATTGCTGCTT
This sequence comes from Leptonychotes weddellii, assembly GCF_054177405.1. Classification (NCBI taxonomy): domain Eukaryota; kingdom Metazoa; phylum Chordata; class Mammalia; order Carnivora; family Phocidae; genus Leptonychotes; species Leptonychotes weddellii. Next base: position 52,395,262 of record NC_138372.1, read on the forward strand.
ATAAGAGTTTAAAGAGAAGTGTGTGAGAATAAAGTGTCTTTGTGTGCCTTTATGTAAAGGAGCATACGATTGTGTGTGATCGAGAGTGTGTGTTCACGGCAGGAGGAGTGGCGGTGAAACCATGAAGGGTAGTTGGGAAACCCCTTCTCTTTTTGCGCACTCTCAGGCTAGCAACCCCGGCCCCAGAAGGCGAAGGGAATGTCAAAGCAGGCACAAAGGTCGCTGCCTTGACTGATACGAAGTGACCCACCCGCAAGCAGAGACTTTTCTCCTTGGCAGCCAACAACCTGCAGCAGGAAAGGCGGGCGGGGGAGGAAACCCCGAGGAGGCGCTCCTGGCCGCCTCTTTGCTGAGATAGCAGGAGCAGCCGCCTGCGGAGCCACGAGCGCCGCGTCGCTGAGCTGGTGCGGGTGCAGGGGCGCTCAGGGAGGCGCAGAGGCCCGGAGCCGCTACAGCCGCGGAGTCGCCCGCGCTGCAGGACGCCGCGCCGCGCCACTCCAGCGCCACGGGCCGGTCCGGCAGCAGCAGGAGCTGGTGGCGGAGCGCTGCCAGGCAAGGTGCCTCGAGCACCTGCCTCGAGCACCGCGGGCGACGAAAGGAACCCAGAGAGCTCGGCCTTTTGTCCCGTTCTCTAAAAGCAGCTTGTGACCAAGCCCGGAGAAGGCGAGCGTTTCAGTTCTCCGCCGGACTGGGATTTTTCTCCTCACAATTTGGGGGAGCCCGAGTAGAGGTCAGAGGGGCAGGCGAGGATCTCAAAAAGGGGCCGAGGGCTGTGAAAGTGGGCACCCCCTCTTATCACTGGAAAATCTCCTTGACATTTTTCACACTTTGAAGCAGCTGCAGCTGGTGTCGTCGGAAAAGGGGGTGGGAGAAAAGAGAGGGGGCGGGGAGAGCGGGGAGACACAGCCAAGAGCCACGAGCAGCTCCTCCTCGCCTGCCAAGCCTGGCACCTGTGCGCCAAGCCACTGCGCCGAGGAGGACCCCACTCCGGGCGAACCCCGGGCTTGAAACCACGGACACCCAGCCCCCGGGCAGCGGGTTCTCGCCGAAGGGACCTGGCAGCCGCCTACACAGACCGCCGCCGTCGCCTGCAGACCCGGGAGCGCTTGGCTCCTCAGAGCCGCGGCGGCGCCGGGTCCCCGGGGATTCTCGCCCAGCAGCAGGCAGGGTGTGTTAGAGTTGGGTGCACGATTCGCCTTTTCTGCTCGTCTCTTCTCCGCCCGGGATTTATTGTCTGTGGAGCCTTCTGGGGGTGGGGAGGGAGCTGCGCCGCCGCGGCCGCCGCCGCTGCTGCTGCGGTCGCTAGCGCGGCGCGCAGGGCAGGCGGAGGCAGGGGAGTGAATGCGCTCCAGCCTTCGCGGGCAGCGCTTTGGGCTTCCCCTCGGCCGCTTCCCGCCGGAACCTCTGCAGCGGTCCACCTGAAGGGCACCGGCATCATGGTCTAACGCGGCACCTGCCTGGAATTCCCTTTCTCCTCGTCTTCTTCCTCCTACTCCACCCCTCCTCTCTTCCTGCGAGGACCCTCGTGCCCACTCCACTGCGGACCCCCGAACACTTTAAGGAATAAGCGTTGGCAGCTGCACGATTCACTCTCTCCGAAACCTCATGGGCAGTTTCTCCCGGCGATGTGAGTAGCACACTCTTGTTTCGTGGCCAGTGTGTGTGTGGGGGGGGGGGAGACTGCGGGGCCCTCGCCGTTTGTGGCCTCGGTGACAGTGAGCGCCCGAGGTGTGGGACACAAGCGCCCGCGGGGGGGCGGGGGTGGGAGGACACGAGCCTTCAGCGCTCTCAGGGGAGCTGCTCGCGAGGTGGCCCGCGGAGGCGGCGGGGATGTGGTAGGTTGCGGGGCATCTGGAAATGGGTGCTAGCTAGCTGTGTGGGTGCATGAGAGCACCGAGTGGTCTGGGCTGGCGGGAGACCCTAAAGGGTTACATACTGCGAAAAGGAAAGGTAAAGAGCGAAGTGTTGGGCGCTGGTGCTGGGACCGTTGGTCTAGCTGAGGTAGTCTTAGCTCCTCTTTATTATCTTGGGTATCTTCAGTAAGCTTTTTCTCAGAGGTGTCTGGAGGATGAAGCGCCCATTTGATCATGTCTCTCTCTCTCTCTCACACATACACACACACACACACACACACTTGTGGCAGGTCGCATTTGTGCCTTTATCTTGGAAGGTGTAGTATTACTGTTTGATATCCGTTTGTTTGGAGAATGCAATTAGAAAACCTTTATACCTTTAGGATTGAAGGGAAAGGGTGGGGTTTGAGGGGATGGAGGGGAAGAGGAGTATGACAGATTGGAGGACAGAAAGAAGTGGGGGAGCAATGGAGTGAAAGCTTTTCCAGAGAGTCAGGGAGAACGATACCTCTCTCCCCCTAAGCTAGACAACTCCTGCCCACACATCTCCTTTGTGTTGCAAGGCGAAGCTGGTGAACCCGCACTATTCCCAGTCTCAGAGCTGGGCCCCCTTCAGCATCTTGCATCCTCCTCTTAGAGTCATTAAGGATGCAGGACTAGTTTCGGATCCAACGTTGAAAGAGGGAGGGAAGCACATTAACATTACGGTAATCATGGCATCCTGGCTCACGGACAATTAGATTGGTTCCCGAAGGTCTCTAGTCTTACTGTTTGCAGAGTCAAGAATGCGGGTGAGGGGATAGGGGTTGAACAAAATGCCTTTAAAAATAGTGTGACTTCATAACGGCGATGGCTGCAAAACTGCTTCATTATACTACTTCTTGGCCATCAGGGCTGAATAAAGGACCCGCCTCCGCCCTCTCCCTCACTGTCTCCTCCCCACCAAGTCACAAAGCGAGCGGGCTGGGCGAGAGGGCGCTGCGCCAGGCGGAAAAGGGAAGGGGTCACTTTCACAACTCCCGGGAATCGGCTTCAGAATGAAACCATCTGCGACTCCCACGTTCCTTTCGAAGTTCTCCTTCAAAAGGGATTAGAAATGATGCGGGGGGTGGGGGAGGGTCAGTGAGACCGAAAGGTCCTCCACCTGCTCTTTTTGATTACTTTCCCACCACACTTTCAACACATTGAATTCACCTGCAGTGGTAACTGGGTCAGCACGTAAATATGTGTACCTGTATAAGATGAAATGTGGCTGTCTTGATAGATGAAAAACAATTCGTATGTGATCATATTTTAACCTTGGCAAAATTTCTAAGCACAATAGAGATTTTTATAGCGTGGGCGAGAAGAGTGCATTCCAGCGAAAGCAGGACACGTGATCTCTCCGACGGGAGAGATACAGTATTAGGAACTCGATTTTCTTTGTTCCAAGCTGAGCCTATGAGATGCTCAGCATCCGGTTGCTTAAGTCCTCCAATTAGAGGGAAAAATAAAGTTGACCAGGGGCGAGAAGAGAAGGTAGAAAAGCACAGGTAGATAGATACCTGTGAACGGCTTGAACCTTCTCCTCCGCCGCCCACTTCTCAGTTTTTACCGCCCACTTCCCGCCCCACCCCTCGCCCCAGCTAATTCCCTATTTAAAAGTGAGGCATTCCTTCCGGGAGACGTGGCAGAAAAGTTCTTCAGCCCCTGCACACGTGGGTTCTCCAGCGCCTCAGAACCTGCTGCTATTCGCAACAGATTCTGCCACCTCCCCAGTCCGTGTCACGCCTCCATCCAGGCGTCGTTGAGCTGACTTCACCGACTCCAAGAGAACCACCCCAAGATCTTTTTGCACAAGACAGTAGAGGAGGGTCAAATCCCTGTTTCCTGAAAATCATTAATCGCACCGGGGCAAGAATGAGAAAGTAAGGATGTTGGAATGCTTTTATTTTCCCTTAAAAATAAGAGTCCTAGGGCTAAAGTATATTGAAATGGGTGGTTAGCAATATTTGCATTTGGACTCCCCGGGAGGTATCTTAAGGCCTGTGGAATATCCGCGAGGTGTGATTATTTATTAATTTAATGGAAGTAGAGCTTGTTCTAGACCCACCATTTAAATAGATTTACCCGACCTGGAGATTTCTTATTTCATTTTTCACTCCGTGTTTTATAAGCCATCTTAATGGGATGAAGTTTTGAAAATGTGGGCTATTTCTGTACTATACTGCATTGCATCATATAATATGTGGTGGTAGGGAAAGCAGAGTCAATTTCCATGACATATTATGAAGTGAGAGTTCTTTATACATTTTTTTTTTATATACTTCACTGCCCAAGAAAAGATGTGTACTTACCATGGCAACCCTTCCATTCTCCATCACGTGTGCCTGCACATATGCAGCTTCAGAATTAGAAACAACTTCTTAAAGAAATAAACCTGGTCCAGTTACAGTAGCCATGTTTTATTCAGAATTTTAGCTCTGCTTTAGGCTGGCATTAAAATTTTCTTAATTAAAATCTTATTCTACTTTCCTTTGTAGGTTTTTAGTTTTTCTGCTTCCTCTATAAAATACAGAATATAGCTTAAAGTTTTTGTGTGTCTGTATTTTTGTTTGCTTTGGATTTTTTAAAAAATGTGAAGATACATGTGAATATCACTATGAATTTTTATCATTTATGAAAATCATTAAATAACTATCTTACCCACATGGTGTTAATTCCCAGGGATGTTTCTTAGGTCTCTCTTATTTGTAGTTCATAGTGCATAGTAATATTGATATAAAAACTTGGTCTCTTTAATCATGACTTAAAATGTCCACCCTTTAAAACAGTTGAAAATTCGAAGATAAGTTACATTTTAACTTGATTAATTGATAAATTTATAATTGATATATCAAAATTATACCAATTTATACTATAATTTTATCTTCAGATGACTGTGGCCTTAACATAAGGATGGATCACACATTCTATGATATTATAACTTCATTCCATATCCAAATTAACAGTACACAAAGAGTAACCAACTATTGATGAATTACCAACTGAATTATTTCTGGTTTCTTCTTACATTTTCTTCTTTCACATAATTTATTTCATAATTTTCAGAAAATTCTTCATTTAAAAAATATATGCTATTCATTGAATATAACAATTGTAGCAACCACACCATCAATAAAAGACATTATTTGGAGCATTTGTTCTCTCCAGTAACAAAACTGCTTTGTAGAGTACTATCCATATTCTTTTTTGGGCCAGTCTAGTCAGTCATGTGAATTTGCAATATGACTCCGGGAAGACCATTAATTCACATCTGTGACACAGGACAGACTTTTGTTTGTGCCAAGCCAAATGGCCATTAAGTAGCTCATATTTCCAAGGAAATGACTTGGAGATGACTCTAGGATCTTCTGAGAACCCTGAAGTATTTTTTTTTTTCATGTTCTATCTCTTAAATCTAGGGGCCACATCACTATTCAGTGGAGATTTTTTTAATACCTCAGGATTTAAAAAAATGGAATTTTAATATTAAAATGACAATTTGACCATATATATAGCAATTAAATTCTATTCTGAGGAAACACAAAAGCAGACAGGAGATGCATAGATGGTAGATTTTGCATATTTGTTAAAATACTGAATTGTGAATTGTCAAGGAAAACTCAAAATTAGAAGTGGCACTGTAAATCAACAATGTTTGGAAGATGATGATCCCAAATCAATAATATTTTCCTTTATGAAGTTTTTAACCATGTTTGGTTAACCAGGTTTGAATCATTATAAGTAGTCATGTTTTATAGAAAATACTCTAGTGAATTATTCTGAAATAGTGAAAGAGGAGTAAGAAAATCTTAGAAAACTAATTTTCTTACTTCTAGAGTTAACATCTGATCTTGGTAATACAATTAACCTCTTTTAATGCTATAAAATGTAAGTAGTAATAATTGCTAATTTTTAATTCTAGTGCATAGCAAATAATAAGACAAGGTGGTGCATGAAGAATGATTTGGATGCTTTAGAGGAGTGGGACATAAACTTTTGATACAAATCAGTTTTTCTATAGTAACATTTTGGGGGGCTATATATCGTGCTGGCATAGTATATTTTTAAGGTATGCCATTGAAATAAACATATCTAATTCCTATCTTGGAATTAAGTGATTATGCTCAGAAATTCATGGGCTTTTGTGATCAGAAGCCATCCATTTTCATCTTGCTTCCCTTACCATAGTGCATGACCTATAATCATAATTATAATGGCAGCCACCAATTATTAAACACCTATTATGATTCAGATGCTTTACTTCAAAATAGTCTTGTAAGAAGCACTATTCTCACCATTTGAAAGATTAGAAAATTAAGGTTCAATGACAGAAATGACAAGTCTACATCACACAAGTCCACGTCACACAGCTAGAAAGTGATAAAGCTTTAAATCCAGATTTGGATTCTATACCTTTTTCTTCATACTATGCTTTCTTCCTCATAGGCATAAATTAACACTTGTTAAATGACTGAAATCTGTAGATCATAGAATTATTTCCTAATGAATAAAGAAAAATTAGTATTTTGAACCAGCTTTTCAAAGTTATTTACATATTTGGCAATAATGCACTATATTACTTTTGTGACCACAATTTAATATGGTACAGTGCAATCCAGATAGATAGAATACCTTATCTTCCTGGTAATTAATTCATGACAGAAACATTTAATAAGCTACTAGAATCTGTCATATAAATGTACATTAAGGAGGTTTTCAATAAAGCAAGTTTTGAGTCAAGATCTTTCATGTCTACTTTGAAACTATGATGATATATTTGATATATAAGCCTCTGGAGGGGTATCATGTCTGCTATTTAAATTATTAACCATAATAGAAAATTATCATTTGTTATTCAGTGACACACGGAAAAAATATTAAGTAAATTTAATAACCCGAAGGATTTCCTGCATATACTCATTTTCACTACATTGTTCACAGCTTGATAAATTACTTAAAATCTATACAAAATTATTATTTTACTTTAATACACATGAAGGCAATTGCAGTTACCACAGATGAGGTATTGAAATTTATATTAGCATTGACATGATCTGTTTAAATATTTTAATAATGGAGTAAATCTTACATTGTTAAAAGGAACTCATTTATTGGCTTCTTAAAGATGTGGTTTCTTCAGTTGTGCCAGGGTATTTTTGCTCTACCTGAAGTTCAGTAAGACTGAGAGCATATTTAATATCAGAAGATAGTGATACCATGCTCAAAGTAGCAGCATTAACAAGTTTGTTAAGAACAAGGGAATTGTAGAATGTGTGTGTGTGTGTGTGTGTGTGTGTGTGAGTTCAGTGGGAGAGAACTGAATTTTGTATTATCCAAGAGGTAAACACGTGAGACATTATAGGTTTCAATTCAATTATAGAAAAGAGGTAGCTGACCTGAAAAGAAAAATACTGGTAGTGTAAGTACTATCAGTATCATTGGGAAATTTTCATAGGGTGAGAGGAAGCGAGAGGAAGGCGGTACCTTGAAATACAGTCCTCACAGAGGAAATGGTGAGAAAAATAGTTGAAAATGAGCTGTTTGGGTTAACTCACCAAGAAGAAAAATTACAGGTTTTTGTACTATTATCATATTGAAAGAGATAAAGATACTTTTGTGTAGTGGCAAAATGTTTTATAGATGTCTGGCTGCAATATCAAATTTTTTGGTAATAGAAGGAAAGGCAAGAAATGAACTTTCCTGAGATAGTGCCTAAATGTTATGAAGACATTTATTGCACCAAAAAGGTGAGTAATGAACACAAACCTAAAATATGTCAGCTGAATTTAAAGAATTAAGGTGACTTAATGGTGCAACTAAAATTATTTAAAAGTGCAAATAATTAGATTTCTTGAGTAGTAGCTGCTTGAGTATTCTGTAGCTAATGTATTCAGCATTGTAGCTCTAACTACAAATGGACATCTTATAGAGTCATGTGGGATGTAGATGCCCCTCAGACTACATATTTTGAGCATTGATACCACATTGGATATTTACTCTGGTGTTATTCTGAGTCAGTGTAATTCAAGACATGAAAAAATTTTCTTCCTTACTTCAAGTGTGATTAATTTCTTAAGACAATTATAAAAGCTATTGTAATTAAATCAAATACCTATTTAAATTTTGATTGTTAAATATTAGCAATGTCCTTAGGGTAATACCATATTGAACATTGGGCATACCACACACATACACATACTGCTATAATTGCTCCATTTTGGAATACACACACACACACACACACACACGCATGCACGCACGCACGCACAGACACACACAGAAAGCTATAATCTTCTTATTTCATGAGTTCATAACACTTTAGAGACGGCAAGGACTCTAGGGGGTCTTACTTTACAAAAGAGGAAACTGAGCCCAGCTAAGTTTGTTTTCTTGCTCAAGGGCACATAGCTGTTAGTGAGAGAAACAGAAATAGAACCAGATCTCTTGGCTCCCAACCTCTGCCAGTAAAACCATACTCTTGGAACTATTGGAGTCCTTTACATTTGAGAAAAGGGAAATAGGGAAAAGGAAGCTTAATCCTATTAAGTCCGGTTAATGAAGTCAGCCAATATGATGACCCCATCCAAAATACATCTATTTCTCATGTCATTTTTGTCCTGAATTTTGGCTTAAGGTTTTTGGACGATCATCTTATCTTTCCATTTTGATTTGACTGTTTAGGCAGTTTAATACTATAAATTTAACATCTATTAACTATTTTATTTTTTTAAAGATACCTTTATTTAAGAAATATGGAATTAATTTCACTCATATTAAAGCATTCTAAATTTGGATACTATATCCTTTTTAATGAAAATTAAAGTGTTCTTTTAAATTATTGATCTTTTTAGTATAATACCCACTAAATTAGTGTTGGATGATGGAGAAATGTTTAATTCATTTTACATAAATGATTTTCTAAATCTGCTAATTTCATTAAGGATCAATCATTGAGGTTTCTTACCAAAAAACAAGAATTAAAGTGAGGTTAGGCCTTTCTACACAATATTGCCTTAGATTTTGATCAGGAAAACATTTTAGTCAAGAAAAAAAATGTGATACAGTTAGAATTTGTGAAACATATTCATTTCTGTGAATTTTTTTGCATTACAAAATTACATTTGGAAGGGTCCTTTGAAATAACAAGTTCCCTCTTACTGCTAAATAGCTGCTTATGTATCTGTTATGGCTTAATTCTCTCTTTCATGAAACAAATTTGAAATAAATGTTTCTCACTTAATGTTTTTTCTAACGCTAAAATTCTGAGTCTACTCTATGAAGAGGTTTGGTTACTGGGAAGCTTAGGGCAAGATGTCTTTTTGTTTTTTGTTTTTTAACTTACTGCCAAAACATACTTGCAACAATAATAAAGCACTTTTGAAATTATGATGTACATCTCTTAAAATATGCTTTTGGTTTATAAGCAATGACATATAGAAGTATTTACAAACAAAATTATTGATTTAACAAGACATACCTACATAGTTACATCTAAAAATCCTCTTTAAAAGGCAAATTAGAACTTTTTAGTGCAGCAATGATGTTTAAAATTGAGGAAAAACCATGATGACTAAATTAGTGCATTACATAGCAGCACATTAGCTATGCTTTTCATTTGTAGACTGGTTCTTATTCATGCCAGCTTACAGTGTACTGTTCTGGGACTCGTGGGTGTGATAGAACGGAACATATTTCTGTATCTGTGAATATAATCCCACACACCATTTTACATGACAAAATCTGAATGTCCTAAAACTCGGTGTTAAAGATAAGACAAGATGTCAACCTTCGCCAGTCGCGGATTTGAATCACCTCCATAATAATACCGTTTTATCTTTCCAAATTTCTCATTTTATTTAAAGAGATGTTATTCAGACATGTAATATAAGGACTATGGGTGTTTGTGTTTGCTTCCCTGCTTGCTTACTTACCTGCCTTCTTGCTTTTTCTACCTAGACATAGCTAAGGTTTGCTTGATGCAGACAATAAGCAAGCTGCTGAAACTCAAACACAGTAGACACTAAAGTAGGATGTGAACAAAGGAGGAGAGGTGCAAAGGTGATGCATTTTTGTACTTTGGAACAGGAAGAAACTACTAGAACTGCAATGCACATCCATTTTCTATGTAAAAATCATGAAGAAAATAAGCTTTGTTAATAGTTAATAAATATATGGATTAACAGGATCACATTTTATACTGAGATAGGGTGTATGCTCATTTATGAAAGTAGGTTGGAAAAACTAGGAAGACAATGGGTAATTGAGAATCATTTCTCTTAAAGTCTAAAAATGTGCTGGTGAGTAAAAACGTTAGAACAAGGTTTGTATAAACAGTGTTTAATGTCTGTTTTTCCTAAATATAATTGTATATATGTCAGGCGCTTAGTTCCAGGTACACTCTTTGTAGATCCCGCCCTAATATACTTTCTGAGCCAGGTCAAAGGCACTTGACTTCTGTAGCAGTTACAAGGTATATACTTTCTCTAATATTTAAAAATTAACATAAATTCAGCCCTGAAGACATTGTGTAACTGTGACTGCTAAAAGAATAATGTATCACTCTCTGCAATCAGTCTTGAGGATGCACTTGTCACTCTTTTTGGCTCTGCATGTGGCCAGGACAGACCCAGACCTCAAGGGTAACTGTCTTCTTTGCATGTGTAAAATTGTCCATAATTTTAAGAATGTAATGTGTTCTTAATCTTCTTCCCCCTTTTCCTGATAGAATTTCTTTTTCTGATCATGTGTGAAAAATAGATAGGAATGCAGAAGAAAGAAAGTTGAACTTGGATTCTGGAAATATGTACGAATATTTTGTCTTAAATGTCACTTAATATTTTTAATATTATTGCTTAACAATGGGCAAAATAGTGTATATTGGGCATAGAAGATAAAATGTTTTATTGGGAGTCAAAAATTATAATCTCATACTCACATTATAAAAACTAATATGATAGCTTCTGATATTTGGACTGAAAAGGAAGGTAACAAAAACCTCTGTGATGCTACTTGAAAGACTACTTGAAGCATTTTGCACTCTCTTCTGGATCTGAATCAAGTTAGAAAGTTACCCTTAAGCTGAGTGAAGATCACTGTAAAGTTGATAAGTTCTTTTTAGAGTGCTTGTTTGAATGAAAAATATATAGGATGTTAATGTAATTTCATGAAACTTTAGAGTTCCTTGATTAATATTTTTAAAATGATCCCCTTTTTAAAAATTGTATGATTTGTGTGTAGTTGGTCTTTTCAGGATAATTCAGTATGTGAATATGTGTCATTCCTGGTATTGTTAAGTAATCGTTTGCTCGAATGACTGTCTCCAAAACCAGCACATATATAGTGGCTTACTTGATTTTTTTTTTATCCCTAGCAAACTATCTCATAGCATAGTGCAGAAAAAATGCATGTTGTGGGAATGAATGGTTTCACTTATGCTTCTGAATGCTTCTAAGTGAGTCTCGTAGCCATTAGTATTCCCTTTGATTTCTTCTTCTCTTTCCTTTCTAAGAACATCATAGGATTTTTTTTTAAAGATTTTATTTATTTGTCAGAGAGAGGGAGAAAGAGAGCAGAAGCAGGGGGAGTGGCAGGCAGAGGGAGAAGCAGGCTCCCCACCAAGCAGGGAGCCCAACCTGGGACTTGACCCTGGGATCATGACCTGAGCCAAAGGAGACACTTAACCAACTGAACCACCCAGGCTCCCCAGCATCATAGGATTATACTTCCCAGTTCATCTTCCATGTGGGCATGGTAAATGACTGACTTTGGTCAATGCAATAGGGGCAAAAAGTGAGGAGTGTCTCTTGAATAGTAGTATTTATGACCTAGTACACTCTTTGTTTTTCCCCTGATGTAGCAATTATGGAGGCATGTGTCATGATGCATGTGTCATGTTGTTCAGGAACCATCAGCATGGTTCCTGAACAACAACACTAAATAAAGTCATCCCTGCACACACGTATTGAATATGTAGCATGAGCAAGAAATATTGTGTTAAGATTTGGGGGACGGGAGTATTGTCAGCCTTTCACTCATTTACTGAATGAAATTCTAGTGAAAGTGGAGTCATGATGTCCAGTTTATGGGGTTACAATTACAGGGACATTATTTGAACATGCCTCTATTTAGAATTTAATACTAAAATGCATTCTATTGAGTGATTCCTTAAAATTATAACAATGAACAAAGTTATTTTTGAAAAATACAAAGATCAATCTACTTGAGAAAATTTTAAGGTTTCAAGCACTTTGACTTTCTCAATTTATAATTTAGTATACACTCATATATTGATACACCAGAAGTCTAAGAACTTTGCTACTGTTCTTGTACAATGCAGTAACAGCTCCTCTGATTTGTAAACAAATGAAATGTTTTCATATTTGATATATATTTTCCCATTCTGTAGATGGTTGAGACAATATTTATAATAAAAAATCTGTATCTGTTGGAATCTGCAAAATTTTCTCCATTTAATAAATTTTATTCAAGTTTATATATTAATTAATTCATTCATTCTGAATATTTATTGTACTCTTATTCTGTGCCAGAGCTTGTCCTAGGCAAGGCTGATTACAAATGTGACCCCGTTTCCATGGCACTAATAGGGTAGCCAGACATTAAATAATCATTCTAGGGATATAATAATTTCAAGTTACGATAAGAGCTAAGAAGGATAAGACCAAGGTACTGAGAATGAATATAATAAGGGTCTGAGCAGGAGAAGTAGTGTCTCGGAGGAGATAATATTTAAATAAGACCTCTAAGATGATAGAAATTAGCCAGGCAAAGTGAGGAATCAGGAGAATTTTAGGCCAAGCAAATGGCATATGCAAAGACTTTAAGTCAGGAGAAGACGGTGTGCTGGAGGGCAGAGTGATTGGAAAGAGGCTGGTGTGGCTGGATATTAGGGATCAGAAGAAGATTGGTATAATATGAGGCAGGTGTGAGCCAGATCATCTCAGGATTTATTGACAGGTAAAAATGTAAGATTTTTATTATCCATCCTATGTGAAGTCATTAAGCATTTTTAAGTAGAATGAACTGATTGATATTTTTAAGTGGTCATTTGGGCTGCTATGTTTACAGTGCATTAGAAGGCCAGAGTGGAAGTAGGGTTTTATAAATGAGGAGATGTTTATAGTAGGTTGGGCAAGACTTTAAGGTGTTTCGGGCTAGGATTATGGTAGTGGAAATGGAAAAAGTGGATAGAACTGAGATGTGCTTTGTATGACCTATTGAATTCATTGCTGAATTGATACTGGGAGATGGCTAGTGAGTAAAAGTGTATTATCAAGACTTATTGCAAGATTTCTGACAGGAACAACTGGATACATGCAGGTACAATTTCTTGTCTGGGGAAACCTGGAAAGGGAGCTAATCTATTCAAGTATAACTAGAATATTGACACTAATATGAAGGAAACTGAATAACTGGCTGACATATTGACAAAACATGAATCAGAGCATCAATTTGTAAAACTAAAAATCCCTATATAAAATTACTGGAAATGTAGTGAATACTTTTGTAGGGAAAATAACTAAAGCTTCTTTTTAAGAAAACAAATGTCTTCCAATAAATGATTATTGAGTATGCATTAGAGTGACTCACCCTATATTGCTATCATAGTTTTCTTCTAATTATTCTTTGGCATGAAAAGAAAACATCAATGCATATCCTCTCCTTCTGAATACTAGTTTCTTCCATCTTTCTCCATTATGCTTTAAAGTTTGAAAAGAACAGTCTACTTCTGGTCCTTCTGTATTTGCTTTCCTGAGATGAGTAGAAGGGTGTTACCCATTGGTAGCATTTGTTTAAACATCTCATCTCAAGTACTTTGTAGCACCTTGTAGCTCCATAACTACCCAGGTATCCATACTGTGGACTTCTCTGGGCAAGGCCACACACATTTGCAAGGTATCCTCTGTGTGTGGTCCCTTTCCTAGAGGCCTTCACCTTTATAATTTCCTGGCACTAAATTTTGTCAGTTAAGACACACTGTAAATTGCTGCCCACAGAGTACATATATAAGTAAAGTGATAATCATTCATTCTTGTACATATTATGGATACATTCTTTAGGAATGTGTTCAGCTGCAAGTAACCAACACTTAGTGACTTAATTGAGTGAGACAATGATTTTATTCCTTCTTCCAGTTAGCATTTGTGTGGTAACTAACAATCCCAAAACATCTCAGTGGCTTACAACCACAGAGATTTATTTCTTGCTTGCAGATGTATGGGGTAGCCACAGTTCTGCTTGGCTGTGTTCACCCAGTCTTCTAACCTCCAGCATCCAGGCTGAAGGAGTAGCCCTTATCTGGGATGTGTTGTTCCCCTGGAAGTGGGCAGGAACAAGAGGCCATACTGACTCATCAAGTTCAATGAAAGCTTCTACTCACACATAACATATTTTGTATCATTTCACATTCCATTGGCCACAGCAAGTCACATAATCAAGAGTGGCATGGCAAGAGAATAGATGCTTAAACATCCGCACTAGTATTAAGGCTCAGTGATGCCATTAGGAACTCCGACTCTTTTCAAATCATTGCCTATCTTTGTAGTGTTCTTAGCACTTACATTCCTGAGTTTTCCTACCTTAACATAATCGCCTTCAAGTGGACTGGCGCCAAAGATAATAGTGGCAATGAATATCAACTGTGAGTTCTCTAGTCTCTGTTTTTTGTTTTTGTTGTTGTTGTTGTTGTTTTTTATCCTGGCCAGCATGCAGATCTATTTAATACATTAGTACTTGTAAATATGTTTGGGTTTTTTTTTCTTTGATTGAGTTGAAATGTATTTTATAAATTTCCCAAATAAATTCCTTTTGCTCTGCCTTGCTATTTCCCTAAATTCCTTTTGCTCTGCCTTGCTATTTCCCTATTTTCCTAGCATGGGGCCCTTGGAAAAAAATAATATTCATCTTGAAATTTAGGTTAATAGTAATTCAGTTTTAGCTTGGGGAAACAGAATTTCTTTTAAAATACTGAAGCTTAGTTATGAAATAAAATTTTAGTTTTTAATGAAAACCTGGAGGATCTGTGGAGTGATTTAGATTTCAAGAATGGACATACTTTGAAGTTTTCAAGATAACTATCAGTTGATAAAGCTATAATCTGAAATTCCCTTTAATGTTCAAACCTTATATATTTTACTTTTGTTCATGTCTACTTTAGCTAGCACTTTGAATTGTAACCATTATTTCATGAACCATCTTTTCACAAAGAAAATTTTAGTTTTTGTTTTGTTGTTATTAACAGGTAGAATCATTAAAATTGAGAGTATTTCTAATTAAAATAAATTCTTGAAAAGTAAACAGATTAAATCACTCATGTTTAATTTCCTTTGGTGTTCTTTTGAAACCACTTGGACTCCTACTTTGGATGGTAACACAATCTCCACTAGATGAATGGTTTTCAAACACTTTTGTAATTGTGGAACTCTTTTCGCAAATGAAATAGCACAAACAACCCCAATGCATAAAAGACAAGTAAGACTGCTGTGCTTGAAAATTACTATGTTTTATATTCAAGAATTATCATGCCAAAGAATAATTATTTTATAATTTCTCACTTCCTTTTTTAACAGAAAAAGATACTTTACCCCCAAATGAGGAAATTAAAAGAAAATGTAGGCATTATTTAATTTCAGCTACAGATTACCAACAAATTTAGAGTCAAGCAAAGTTATTTGAATTGTTCAATGAGTATAAATAGGGTTGCGTTGCATTAGCTCTTCATTTTTTTTTCTTCGATTGTCAGAGGGTGATGTTATCCACACAAAAACTCTCTAGAGGGTTTCACTTTATCACACCAATTATCAGTGTGTATCCGAGACTTCTTCAAGACAGAAGGGTATTTGGGACTGCCAATTCTGCCTCTTAATGAATATCTTCTGTGCCCAGCTAAATCAGCAAAATGATAGAGAAAACACACTTCCAGGATAATCTGAGGCAGATGAAAAGACTCATTTTGCTGAATACAACTCATTAGGATGGTTTTGGTTTTTGTACTTGTCAGGCCTTGGGATGACTTCTCTCACCCTAAATATCCTATTGAGGCAGGTTTCAGTTTTTGTGGAAGTGGACTGCAGGCTGATCAGCAAAAAAGAACTTCAGAGACAAAGGTAAACAGAACGATTATTTCCTTGAATTTCCTTTCTCTACTATCACATAGGACAAAAATATTTAAGGGTCTTTTGGGGGTCTTCTGTTTTAGAAGACATGGAATTCTTATTACCTTTGTTGGCTAGCATATAATATTCTCTTACCTTCTGCCACCCTGGATTTGAAATTTTTATTTTATCAAATATCTGTCAAAATTTTATTTTGCTTTAGTGACATGCATAGTTGAATTGCAGGCAGAACAAATATATGGGTTTAAAGTTTCTTCTGTTACTTCCTTGCTAGGCAACCTTGGGAAAATTATTTTTCACTCTCTACATTGTAATTTACTAATCCTGGAAATGAACGTAATAATGTCCATTGTAGTTAGTTGTAGTGATTAAATAACTTATGTAAAAAAAGAGTATCTAGCACACTACTGTTTTAGTGATATTTTGGACATGCAAATCACATTTCCTTATCTCCTCCCCATTGAAAATAATTTATTTGATTTGCCATTTCTTTTGGGATAAAAATTAAAAAGTACTTTTGTTTCTTGTTGAAAAGCTGGAGAGTTACAGGAAAGTTTTATTACATAAGGAAAATTTGATGTTGTAGAATATTTTAATCCTTTTTTTCCAGGGGTACATTTACCACTTGTATAGATCAGACTAGATGAAATATAAAGCTTTTGAAAACATGATAGTTTATATCTTGTGCATAATATATATTTTTATAAAAGAAGTCACTATTATAAAAATAATTCCCATCATATATGGAAGTATCTATGATACAGATACTCATTTGCACCATAAAGATAAAAAGAGAAGCTTTGAAAGAGGCTGCGGATGTCAGGAATAAGTTTTGAGCCATCACAGTAATAAACATTTCTTAGAAGTACAATATGTGATAAAGCACTTGGCCGCCAGTTAAATGAAGGCCACTGACCTTGTCAGAATGACATAGCCAGCCACGGGGGAATTCAGAAAGAACTATATGAACTATTACCAGGAAATACATCCTTCTAAAATTTTTAATTAGCAAACTGTTCCATTGTTTATCTTAGATATTTTATGAAATAATGCCTTTGGTTCCTTTATATCACAAATATGGTTAAAGTCAACTAGATGAAAATCTTTGCTTACAAAAATGATTCTTAAAATGGAAGGACTGTGGATTCTTATATGAATTTGTAGAGAATGGAGGGTGATTGTGGACTTAAATCTACTCCTGTATAGCGGAGATACTAAGAGCTGATCTGACACTCAGCCAGCTTACTGTCTCCCATTATATTAGATGATAAACCAAAATTCCAAAATAAATGTAAGTTTTTGTCGATTTAAAATATTGACCCACTCAGAAGTTGTTTGTTGTTGTTGTTGTTGTTCTGTCTACCCACTTCCTTATGTGTAAGAATTTAATGTATTATTGTAATTGGTCTTTCTGACTTTAGTCTCCCTCACCCACATAGCAAATTAATCTTTGTGAATGCCTTCTTTGCAAAATTAATTTTCCTTCTGGGAGATCTCCAGGAGTTTCCCACTGCTTATTAAGTCTTAACTTCTTAAGTTGAAGCTCAAAGCCTTCAGATTCCACTCACAAGTTTCTCAAACTTACTCTCTGCTCCTTCTTTATACAAATATTCCACTCTGTTTAAACTGAGCTGAGTTCTCCAAAGAGACCTTGTATATGTTCCCCCAGGGAGACATCGTGAGGAATAGGCAGGACAGTGGCAGTGCAGTTCTGTGGGTCTCCATTCTACTCTATCAATAAGCTGTGAGCTTTGTGGGTCCCAAGCTTTCTCCATTCCCCTCTGATTTTGTTTCCGCCTCTTTCAAATGGGAACAATTGCAATAATAATTAGAAGTTCCCTCATAGGAGTGTTTTAAAGTTACATAGGGTAATAGATACAGAGCAACAAGTGAAGAGCCCAGCACTGCTAGTCGAGGCTTAATAAATGCTAGTTCTCATACCTCTTGCTTTATTGAGTACATACCTTCCCTAAAAGTACCAGTGAATTGCTCAAGGTCATAGTGAAATGCATATTCTATTGATTATGAAGACAAAATGAGAAGAGAGATTGTGTAAATTTTGTGGTCAGGAGCAAGGCTTTCAGCTTCAGCTGTTCTGGAACAGGCTCTAGTGTTGCTTCTCCCCAGCTGTGGGACAATGGCCAGATTAGTCTCTCTGAGACACCATTTCTGATGTGTAAAATACGCAAAGTAATCCTGTTCTGATAGTATATTAGGGGAGGATTAGATGACATAATGCATGCAATTTACTTAACATAATTCCAATGTCTTAATAAATGTTATGTATTTTTTATTGTAATTGAAAAACAAGTCTTCTTGGTTTATTAGATGCTAATGTAGATTTTTTTTTAAATTAAATTATTAGTGTAAAAAAGACTTTTTTACCTAATGTTTATTCTTGGCATTTCAAGTGTCACTTAAGGCTTTCATGCACATTACATAAATACTTGTTCTTTATTTCTCTAAAATACAGTCCTTTGCCCATTACTAAGCAATAAAATCTAAGATCCTAAAACAATCCCATTTATTGTTAAACCTTGGATTTACTGTTTTCTCAATTCCGAGGAACAAAATGGAAAGCTAGTGATTCTAGTAACTCCTAACATATTCATGCCCTCTTCACAATTGTAGCTAAATAATGTCATTTGTAGGAGGTATTATTTTCTTGCCTTTAGTCTGTTTACCTGAAGGAATATATTGTACATGTTTGTATACCTAGATGTCTATTGTCTGGAATATTTTTAAGTTTGCATGTGTTAAAATTGGAATAATATCCTAGAGAACTTTACTGATAGATAGAAAATGTCTTCTTTCTTAAATCACTTCTCTTTAATTATTGTTTCTATTGCTTCCTCAGTCACCCAAACTTGACATCCCTTACTTCTTCCCTCCCTTATCAACATATGCTTTATGTTTCCATTTTATGATTTCTAATCCCTAAATAGTTTTCAAGTTCCTTTCCCCTCATTGGTTCCACTACTGCTCTCCTAGTTCAGGGCCTCTTTAGGTCTCCCATGCTCTACTGTGTGGCCCCTGACTTCCTCTGTACTGTTCTTCTTCCATTCCAGCCTCGGTGGGGCTCCCTGGCCTTGAGACTTTGTGAAATACCCAGGTCTACTTAGGACAGTTCTGGTTAAAAATCGTCCCTGACTCCCTGTGCTCAAACTCCTTGACATGGATTGCTTATACACACAGTGACTTCTGCTCTAACTCTCCTCCCATATGCCTTTAATATTCTGGCCATTTTGAGCTGCTAGAAGCTGCAAAAATGTACCCTGCTTTGCTCCAAGCCATGGTATCTGCCAGAAATACCGGCAAACTTCTTCTACCTATTTTTTACATTCTAGCTCCAAATGTCACTTTCTCCGTGAAGGCTTTCTATAACCTTTCTCCTTTTAGCATTCCAGAGAAAATTAGTGGCTTTTCCTCTGTGTTGTGAAAGTAATTTGCATATATCTCCTATCAAAATGTTAATTCTGTTGTATTTTAATTGCTTATGTGTCTTTTCCACTAGGAAGGACATTATGATATCAGAACTAGAATTTTATTCTTTTTTGTACACCCAGCTCTTAGCACACACTACCTATTCAATAAATATTTGAGGAATATAGTAAAAATAATAAATGAACTTGATAAGAAATTGACAACTAATGCTAAGTGAAGTAAGTCAAGCAGAGAAAGTCAAATATCATTTGGTTTCACTTATTTGTGGAACATAAGGAATAGCATGGAGGACATTAGGAGAAGGAAGGGAAAAATGAAGGGGGGGAATCGGAGGAGTGATGAACCATGAGAGACTATGGACTCTGAGAAACAAACTGGGGGTTCTAGAGGGGAGGGGTGTGGGGGGATGGGTTAGCCTGGTGATGGATATTAAGGAGGGCACATATTGCATGGAGCACTGGGTGTTATATGCAAACAATGAATCATGGAACACTACATCAAAAACTAATGATCTACTGTATGGTGACTAACATAACATAATAAAAAAAAAAAAGAAATTGACAACTAACCTGTATACACATATTACTAATTACTTCAGGTGTAATGTGATCAGGTCTATATTCTAAATTGTCTTTTTCTTCTTGTTATTAGATGCAGATGAAAGAATATACTAAGCATTTAGTTTTCTACATTGAGTATATCAACATTAAGTAAAATAAATCCAATATAGAATAGTGGAGCAAGTATGAGCTTTATCATTGTAAAACCTGAATTTGGGTTCTAGCTTTACCAAGTTATGACTAGGAATTACTAGTTTAGAACAATTTGCATCATTTTTCCAAGCGTTGGTTTTTTCATCTGTGTAAAGAAAATGAAAATATTAATATCTACCTCACCGTTTGTCCATAAGGATCAACTAAGATAAATATATTAAGATGTTATGTAAACTATTAAAGTCTAGATGTTTTTAATTTAATATTTTGGTATGTTTAAATATATAGTCATAGTCACAAACTCCGATGTGCCAAAATATAACTCTTAAAATCTACTAGAAATTGAAGACAAAAACTATACTTAATTTCTTTATCTATAAGCTGGGGCTAATAATATCTATCTTATCAAGTTACTATGAGTATTAAATGTGATAATACACATAGAGCACCCAGTTAATTCCTAGTATGTGGTCAGTGTTCAATAGATTTAGTTCTCTAATCATTCCTTCATCTTGTATTCTTCCATACCTCTTAACAGAGTTAACCAGTGATCAGAATTAGCAAAGTCTATTAATATTAGCAGTGATGCATCAGCTAACAATTCTTGCTTTATCAGCCAGCTGTGGTGGACTTTTGCAACCTTTACAGAAGCTTAAGAAAATATGGTATTCTGCACAAAAGAAGCCTACTTTACCCCCAAAATTGTCGGCAACAATGGGAATTGGAAAGCTTTTTCTAGAAGTCTCTACCACAACAAATGATAAACTAATATAAAATTGACTGGAATGTCATGTGAAGATACGTTTTTGGAGCATTTAGGAAGTAGTAGATATCATGTTCCAGGTTTCTAACTTGATGGTGTGTCCAGTTAATCCTGACAATGCCAGCCATGGCTTAGTTGTATCTGCCACAGATGATCTGTTCAGCTCTTAGCATGTGTAGTTCTAGGCAGCTCTGTAGTCCAGCCTAATATCAAATATAAGCTACAGATAGAAATACATAAAATATATGATTTTTGTAGAAATTTAATCTCTTTGCATTCTGTTACTCCTACAGAGATGTAGAGATTGAGAGAAAATAAATATGAAAACATTTTAAAATAGAAGATGCAACAAAATATAACAGATAATCATTTATAACTATTATTATGTTAAGAAGTGGTGGTTAGAAACTATAGGTATTTTGCTTAAATGTAGAAAACCTTAGCCATACATAAATTGAAGTTGAATTTTCATTTGATGAGGATGATAATAATTAATTGAAATGGAAAATAAACTCTAAAAAATCCTATGAAAACAGCAGGATATAATCTTTGATCTTTGATTCTGGATAGCATACCAGAGGGAGCAGTTATAGGACTTCCTTTACTTTATTCCTTGCAATTTTCCAAAGATTTCCTCAAAATAAGCAGAACCAAAAACTAATAATCAATGACAAAAAACCAAAACAAAACAGTAGGGTGTTCAATTAACATGGGAGACCACTTTACGTATGTTTTAGTTCTGTTTGTTCACACCAGTATCTAATGTTGGGAACATTTTATATTGCTGCCACATAAAAAGGTTGGGGGTAAGAACTATTTGGCAGAACAGTGGTTTTCTCATAGATATCAAGAAGAAAAATCTCTGCCTGGCAAACACAAATCATACATGTTTTGAAGTAAAGCCATATGATCCTCAAATAGTCTCCCTATAGAAAAGCATAATAAAAAAACAAGATCTTCCATAGTGGATTTACTCTATGGACATTTATAAATCTGATCTTTAGTATTTTGACAACTCCCTCTGATTTCACAGTTTTTCATACCCCAGTATCACAAAGATAAATATTCTTTATTTTTCTATATTATCTGGAAATTCACCAGAAATCTGTGATTCAGGATTGATGATCAAGTGGATACTTAACTATCCATTTCTTCATCCAATTCGAATAAACAAAAACTAGATAAAGCAAAGAATGGACATTTTTATTTTTATTAAAAAGGCATTAGCAAATTTATCCCATCTATTTATACAATATTTCTTTAAGGTTAATCTACCATCTTACCTCAATAATACACAAACTTTCCTCATATCTTTGTGTTGTCAGTCCTCCTTTTATTTCCTCTTTTATTTTTTTCTCTTTCTTGTCCTGTAAACACTTATTTAAAAATACATTAATCTAGGGCGCCTGGGTGGCTCAGTTGGTTAAGCGACTGCCTTCGCTCAGGTCATGATCCTGGAGTTCCGGGATCCAGTCCTGCATTGCGCTCCCTGCTCAGCGGGGAGTCTGCTTCTCCCTCTGACCCTCCCCCCTCTCGTGCTCTCTCTCTCTCTCATTCTCTCTCTCTCAAATAAATAAAATCTTTAAAAAAAAATACATTAGGGGCACCTGGGTGGCTCAGTCGTTAAGCGTCTGCCTTCGGGTCAGGTCATGGTTCCAGGGACCTAGGATCGAACCCCGCATCAGGCTCCCTGCTCCGCGGGAAGCCTGCTTCTCCCTCTCCCACACCCCTGCTCGTGTTCCTGCTCTTGCTATCTCTCTCTTTCTCTGTCAAATAAATAAATAAAATCTTAAAAAAACCCACATTAATCTAACGATGTTCCCTGTGTATAAAGCACTATGCCAAGTGCTGGGGATGGACTTAATATCTTTTCTTAAACACCTTATTGTCTAGAGGAATAAAGGCAGTTAGGTTACTTTGTGCCACATGCTACAATAGGGTGATATAGGTTATCTTGCTTCATATTCTCTTCTCTCTCCTCGCTCCCTTAACCCCTGCCCTCCTTCCTTCCTCCCCCCCACCACAATACACACACACACACACACACACACACACACCCCAACCCACACATACCATAGCTCTTCAGGCTTTCAAATGGAGCAGATGTTCCAATTTAATGAAAGTTTTAAATGAAATTAAATCATTATATAAAATCTGATTCAAAAGAACATAAGAACGTCACTTGAAAGGGATCAAGAATAATAAATTTAGAGGGATTGTATTTTATTCCTAACAAAAGAATAAAAAGGAGAAAGAAGACAGAACAAGTAATATTTTTTCTCAAAAAAGCTGACTTTTTGGCAACACTTGATCGTTTTCATAACTTTTGAGTTTTAAGTCATTCCATTGTAAGCACTGAATGCTAGCCAAACACCACTGTAAATTTTCTATCTACAGGGCAAAGATTGCCTGATTGAGTTCAGGACTGAATTTATGGCAGTGAGCATTTAGGGAGCACTGTAGAAATTTAAGAACTTATATTGGGAATAGAAATGCCAGGCATCCTAGATTTAAAAATAACAGCTAATATATTCATTTATCAGGAATACTTTAATGACCAACATGTATTTAAGTTTTACAACATCTCTAGGAGTTAAGGGAATTTTATCTTCCTAGTTTTACAGATGAGGAAAGTGTAGATGTGTGATTGGAGAGGGTGAGTGATTTTCTCAGGGTCTTATGAGGCAAAGCTATGATCCAAGGCTAGGAGTCCTGACATTAAATGCTACCTTTTAATGCCTCATAAAGGCTTTAGTTGTGTTTTTTAAAATTTTTATATAATATTTCTAATTAATATCTTGGTTTTTTCTATATACTGGTTTTTCAAAGAATCAGCTTTTTCAGAGAATTAAGTTTATTTAGGTGTGTAGTATGTAGCATGGAAGAAAGGCTAAGTAATGGAGCATAGAAAATGAGAATTCTATAATTTGGATCATTTAGAAATTTGATTCTTGGAATTTCAGTTAATTGAGAAATAAAGAAGCATACTCTATTATAAGCAAATTAGTGAAAAATAATGTAAGTTCATGAAAAACCCACAATAGAATCCAAGTGGTTTTAATAATAATAAAACTACATTTGGACATCTAACACATGCTTTATATTGTTCTGCTTTTAGAACCAATTCACAGGTACTTACAAGAATATTTCTTATTTATTCTTAAGCAAATAGTAGATATTGAATAACTATTCTTTGATTTTTTAAAAAATGTACTGACAATTTGAGATGTCATCAAGAGACTTGGGTGTGTAAAATAGAATATAAAAGAATTTTTTCCTAACTCTAATATCAACTTTTTTTTATTATGTTCAGTTAGCCCCTGTATAATACATCTTTAGTTTTTGATGTAGTGTTCAGTGATTCATTAATTATGTATAACACCCAGTTCTCATCACAACACATGCCCTCCTCAATACCCATCACCCTGTTACTCCATTCCCTCACCCCCCTCCCCTCTGAAACCCTCCGTTTGTTTCCCGTTGTCCATAGTCTCTCATGGTTCGTCTTCCTCTCTGATTTCTCCCCCTTCAGATTTCCCTCCCTTCCACTATGGTCCTCCGTGCTATTGTTTATGTTCCACATATGAGTGAAAACATACGGTAATTGTCTTTCCTGCTTGACTTACTTCACTTAGCATAATCCCCTCCAGTTCCATGGCTGAATAATATTCCTTGTATATATGTACCACGTATTCTTTATCCATTCATCTGTTGAAGGGCATCTCGGCTCCTTCCAGTCTGGCTATTAGGGACATTGCTGCTATTAACATTGGGGTGCATGTGCCCCTTCTTTTCACTATATCTGTATCTTTGGGATAAATACCTAGTAGTGCAATTGCTGGGTCATACAGTAGCTCTATTTTTAACATCTTGTGGAACCTCCATACTGTTTTCCAGAGTGGCTGTACCAGCTTGCATTCTCATCAACAGTGTAAGAGGGTTCCCCTTTCTCCACATCCTCGCCAACATTTGTTGTTTCCTGTTTTGTTAATTTTTGCCATTCTCACTGGTATAAGGTGGTATCTCATTGTGGTTTTGATTTGTATTTCCATGATGGCTAGTGATGTTGAGCATTTTTTCATGTGTCTGTTAGCCATTTGTATGTCTTTTTTGGACAAGTGTCTGTTCATGTCTTCTACCCATTTTTTGACTGTTATTTGTTTTCTGAGGGTTCAGTTTGAGAAGCTCTTTATAGATCTTGGATATCAGCCCTTTGTCTGTAGTGTCATTTGCAAATATCTTCTCCCATTCCATGGGTTGCCTCTTTATTTTGTTGACTGTTTCCTTTGCTGTGCAGAAGCTTTTTATCTTGATGAAGTCCCAAAAGTTCATTTTTGATTTTGTTTCACTTGCCTTTGGAGATGTATCTTGAAAGAAGTTGCTGTGGCCAATGTTGAAGAGGTTACTGCCTATGTTTTCTTCTAGGATTTTGATGGATTCCTGTCTCACATTGAGGTCTTTCATCCATTTTGAGTTTATCTTTGTGTATGGTGTTAGAGAATGGTCGAGTTTCAGTCTTCTGTATATAGCTGTCCAATTTTCCCAGTACCATTTATTGAAGAGACTGTCTTTTTTCCATTGCATATTTTTTCCCATTTTGTCGAAAATTATTTGACCATAGAGTTGAGGGTCCATATCTGGATTCTCTATTCTGTTCCATTGGTCTATATGTCTGGTTTTGTGCCAGTACCATGCTGTCTTGGTGATCACTGCTTTGTAATATAGCTTGAAATCAGGCAATGTAATGCCCCCAGCTTTGTTTTTCTTTTTCAACATTTCCTTGTCGATTTGGGGTCTTTTCTGATTCCATACAAATTTTAGGATTGTTTGTTCTAGCACTTCGAAAAATGTCATTGGAATTTTGATCAGGATGGCATTGAAGGTATAGATTGCTCTGGGCAGCATAGACATTTTAACAATGTTTATTTTTCCAATCCATGAGCATGGAATGTTTTTCCATCTTTTTGTGTCTTCTTCAATTTCTTCCATAAGTGTTCTCTAGTTTCTAGGGTATAGATCCTTTACTTCTTTGGTTGGGTTTATTCCTAGGTATCTTATGTTTTTTGTTGCTATTGTAAATGGAATCGATTCTTTAATTTCTCTTTCTACAGTTAGATTGATAGTGTATAGAAAAGCAACTGGGATTTCTGTACATTGATTTTGTATCCTGCCATATTACTGAATTGCTGTATGAGTTCTAGTAATTTGGGGGTGGATCAACTTATTTTTAATGTCCTTTCTTTGTAAAACCAAATCGCAACTTAAGGAAATTGTTAAAACTTACAAAACACAACAGTTCTCTTCTCTCTTGTGTTCTTCTGTTTACATTTTAGGCATACACATTTACAATTGAAACCGTAGACTGTGCATGACGTTTATCTCTTCTTATGTAAACACGACTTGGTAGGCCTGGTGTTCAGAGCACAGACTTTATAGTCAGATGAACCTGACCTGACCTTAAATCCTTGTTCTTCTGTTTTTCATCTGTAGAAGCAGAGACTGGGAACTTCTGACAGCCAGGAACACACACAACTGGCCCTATCCCTTAACACAAGCTATCCACAGGCAACATCTCCAGTCCCTTTGCCACTCATTAGCTGGGTGACCTTGGGAAATTTTCTTAATTTCTCTGAAGCCTAATTTTTTATTTGTAAAATGAGAATAATAGTACTTACTGCTGCAAATTATGACAGTTAAATGAGATAATCTATAAAGTGTACTATGTATAAAATAAACTCAGAAAGTGGTAGGAGTTATTACAATCTATAATTCTTATTGTCTGTATAACATTCTATGAAGTTGATATGCAATATGACTAGTCTCCTGAAGGTCATTCAGGGTATACAGACGTTTTCTCTAGTATCAGTTATGTCCAAAGTACATCTTTGTGTACACGATTTTTATCCCCTTATTGACTAAACTCATTGAAACAGATTATTGGAAGTAAAATTCTTACAGGATTGATTATGTACAGTCTTATGCCTCTTTATGCATACCATCAAATTATTTTCCAAATGGATTATACTAATGTTGGGCTCTTATTGTGACCAGTTTTATTTCTCAAGCATTCCAGAATACAAACACTAACAACAAATGCAATTGTACTCTCTTCTTGAAAGGAACCCCTAGGAAGGCCCTATTCTGATGCTAACAATTCTGTTATTGGCTCCTAAAGGTACTCAAATGCCTTTGGAATTACTCTTGCTACCTGCTTCTCAGGACTTGATATTGAATTCTCCCTCTCCTCAGCATCCTATATCTTATTCATTGCTAAGTCCTGTCCATACTCTCCTTGCAAATTTTCATGCTCATCAGTGTTTTTCTCTTCTTGTTGCCAGTGTCCTAGTATATAGATCCTCATAATTTCTGTCCTGACATATTCTACTAGCATTTTACCTGGACTCTCTGCCACCCATATTTCCCCCCTCTAAGTCATAGTCTCTGGTGCTAACAGGTATCTTTCCAAAACCTAGATCTGGTCAAATCCTGCATTTGCTTTTCATTCATTATGTTGCTTCTCTCCTCAGTAACTTTGGTACCGACTTGCCTGGGTAATTCCTACTCAGCCTGGAGGAGGTGTTACTTAAACTATCTTAAAAGATGAGAAGGAGTCTTATATCATTCCCTTTTAATATCAACATACATAGAAGATGATGTCAGTGAACCTAAAGAGAATTTTATAAAAAAATGATCATTGTTAATTTTTTTTAGTATTTATCATGTATCAGGCACTATGTTAAACATTTCACATGGATTTATTCATTTAAACTTCACAACTGTTTCATGAGATTGGTACTATCATTGTGTCCATTTTTCAAATGAAGAAAATAAAGTATAAAAAGGTTAAGTAATTTGCCCAAGGTCTACAGCTGGTAATGGATAGGGCTGAGTTTCTAAACCCAGGAAGTCTGACTTTTAACCACGACAGGGCAAACAGCTGCCTGGCAACTCATATTTTTTTCAATAATAATTATTGCAGCTGCTCACTTTACAACATTATTTCCCTTAACTAGGTTTCCTTGCTCTAATGGTACAATAGATACTACTACACTTAGTAAAGTTCAGCCTATTCTGGCTTCACTGCATGTTACATGTGGTGAAATTGTGTATCACATTACTCATTCCAACAACAATTAACTCTGCCAGGTGGCACTTCAATAATATATGGTTGTATATTATGAAATCTGTATAGGTATCCCATCATTTGCCTCTTCTGAAAACATTTAGCTACAATATACTATTTAAGTTTTCAGGGGCACCTGGGTGGCTCAGCTGGTTAAGCATCTGCCTTCAGGTCAGGTCATGATCCCGGGGTCCTGGGATCAAGTGCGAGTCTGGCTCCCTGCTCAGCAAGGAGTCTGCTTCTCCTTTTCCCCCTGTTCCTGCTCTCTCTCTCTCTCTCATTCTCTCTTGTGCACACACACTCTCTAATAAATAAATAAAATCTCTAAAAAAAAGTTTTCAGTAAATTTTCTTTAACTTGCTTAGCTTTTATAATAAAGCACATATTGTTATTCTAAAAATGTATTTGGTAATATATTCAGTAGGTGATTGCTTACCCTTAGGCTATTAAACTGTCTCATATAGAGTAGCTTGTGTGATTTGACAATTGGCTTTAATTACCTTTTACTTGACTTTTCTAAGAAAGAAGTTATCCTCAATCACACACATGGACAATCATACCTGTGGGTCTACACTGTAGGAGAAGGAATGTCCAGGTACTGTAAAGCAAAGACTTTTTGTTTTCTGTTCTGAGTCTAGTCTTTTTTCGTAGTAAGAGCATTTAGTTTGTGCCACACGTTATTCTAACTACTTTACTAGGATTGCCTCCTTTGCTCTTCACAACAAAACTAGTGTCAGTGTTACTTTTAGATAAAAAAATTAAAATTCTAGAGAGGTTAAGTAACTTGCTCAAGACCACACAGCACATTAAATGGAGAAAACAGAACAAAAACCCTGACCATTTGATTCTAGAGCCTTTATTGTTAACCACTGCATGACAGCTGTCTGGTGGAATGTCTTTGTACCTAGATTTCTGTATAGAAATCTAACCATACTAAATACTTCACAGAGCTTAACCAAGACACAAGCAAATTGGCACATAACAAGATGCCTTGGATTATGGAGATAAACCAATGGATGGAAACAGTAGTATCTATAGAAGTGTCTCAGAAAGATGACCAGTTCTATAACTAAATCATGCTTATAAATACATTTTCAGCTTTAATTGGAACAAACATTCTTCTTTCACTTGAAGTAAACAGAAAGTCAGTCATTTGGATCTATGCAAAATTTGTTACTAGGATTAGCTAAAACCTGGAATACTTATATTCTATTTGGAATTAAAGCTTACTTTTAAACATTTCTTTGTGCTTATTTGGAGCACAGAAATGGAGTTTACCCACAAATGCACTTTTGGACTCGGTTATGGGGTATGTGGTTATGATGTAAGCAGCATCTCCTTCTCTTCTATTGCTGGTATAAGGACTACACATTATTTACAAAGAGCTATTACAGCGTATTGATTGGGACCAGTCTGGTACTAGTCACTAGGTGTGTTGGCAAAGCAGGCAGATTAGCTTCAAAAATTAATTCAAATTTTCATTCACTACCTTATAAAACAGAAATAAAAACCAATAAATACTACTGCTATCTTTTATCAGTGTTATTATAACAGGATGTTTTCCTGATTCAATATTACTGATAATACCTTACAGTTGGTCAGTGTTCCCCAGTTTGCTTTCATAAACGTTATCTTACTTAACCCTCACAAAACTGTGTAGTTGGTGTTGTCAGAGATTCCCAGCCAAGATTGAATCTGGGGCTTTAATCTGTAAACTAGAGTTCTTTCTACTGTATATTCATTAATTTATTATTTCATCCATACAACAAATATGTATTGAGTACTTAGTATGTGCCAGGACTATCCTAAGAACTCAGGGTAAAGCACTGAACAAAATAGTCAAAAATTCCTGTCCTCATGGCTTATATCTAGTTGGGGGAGGTGTGTGGCAGAAGACGTGTTATTGTGATGAGTATATAATTTATAGAGAATATTGGAAATAAGTATTTCAATTTCAATAACTGATGACTTAATTCATATACAGATATGCTTTCATAAGCAGAACATGTTGCGTATTTAATTCTGATTTTGATATACAGACTTGAAGCTTAGTACATAATTGCTGAGTGACGGGAAAGAATGAATGAGGTAGAGACATGAAGATCATTAGATTTAGGGAAAGCATCTGTAATTTCTGTATTGATTGTGGCTAAACTGATCCATTCATTTATTTATCTGACAAATAATTATTGAGTACTTACTGTGTGCCCTGGAGATAAACATCAATCAAGCAGTACATGGCCCCTGCTGTCATAATGTTAACAGTTTTGAGGGAAAGACAAATAAAACCAAGGCAAGCGTTATAATTTTATGATAGGGGAAAATACATGGTGACATGAGAGAGGAACACAGTCAAGTAACCAAGACTCCAAAAGAGAGGAGATTGTCTGGGTGGAAGTGACATTTACATTTTGGGAAGAGAAGAGGAGGAAGCTAGAGGGACAGTCATAGATTAAGGAAAAAAATCGTGTATAAAAATTCAGAGACTACAAAGATTATATTTGATTTTCTGAACTATTAGAATCCATTATCATTTAAATGGTTTGGGTTCCTAGGGCCTTTATAAGGTAGGAAAATTATTGTATTTCCTATCTTTTCTAGTCTCTGTCGCCTTCTACCATATAGTATAAATAAAAATTTCCATTATATGAGACTGGTCCCACTAGCTAAAATTTAAGTAATAAAATCTTCCAGATTTAATTCAAACTCCAGCATCAAGCACAGTGTCTCTAGCACCGAGGAAAATGCCAGATCCATAATACATGTTCAGTAAATTACTGTAGACTGAAAAGAGGTTATTGACTTGAAACCCCAAAGTAAATGAGTGTGGAAAAGATACAAAGAAGAAATATGGGAGAAGCAATCCGCTGGACTGAATAAACTATTTCAGGTGATGTCCATTTGCTTTTTGCTTCAATGTAGACTACTAGCATATTGAATCAAACAATATCGTATAAAAACATTTAGCAATGTGATTACTTTTATATTCCCACTTTTGCAAATAGTTTTGTGACTCAGTGAGCTCATTTCAGTCATAATCATTGTAAATAGGGAGAAAGAAAGCAAGGAATACTTGACAGAAAAAACAATCAGTAGGGAATGTTCTATGAGGGACTGTTCCCAGCCATAAAATGGAATTTCATGTACATTGATATTTATAGTTATCTTGTAAGGTAGATGTGATTACCACCATGCACTAAGTATAGAAAGTAGAAACCCAGGGGAGTAAAGCAACTAAGAAGCAATCAAAGAAACTTACCAAGAATTAGGAAATGGCAGAGCTCCAACTGAAACCAAGTCTTCTGTTCCTATTATATGTGCCTTTCCACCATATCAAGAAATGTTTAAGACAGGCTCAGGATACATACACTATTAGTCAGGGTTCTCCAGAGAAAGCAAACAAACAGGATGTATGTATGCATGCATGTATGTATGTATGTATAGATAGAAAGATAGTTGTGTGTATATATATATATATATATATGTATATGGACACATATATGTATATATATATAGTGTGTGTGTGTGTGTGTCTGTATATATAGAGAGAGAGACAGAGAGAGAGAGACAGAGAGGATTGATTTTAAGGAATTACTCACATGAATATTGTGGAGGTTTAGTGAGTCCAAAATCACATGGCGTAGGCCAGCAGTCTAGAGACTCAGAGAAGAGTTTCAATTTGAGCCCAAAGGCAGTTTCTGACAGAATTTCCTCTTGCTTGGAGAGGAGGTCAGTTTTTTTCTATTAAGGTCTTCAACTGAGTAGATGAGGTCTACCCACATTATGGAGGGTAATCTATTTACTCACAGTCTGCCAATTTTTTTTTATTATGTTATATTAATCACCATACATTACATCATTAGTTTTTGATGTAGTGTTCACAGTCTGCCAATTTAAATGAATGTTAACCTCATCCATAAAACACTCTCACAGAAACATCCAGAATAATGTTTGGCCAAATACCTGGGCACTGTAGCTCATCCAAGTTAACACATAAAATTAACTATTCCAAATACCATGGTATTTCCAGCCAAAATGTACAAAAGGGTATTGGATGCAACTGGTTAAGTCAAGGATGCCATTATCAAAGTCAATGATCCCAATATTCTACAAATTTCTCATTCTTCGGTATTTCTACTGAACATTTTTTTTAGATATCTACTGAACATTATTAACTTTGGTCCCATTGAGAAGTGCTTTCTCTTTCTCTCCCTCCCTCTCTCTCTCTCTCATAGTCCCATATTTCAGACAGTTTCAGAGTCACCATGGATTTCATACACTTTGTTCACACACCTTTTTTTTTTTTTTTTTTACCTGAACTGGCATGGCAAATGAAGCATAATAATTGCTACAAATGTGCCTGAAACTCTAGGAAGAGTCTCTATAGTGAAAGTAGAAATAAAGAAAAAGCATGTATTGCTCTTTTCCTACATTTAGTTAATGTGAACCTCAGAAGTGTGAGGTAGAAACGATCTCAATTTTACAAATGACGAATCAAAGGACCAGAGAGGGTAAATAATAGGATCACACGAATAGAATGCAGTGCAGATGTGGTTCATACCAATTTCTTTTTGGTGTACATGTCCTGTTAATTTTGCTACATTTACCAAGGATTCTTGTTCATACCTGAGGAAGCGCATGGGCAGCTTTCTTGATCATTTATCTTGTTACAGTACTTCTTTAATCTGTGAGCATATGCACAGGCTACATTTTCACTGAGAACCTCACTGCATTACTTTGGACCTTCTATTTTCATGAAATAATTTATGCAAATTATAGCAGGAGACTAGACCAAATATAGAATGAACTTCAGTCTGTGTCTTAAGCCATGTTGTAAGTTAGTTGTCATTTTTTTAAAAATTCAGTACAAAAAAACTATAATAAGACTTTTGATTATATAAGCTTTAGAAAACAATATTTCATTCATCAGGAAGTCACATCTGATAAACTGAAGCAGCACGCTACAAATGAAAAGTAATGATAGTTGGAGCCTGGGGTTTTTTAGCCTTCATTCTTCCATTTACTTGATTTTGGGATGGCAGCACACATAACTAGTTATATACTTGACATCTAGTCCCTTTTTCTTCCTTGCTGGCAGAGCCCTGATTTTATTTGGGTATTTTATTTGGATATCTGCCCTCCTACACAAATCTCAGGAGAGATGTATCTCTTTCCAGCTCCAGGGTCAGTTGTGATTAGTATAGCCCAATTATATGGCCATTTCAATCTCTTTATCAATGATTGGTTTAGACCCAGTTCTGGCCAATAAGACATTGAAAGGAGGTCTGCAAAAAAATTTCCTCACTACCTAAGAAGAGACACAAAGAATAAATTGCCCTTTTTATTTTTACGCATATTTTCTTATTTAGATATTACATCTGAAATTGATGCATCCATGGATCTGACCAGAAAATGAGCCAGCCTTAGAATTAACTAGATTTAGGAGTTGACAAAATAAAGAGATAGAATCTCCCCAGTTCTTTGGTGACACTTCCAAGGCATTGCTCAGACTAAGTCTAGTAGATTTACCTTATATGTCAAGTTAAAATAGTATTCTTTATTTTTTAAGCCAAAGGAGCCAAGTTTTCTATTACTTTCAGCCAAATTCATTCTGCATGATAGAATTGACTTTAATGAAGAAGAAACAGCACCTTCTTTGGAGTGATTCTGTTAGACTTGCATCTTTTTTATTTCTCTCTCTTTTTTCTTTGCTGTTATTTATCCAGATATATTAGGAAAATTAAAATTCAACAAAAAATAATAAAACAAAACAAAACAAATAAAATACTACTCCAAGTTGAAACCATAATGCCCCCCAAATTCCAGCACCAAAGCTCATATAGGCAAGACATTTAACCTCTCTAGGGCTCAATTTCCTCAGCTGTCAAAGGCAATGGTAATAAATCTACTATATAAGGATTAATATAATAATGGATATAAAGCACTTTAATATAGTGCTGGACATCTTATGCTCTAAGCTCGTTTTATTTACCCTAAGCTCTACATAAAGGCTAATTCTCAATAAATGTTTATTGGCTGTCTATACTGCTAATTTCTACTGTATTTTTTTATTTCAAAAATTCTCTTATAAAGTTTAGTTATCTTTCATTTCCTGTAGAAAACAAAATAACTATATACACTTCAGCATGTATCTCATTATATCTTTATACAGTCCTTAGAAGCTCAAAAAGGTTACAGATTTGTTTCAAATTATGAAATAGTGAAAAAGTGGCAGAACCCAAGACCTCTAACTCTGTTGCTTGTGCTCTTTATACAATATAGCAGACTTCCCAGAAGTAACAGAATTGAAGAAGGGAACTGGCTGCTAAAGGGTGGCAAAGTATATGACAAAATGAAAACTAGAAATATGGTCATGGAGGGAGAGAGAGATGATCACCACAAAGTGATTGTAAGAACCAAGTTTAGAACTGCAAGCAAAAAACACACACATTCAAACCCTCCTTACGGAATCATTGAGTTAGAGAAAAGCCACATATATGATGTTTAGAAAAGATCATATTTAGTATATTCTGTTAACTAAAAAAGTAAAATGTACAATATGATATTTTCTAAGTGCTATTTAGTATTTTCCAGTTAAATCTACTAGTAACAAATCACAGTGAGCTCCACTGAAATGATGCTATATAGATAAAGTTATTGAATTATGTACAGGGTCTATAAAATGGGATCATCAAGTAACAAAAAACTAAACCCATAAATTTTATATTTGTCTTCAGAAATAAGTTGAACAGGGAGTCTGCTTCTCCCTCCCCCAATGCCTCTGCCCCTCCCCATGCTTGTGCTCTCTCTCTCTCAAATACATAAATAAAATCTAAAAAAAAAAAAAGAATGGTATCAGAAAACAAAATCAGAGCACTAGTTGTGGTATTGCTACTTGGGTATTATTGCCTCTGGGCCCTCTCAGCTGACAGAGCAAGGAAATGTATGTGTGCATACTAACGTGTATATATACATATCCAGAAATATTTCTGTGTGTTACTGTCTGTATCTATATTAAGTTAAACATTAATTCCTGCTGTCTCCCAACTCTAACCCATTACCACATGGATCATCCAAACCTCCTCTTGTTTCTCTGAGATCTCCCATTGCAATAGTAAGAAACCTGGTTTCTACAATTCACCATCCATTTACTTAATTGTTCAGTCCCACTGTATATATACATATGCACATACACATAGTGGCTTCAGAATTGCTAAAGCTTTTCTATATGGAAAACAGTTTTATCAACTAGAGGGCAGTACTTAAGTGCAACTTTAGTGTTATAGACTCCTTTTATTTACAATGTTACTTAGGTTAGCAGACTTCCCAGTCAATGTAGTCATTTTTAACATAATGATATATCTTCAAATTGTTTGTGATTAATATTTTAAAACATATATCAATATATCCAACTTTTCCCAGATCAACATAAGAAAATAAAGATATTAGATTATGCTGCCAACTTCTTTCATATTGTCTTCTTTTTCGTTTATTTATAAGAATGACATGAGTATACATATCTTGAGGCCCAAATGATTTTCAGCTTAAAATTTGTTAATACAAAGTATTACTTTTGCACCTTTAGAAGAGGCCACTGGTTTTAACAGCTGGATTCAGTTTTGTAAAATTGCTTCCACTGATTGACACTCATATTTTTTTTGCAATTTTATAATAAAAAACATGACCTAAGTAAGAAAACATTGAAGTGTACAACCCCAATAATATGTAAACATGCTCATATACATTTAAGTTTATTTCAAAGAGAATCTTAAGGAGTTAGATAGGCAAGGTTTCTCGGTTTTACTTCACAAATAAAGAAATTAAGATTTAGTTAATTCCATGTTTTTATGACCTTAAGACTTTAAAATGCCAAAGCCAGAAACAAAACCCAGATCTTCAGTCTCCCTATTCAATTATAATTTTGGCAGCATCTTTCTGTCATCTCCAAATGGATTCATTCTAATACATATTTATTTTTTTTTTACATTTTCATAATAATTGATGGTAATAGATGACATATGCAGGGGTGCCTGGCTGGCTCAGTCTGTAGAGCATGCGACTCTTGATCTCGAGGTTGTAAGTTCGAGCCCCAGCTTGGGTGTAGACATTACTTAAAAGTATAAAATCTTTAAAAAAATTCCTGCTTATAAAAAAATTAAAAAAAATAAATGACATAGGCAGTATTCCTAACCAACAGTACAAGACTGACCATAGTGTTTAATAATTAAAATATTGTAGACAAAGCTACAAGAGTAAATATACTTTGAAATAAACCAATGATTCTTACAAACGTTATATACCTAGATGTTATGATATATATTCTGACTTAAAAAAGCTTAAAATAGAAAATTTTAAATAAAAAGAATATTGGTTAAATAAATTTAAATTGACTTAAAAACTACAGATAATCATTTTCATTTTTACACATTGTCCAATGTATTATATTAGTTTCCTAGCACTACCATAAACAAATTACCACAAACTGGGTGGATTACAACAACAAATTTATTCTCTCATAGTTGGAGACTATAAAGTCTGAAATCAAGGTGTTAGCAGGATTGGTTCCTTCTTGGAGGCTATGAGGAAAAATCAATCTGTTTCATACCTCGCTTCTACATTCTGGTGGCTGAGACTCAGGCAATATTTAGCAGTCTTTGGTTTATACATGTATCACTCCAATATCTAACTCCCATTTTCACATGGCTTTTTCCTTGTGTCTCTTTTCTCTTTTTCTGTCTCTGTTCTCTGGACGCTCATGGTTGGTTGCAAAGCCTACCCTAAATTTGCATCATGTTAAAAGCCAAAGACCCTATTTTCACATAAGATCACTTTCACGAGTATCAAAGTTTAGGGCTTAGACATATCTTTTTGAAGCTAGTATTTGGTCTACTATAGGTACATAGCTTAGATAGTAGAATTCAGATGACTTGGAATAACATCAGTAAACTTTGTAAGTTATATGAGCCTGGTGAAATTTGGTAATGCTGATGATATATGTGATAAATGGAAGAACTCCCTTGCTTGTTAGGGAAAGAGCTTTAGTATGTTGAAAATAATTTGATATGTAGTAGTAATTATATTTTATAACTTTTCATTTCATAAAAATGTAACTCATACATTTACTGTAATTCATATCAATTATGTTTCATTGCTGAAACATTCTACCAGATAGACTCTACACATTATAACTTCTGTTTGACTAATATCTTAATCCAAAAGACTAATGGAAACAAGTTAAAAGCAAAAATAAGTAAAAAATAAGCAAAAAATAAGCAGAAATTTTTGTATCCTTTGTTGCTTTTTAGATCCTAAGGGCTAGATGTTTGATATCAGAGCTCTAATTTTTTTTATATAATATCTTCTTAATAATATTCAAATGTCTGATTTGTTTTTAAATTTAAATTTGTTCTTAAATTTAAATTTACTATATATTCTCTGGAATATCAGATTGTAGATGACAAGTTAGGAAGTATAGTAACCACTCTCCTTTGTATTTGCTTTGCTTATGCCTTTTTTTATTCCCAAAAATTTGGTTACAAAATAAATGCACTATTTTTCAAACATATTAGCAGTGTAAAAAAATTCAATTTATATGAGCCTTATAATTTTTTTAACCTTATCAAGTTCTTGAATATTTTTTTTATTATGTTATGTTAATCACCATACATTACATTATCAGTTTTTGATGTAGTGTTCCATGAAGTTCTTGAATATCTTAAGATCTTTTTTCTTTTCTTTGCACCTGGGGAAGCGAATTTTATCTGGGACTTTTTGGAAGGAAGATTATGACTTTTCTGTCATTCTTTCTAGGACTTTACATAGGTGGATATGCTGTTTCAAATTCAAGATCTAAAACACCAAACCTCTAAAAAATTATACAGTTTCGGATTTTATTTTATTTGAATGAGTCATTCTAGATTTGATCCTAGCCCACAAAGCTAAATACCACAATTTTATTTGTGATCTTCAAAACAAAATCATTTTTAATTTTAATTAGGTGTCAATAAAAAATAGTATGTTCTGTATTGGCCCTTTAAAATAATTTAAAACTTGTAAAATCCCCAAATAATCCTCTTGATTAGTGAGAGGCAGATGAGTTACAGAAGTCTTCTGTTAAGTTTCAGATGCTATGTGGAACTAGAAAAAAAAATAAGTCAATAATACCTTAACTTGATTTAGTGGTTTGGTTTGTTGGATTAGCTCTAGTAGAGAACAGAACCCCTAGAGAATTATATGCATGATAGATTAGGTTTTGATGAAGGACTATGATGTCTTTGGCATCACTTTTTATTGTTTCATGAGTTTTGCTATAATTATTTTATAAGTGGTTTTAAATCTGCCAACATTTTTATCACAGCCAGGATTAGGGTAGCTCTAAGAAACTTCCTGCCACTTCAGGATTTGAGAGATAATACAAAGTATTACACACAGTAAGTGTGTACTCTGTAAAGGAAAACTAAACAATTTACTACTAGGGTGCCTGGGTGTCTCAGTTGGTTGAGCCTCTGACTCTTGATTTCGGCTCAGGTCATGATCTCAGGGTCCTGGGAACAAGCTCAGCATGGGTCTCCCTGCTCAGCAGGGAGTTTGCTGGTCTCCATCTCCCTCTACTCCCCCACCCCCTCTCGTGCTCTGTCTCTCTCTCTGAAATAAATAAATCTTTAAAAAAAACCCTATATACTACTAATGGTATTGCACAAAGAAGGTAGAAAAGACACCTAATGCATATGATAACAAAATATCTTAACAAAATATTAAAAATCAATCGTTCAGGAAATGTGTGAGAACAATCTGGTATTGACATATGGCACCTCATTGGATATCTGAATGATTGGCTAGCTAGGCAGGTGTGTTTTCATCTTAGTGAGGATGATTGTCCTGATAGAACTGGATTATTTTATTAAATATATAGATTGCATTCAACAAAGCTACTGAAAACTTGCTTTGTGTAAGGTGATTGTTATATGCTGTAGAGGATCCCAAAATTAATAAGACAAAATGTCTTCTTTAGAAGTGGGTTAGGTCTTTAGGGGTACACAATTTGTATACTGATAATCTCGACTGAGGTACATAGATAAGTGCTATGTGACTGTAATTCTGATTAGATAGAGACAACTATCAGTTCAGGTACTCAAGCATAGTCCCTGGAAAAGGGAATTTTGATGTAGGTCCTGAAAGATGGGAAGTTTTTCAATAGTTTAAGGTAAGATAAAGATATGGTATGAAAACACACACACAAGTAGGAGGGCAAAAATTTTTATTATTTATTTACTTATTTGTTTATTTAGAATGAAAATCTATTTTGCCTAGAATATAGGGCTCACTGAGAATTATAGCTGGAAAAATAAATGTGCCAGGTGTAGGAAATTATCTTAATGTTAGGCAAAGATCTAGAGTAATATTATCTAGAAATTAAATTTAAATCAAACTCCAAATTATTTTTTATCTTATAAAAATTTTATTTTAAAGGGACAAACTATATAGTTGCTTTAAAACTTAAAGGTGTATATATATATGTGTGTGTGTGTGTGTGTGTGTGTGTAGGTCTCAAACTTTCTGAACTGAACTAATTCCCTCTCATTGGTTGATGAAAAAAATTATATGAAGCAAGTACAAAATGTCCTTGGCATTCGTACATTTGACATTTTAGATTTTGACTCGATAAGAGGTACCGTGAAAGTCTGCAGCACTAATAAATTGTGTTTTTGCTGAGGCATACTTTAAATAACATATATTTAGAGCTAATTTGGAGATAGTCACTTGCTTAGCTCCTGAGCCTAAGAAATCATCAATTCTCTAACCATAATCTCAAACACATTTTATTTAAGAAATTAAGTACAACAGTTGTATAGGGATTTACAACTTACAGTGTACCCTACTCTCAATGTCCAGTAGTTACTTTACTCAAATATTATAGTAAGGAATTTCAAAAGCTCCTCCGTCTGTCTTGAAAAATCATTTACTTTCATATTTCTCACTTAAGGAAAAAATGAGATGTCGAAACATAATACTTAAAACATCTATGGATAAGATAGTACAAACTGATGACAGGCAAAATGTATGAAGGGGAATGGGAGATACAGGCTTCTAGTTATGGAATGAATAAGTCATAGAAATAAAAGGCACAGAATAAGGAGTATAGTCAATGATATTGTAACAACATTGTATGGTAATAGATAGTAGTTACACTTGTAGTAAACATAGCATAATGTATAAACTTGTGGAATCACTATGTTATATACCTGAAACTAATGTAACATTGCATGCCAATTATACTCAAATTAAAAAGTAAATAAAAAATAAATAAAACATCTTATTGATTTCCAATGAAGTGTAATATACATTTTGACTATAATTAAGGTCTTAGGCAGTATAAGAAATCTATTTATAGTACTACAACAGTACTCAAGTCCAGCTATGATATTTAAAAAATAAGCCTAACTTTATTGAAGGCGTAAGATAAAACATAGTATTTTCAGTGCAGTTTTGAAGAGATTTTCACAATCTATAGAGCCAATGGCAGTTTGACCCACTTATGTACCATCTTACAGATTCTCTCTTGAGCAAAGGAAGGGGAGAGGTATAGGACATATTTCAACAACAATCATCCAACAAAAGTGTCATTGTATTTGATTTACATTTTTTTAAGAGTTGTAGGTTTTCTGTATTGTGGGAAAATAGATTTCAAGAAACACACACCTAAATAAGTTACCTTTCTTTTTTATTTCAAAGTGAGTTAGAGCCTTATAGTTCATGCTGGATGTGTACCTACACTTAGGCAAGTTCAATATTGGGCTTTTTTATTCTTTATTCTTTTTTAGAAAAAGATTTAATTTTCTGATTTTTACTAAAGGAGACAAATAGATATTGATGATATCTTTCCAAATAAGACAAGGTGACTGAAGAGTTTCAGGTAGTGTACTAATAAGAGTTTGTGTTGCTTTGGAATCTTTAGTTTATTTTTCATTATATGTTTTATTCTCTTTTGATGGAGACCTGGTGATCGGGCTCCTATATGATTTCTTGGCAAGATTTTGAAGTATTAGCAACATTTGGAAGGCAAATAAACGTAATCATAATCATCTCCTGGACTTAATTCACTAGTGCTCATTTCAGACTCTTTGTTACTTCCTCGTCTTTAGAATAATTTCTTATTTTGTTTTGTCAGGAAGGAGTAACATAAAACCAAATTAAAATTGTAAGCATTACTGGAACTGAAAGAGCCATCCAAATATTTTTTAGAAATAGTTCTTTTTTTTTTTTAATTTTCATTTTGGCTCCCTTTATACCTTGATGTACACATTGATTTTCTACTTCTGTTAGTTTTTCTTTTCTCTTCTGTTTTTCTTCTTTGTGAATTTCTAAGTTTAGTTTTAGTTTGCTCAGGTTTGTCTTGAAGATAACTTCTTTTGTGTTGGTAATTCTTTCTAGGTGAATAAGCCTTGGTAATTAGTTAATTTTGTCCTTGTTACATTGACAAACATTTTGTTCTACATTTTCAGGTATGTGTATGTTTACTAGAGGGTCTGCAAATATAATTCTTTTCAGTTCAAAAGATTTCCCTGACAAGTAACTCATTTTGAAGTCATTCAAGGTATCAAAGTTATTAAGATCATTAAAACTTTCTTCCAACTGATGGATGGACAGATCCAGTTCTGTGAAAGACATTGTCAGTAGATTATGTTCAACTGAACTGGAATATTCAAAATCAAAATGCCTGTTTTGAGCAATAGTAGGTATTGGCTCTTCTACTTCTAATGGTTCTCCTTGTTCTGGAAGGTCAGCTTCCTGAGGATGAACTTGATGCAAACACCTTCACAAATAAGTCCTTGGAGTCATCATTTCTACTGGAGTCCATTCCAAACAGACATACTCACTGGTCCTGAGCAGGTTCTCTTTGTTCTGAAATACGTTTTTCTTACAAAGCAAATAGTTGACATTCAAGGTGTAACATTCTTTTCTCAGCTGTAAGATGGTATCTTGGGCTTCTCTCACTTTGCATTTTTCATTTTCCCAATCTAAAACATTCTATTGTAGTTCAGATCACTTTTTAAAAATATTTTATTTATTTGAGAGCCAGAGAGAGAAGAGAGTGATCATGTGAGCATGAGCAGGGGAGAGGGCAGAGGGACAGGCAGAAGTA
Organism: Leptonychotes weddellii; assembly: GCF_054177405.1. Classification (NCBI taxonomy): domain Eukaryota; kingdom Metazoa; phylum Chordata; class Mammalia; order Carnivora; family Phocidae; genus Leptonychotes; species Leptonychotes weddellii. The sequence continues at coordinate 52,437,457 of NC_138372.1, forward strand.
GACTCCCCCCTGAGCAGGGAGCCCAACACAATGCAGGGCTGGATGCTGGGCTCAATGCTGGGCTCAATGCCAGGCTGGGTCCCAGGACCCTGAGACCATGACCTGAGCCAAAGGCAGACACTTAAATGACTGAGCAACCTAGGCACCCCTGTAGCTCAGATCATTTTTAAACAGTATAGAAATGATGGTGATTATTTGGTATAGCGCAACTACAAATGAGTTGGAGTTTCCTGATCTCTGCTAAGTTATTATTCCTTTCTCTTTTCTTTATTTATGTCTTCAAGACTAACCTGAAAAGACTATTTAAGGCACCTTTCTTTGGCCATCTTCTATTTGGCCACCACCTCTGCTATAGCCATCCTCTTCTCATCCCAAAGCTCTGTGAGGCTGCTGGCATGACCCTCACCCCCAAAGACTGTGACACCATCTCCTGTCTTCTGTGACTTCTGCAACCACATTTGAAATTCTCTGTTGCACTTACCCACTGGCTATCTGGATATGGTCATGTGATGTGAAGATGCTGCCAGTCATTCAGGGAGAGTCCTTCTCTGCCAGGCCGCATCCCATCACACCTTAAAATAATTTAATAAAAAATATCACAACCAGTTACCTTGCCATATGTAGTCCCTAACTTCGTTTCTTTTCAGCTTCTTTGACAAGTTTAGTAAATACTTGTTAGATGTCTTCAATGTACTAGACATTTTGCTGGGTGATGGAGTACAGAAGTGAATAAGACATGTTAAGAACCCTGTCCTCAGAGATGTATATTCTACCAAATGTTTTATCTAAATAGCTTTAAAATAAGAACTGGAATTTTCTTTAAGCTGCCATGTATACCTTCAACTTTACATACTGGAAAAAAATAGAATTTATTAGAAAACATGTTCATATAGTCTAACATAACATATTTATGAAACTGGTATTTCTCCATAGAAAAAAATTTCCAGATAAATGGGATATCTGATGATTAGCAGAGGCAGCATGAAGACATTAGACTTTTTAATTGTGATGAGAAATAACCAGGCTATAAAAGCAGGCAAAGGAGAATGGAAGGAGACTGTGGACTTCACAGTTTGACCTTGCGCCAACCTTGCTTTATTACAATTGTTAGAATATTGCTTCTATTCTGTAATTCAGGAGATAGTATATTGTACTCTCTCATTATTCAAATCTAACCCACTTCTACATATTCATAAAAATGATTAGTTATACAGAACAATAATAGAAAATTATTAAATATTATTAATCTTTACATTCTAAGCTGAAAAAATTTTACTGTGTAAAATCAAAAGATTAGATAAATTTATGAGGCTATCTTAATTTTTTATGTATATACATAGAGATAATAGAAAAAACTAAAACTGAAGGGAAAAAGAAAAATCAACACTGAACCCACCACCCAGAAATAAACACTAATAACACTTAATACTAAAAATATCTCACTAATATGACTACTATTATAATTTCCATTTTATGGATGAAGAAATTGAGACTGAGATGTGTTAAGTGACTTATACAATGGGGCCGAGATAGTAAGTGGCATAGATATGATTTGAACCTGTTAACTTCAAAGCCCTGTTTCAAGCCAATGTGAATAATTGTTTTTATGTTATGGTTTCTTATGGGGTGTGTGTGTGTGCGTGTGTGTGTGTGTGTGTGCGTGTGGTGTGTGTGTGGTGTATGTATTTTATTTAACCAATACTCCATTTTTGGATATTTAGGTTGTTACATTTTTTTCTTATACAGTGCTACAGTAAACACTGGACATCTTGCCCACTGTTTTATACAAGAAAATGCCTAAAAATGAGAGAATTTGTACAACTGACATTTTGCAAACTACTTTCCACAATTATTTCCCACAATCTGTTTATACATACAGAAAAAATAAAAAGAATATTATGAACCCCAGTGTATCCCATCAGCTAGCTTCAACAGTGATCATCATTTTTACTACTCTTGTTTCATTTATACTGGTGTTTATTTTGTTTACATAATTTTTTTTAAAGATTTTATTTATTTGTTTGACAGAGAGAGACACAGCGAGAGAGGGAACACAAACAGGGGGAGTGGGAGAGAGAGAAGCAGGCCTCCCGCCTAGCAGAGCCCAATGTGGGGCTCCATCCTAGGACCCTGGGATTATGACCTGAGCCAAAGGTAGACGCCTAACAACTGAGCCATCCAGGCACCCCTGTTTACATAATTTTTAAAGAAAATTCAGAGAATATATCACTTTGCCCATGAGGTCTTCAGTGTGTAT
>NC_138372.1:52440213-52519723 GCF_054177405.1 Leptonychotes weddellii
CCTTAGTAAATTGCTTCTGTGTCTTTTGTTCATTGCACTATTTGCCATTTTGGAAGAATGAACAAGTCTTTTGTTGTATTTTAATGTAACTAGACTAGAGATGTGTAATTTTTTTACATAGAACATTTTTAAGAGTGCTTTGAAAATGTTTCTAATCTAACAAGAAACCTTTCTTATATGGCTTAATTTATTATAACACATAGTGGTTAAACTATTACAATACTGGTGAATTTATTCAATCTTCAAGACAAAAATATTTCACAAATTTAAGGAAAAACACAGTTTTCTATACAGAAATATATTTTTAAAGATTTTATTTATTTATTTGACACAAAGAGAGAGAGAGAGAGCACAAGCAGGGGAAGCAGCAGGCAGAGGGAGGGAGAAGCAGACTCCCCGCTGAGCAGGGAGCCCAATGCAGGGCTCGATCCCAGGACCCTGGGATCATGACCTGAGCCAAAGGCAGACGCTTAAGGACTGAGCCACTCAGGCGCCCCTATACAGAAATATTTTTAAAAATACAGTTTTCTATAACAAACATCTTCAGACTCATAGTTAACACATTAACAGTTTTTGAATTTTTACTATATCTGACTATAAAAAAGATCTTTGCTCTTATTTAATGTACTTAAGCAAGAAATTAAACTAATGATGAAAATATGTAAAATAAGTATAAATTTAATTAAAGTATTATGGAAAATGTACATAAATATTTGCTATTTCTTTCCAACAAAAGGTAATGAATAACCTGGTTCTTTTATTCTCAAAACACTGTGTCAACAGGTTTTTTTTTTTTTTTTTACTTCATATTTCTCATTAATACTCTTGAAATTTGTGACCAATGATATTATACTTTAACAAAACTGAAATTAAAATCATTTAGCTCTTAATATATTTTATTTTCAAAGTACTTTTTTTTTTAAGATTTTATTTATTTGACAGAGAGAGACACAGTGAGAGAGGGAACACAAGCAGGAGGAGTGGGAGAGGGAGAACCAGGCTTCCTGCTGAGCAGGGAGCCCGATGTGGGGCTTGATCCCAGGACCCTGGGATCATGATCTGAGCCGAAGGCAGACGCTTAACGACTGACCCACCCAGGCGCCCCAATATATTTTATTTTCACAATTTTTTCATTTTTTATACATTATTGATAATAAACCTTTGCTGCCTGAAGTTCTGTGACTATTTTCCTAGGTTGTCATTTGCCTTTCACTTTATTTACCATCCTTTAGATTTGTAATAATTTTTAAAATATATGAGGTAAAATATGTCAGGACAGTTGATTTTCATTATTTCATAGTAGCTATGTTCTTATTAAGTTGCTACAAACACAGAATAAATGAATATTAAATCATTGCTCCTAGTGGAAATACTGGTCACAGTTTTATTCACCAGTCACTATATAACCTTGTTTTATGTGTGTTCTCTTTAAAAGTACCTTAGTTAATATATATTGTTGATTCATTAACATTGAATTCATGGCCAGTAGCACTCTAACTCAGGCTTGAACAAAACTTATCCAATGTATTTCCCTGTAAGATTCATGACAGCCTTCTTCTGCTTAGGGTCGCTGACAGCAGTTCAGCACTATGCTGGCAGAACATTTTAAAGAGAAAAATTACTGACAAAAAGTGCAAAAATGCAAAACTATGGCACTAAAGACCACAGAAAGGACATTTGTTTGAAATGTGAAAAGGGAAACAAGGCAAAGCATTGCCTTGTTCCACCTCAGCTGGAAATGTCCACATTGAGCAACTCAAAATTTTTGTGACTCTGTATCCACGTGACCACAAATGGCCAAAAATATAGGTTTAGGTATTACAAAAATTTTTTTGTGGAAAGGCAATGAATTCACAATATCCAAATAGTGAGGATGGACTGTATTTTCTTTTTTGATTCTTTGCTTTTCTAAGTCACCCACATTTAATGATGTCTTTGAATAATCCTATTACGGCCTAATGTTATTGATTTATATTGCATTAAAAGTAAATAATTGTATTTCAGTGAACTGCAATTTAAATAATATACCAAACCAGTGTTTTCTGCAATAAAATAGTGTACTGTAGATTCTTAAGAATTTAAAAATTTAAGTGGCTACATCAAATCTTGATCTAATATGAGATTTAAAAAATCATCATTCATGCTTTTTTCTAATCAAAAACACTTACACTTTATATAATTTTCTATAGTCTTTTGTTGGAATTAGTATTCTAATACCTGGAAAATATTTGGATCAATGTAAATTAAATTTATGAGAATTTTAAGAATTTGGTTATTGGATGTTCTGCTTTATGCTTTAATATAGAGAATTTAATTACTAGAAAATGGCCATATCCTGGCTTGAAAATAAGCCTTTGTGAAAAATTTTTAATGAGAAATTTAGGTTTATTCTGAAACTCGTATTACTTACGTAGGAGCTTCTTTTTGCCTTAAGTGCATACCCATAATGGTGAAGGAACATGTCAGGAATCTTAGAATGTTGGTATTAGGAACTCTTTTCTTAAATTGATTTGTGTATTTTACAACAGGTTATGTAATTTACCTAAAACATTTCTAATGTTTTTGGTTTAATTATGTAAAATAAATATATGTATACACACATACATAGTTATTTTTACAACAACTCTGTATTGAAGATATTGCTATTTCTACCATATAAATGAGGAAATTAAGGCTCAGGGGCTTAAAGAACTTATCCAAGTCAATTAAGTTGCCCAAGATCACACAGCAAGTGCTAAAACCAAGGCTTATCTTTTCACCCTTCATACTATTAACTCTAGTCATATTAAACAATTTCATGTTCTCTAGTTTGGCATATTCTTTTTCACTTTTTGGCCTTTCTATATGCTAGTTCCTTTTCCTCAAACAATCCTACCTTCCCCAACCATCTTCACTTAATGAACTTTTACTCATCCTTCAATTTTATTTCCCTCATCCTTCGTTTTCAGCCCAAGCATCATCTTCCAGTCTGTGTGCGATGTCTCTCAAACATAGGCGTTAAACACTCAGCACATTCATGTTGATATTGACCTCATTGTATTAAGTTTGCTGCTTTTCTTGCTTGTATGTACAATTAGTGGTCAGGGAATAGGTCTCATTCACTGTTGTATTCTCAGTCCCTTGCACACTGACTAGCATATAGTGAGACCATTTGTTGAAATATTTGCTGCTTAAATAAACATATATTTCTAAATATTGAGCAAGCAACATTTTTCTAGATTCAGCAAATGTAAGCATTTCGGTAAGTTTTGAGATGGTAGATTTCCTGAAACCATTATAATTGACTTAGGAGAGAAAGCTAAAGAAGAGGAATTATTCTGGAAAGATGTCTTCCTAGTGTCATTATGTTATATTTACAATTAAGTGACGGAAAACATTATATGTATATATAATCCAAGAGGAAAGGATAATAAAAAAGATGGCTTTTCATTAAAAGCATGGAAAACAGTAAAAACTAGTGTGTAAAAATATTTATCTGACATATGATTGTGAGAATACAATATTATCATTCATAAAACTTTAGCAATTAGAAAACATTCATCTCATCAATGAGATACCTAATAGCTCTTTTCTTGACAAACCAGTTTGCTTTTTATTTCATATTAATTAAGATAGATCCATATATCATATATATACACACAAGCTTTTTATTGTAAAATTTTACTGGTTTACTTACACTTATTACGAGTATTTATTAATCACTTTTGTGCTTGAAATGGCACATGGGAGGGACACCAACATGAAATAAGTGTGATAGACACAGATCCTCTTCTCAGAGAACATTATTGTTAAGACAAACACCCAGGAGCACAATAAGAAACTGTTCATTATAACAAACAATTTCCAAACCCAATTCCATTGTCAACATATTTCAAGCAATGTTAAATACAATTGGAATATAACACTGGAGTATGTGATAACTGTGTATCACTCTTTTTATATGCCACTAAAACTGAAGGCAAACCAGCTAGGGAATGTGTTTATTTTTACCTATCAGTGCTGTAGGCAGATAAAACTCTCATTTGTCCTGGCCTCTGTGGCATGTTGATATTGCTGGCCAAACACCAATTTGGGCTGTGTTCTTTTGTGCAGGAAGGAACAGGAGCAATTTAAATCACCCTTAGGCAACTTTCATTGTCTTCATTCATGTTCCCTTTCTTGGCACTGATTACTTATCTTGGCTCTCCTATTAACTTCTGTGTGACTTGAGGGATACAGAAATTTAACAACTTGCGTGATCTTTCTCATTTGTAAAATGCAACTAATTTACTTACTGTGGCAATGAGCAGAATTCCTAATAATACCAGGCAACTCTAATTACTTGAATTACTGGAAACAATTTGCCACAAATTTGGAAACTATACACAGGTTACATAAAATGTCTATGTAACATATAGATATTTCCAGAGTGTACCCCACTGGGTAGTACAAGAACTAGCTCAGATATACTGTATTTGTGTTTTTGCAAGAGCCTGGGGTAGTTTTCTCTACTTTTTCTTAATAGCCAAATATTTTGTTTTAAGCTAAACACATTCTTTTAGCTAAATATTTGGCATCAGATATTCAGATTAAATATCAATATGCTGGACTGTAGATCCGTGTAATTACTCTTCTTGCTTTAAAATCCTTTTTTAGATTTTACCAACAATGTAATCCTTTTGTAAAGAATTTATAAACACTTTTGTAGCAAAAACTCTTATTTCCCTTCTCTCTTGCCACTTTTATCTATAGAGGCCAAAATGTAATTTCTCATTTCTCCAGCCTCCCTTGCAGCTAGGGATGCTTGTAACAATAGTTCTGGTCAATGAAACAGCAGATTACTGGAGGTGGTTCTTGAAATGATTTTGGTTTCCTAGTAAAAGAAGCAGAGGCTACTGATAGCCTTTTTTATCATGTTGAAAAAATTTCCAGTAACCATCTTGAGGAAAAGACCAAAATAATAACAGAAAAAAAGGAGCTGACTTTACTGAGCTATTAAATCAGTGTTACGAGCTTCCTACTTTCAGAATTCCAACAATGTGAAGAGGGGAGGGGGGTGGGAGGATGGGTTAGCCTGGTGGTGGGTATTGAGGAGGGCACATTCTGCATGGAGCACTGGGTGTTATGCACAAACAATGAATCATGGAACACTTCATCTAAAATGAATAATGTAATGTATGGGGATTAACATAAGAATAAAAAAAATGAAGAAAAACAAACTGTTATTTATTTAAACCATTGTAAATGGATTTGTTTTAAACTAAACACATTCCTGAAACAAGAAAAGAGTATAAATGTACATGCAATGTTATATATATGAATATACATATGTTAATGAAGCAAAAAATTTGACAAAAAATTTAATGTATGAAATGAAGGTTACTATGAGGTTAATGAAAATCACTATTTTAGCAAAAATAGTATAAAGCTTTTAAAAACTTATACTGTTATAACTACACACTGCATTGAGAAAATCCCCACTGATCAAGAAGCAATCACCTCCTAACATCTCATGGCACCCCCCCTTCACACCCTCACCACAGAAAAGATAAGAATTTTAACTCCTTTGGGGCTAGTCAGAGGATGGGACTTAATCACTGATTAGGTATTACCAAGATTCCCATTAATAAAACTGTTAATGTACTATAATTTAAAAGACAAAGCAAAATTTAAATGTGATTATCAAAAGAATTCAATAAATATTTCTCAAGTGCCGTCTATGAAAGCAGTACTGTGCTAACCCTGCAGTGTTTACCAAAGAAGTATAATTCTTAATATTTGCCTTTAAGAAGCTTACAGTAAACATTGGATATATTTAAAATAACCTTTAGTGTAATTATAGTGCAGTAAATAAAATTTAATGTCCATTTCAGCTACCTAGAAAGTGGATTTTTGTTAGTAAAATCCAGTAAAATTTTTATTAGTAAAAAGATTAAATTAGTAAAAGTATTAATTTTTTATTAACAAAAATAAAATCCTTTTTGTTTTTGTAAAAAAAAATATGCCTACCTTTTGTAGTTACATTCTAAAATAATTTATAGAGGGGCACCTGGGTGGCTCAGTCGGTTAAGCCTCTGACTCTTGATTTCAGCTCAGGTCATGATCTCGGGGTCATGAGATGGAGCCCCACATCAGATTCTGTGCTCAGTGTAGAATCTGCTTGGGATTCTCTCTCCTTCTCCCTCTACCCCTACCCCTGCTCCTGTGCTCTCTCTCTTTTTCTCTTTCTCTCTCTAAAATAAAAATCTTAAAAAAATAAATGAATAAAATAAAATAATAAAATAATAGGTCAATTATTCTCTATTAAAATAAAAATCTTTAGTAATACCATAGCACATTAAATCTAGTGTACCCTCATAAACAAATTTTTAAAAAAATAAAAATACTCTATACTATACTAAAGCCTTCAAGTCCTTTGTGTTTGCTTCCTTGATTAATTTAGCAATCTTTTATTTAGAGTTATCATTATTATAATGTAGAAAATTCAGTGGGAAAGAATTTTTCCAAAGGCTTGATGACTTAATACATTCATGGACTTTATGATAAGGGGAAATAATATTCTAAAGCCTAGAAAGACCATCTGAAAAGAAGTTTCACTTAAAATACTCCACCTTGCTAATGAATAGCCAAAGTTAGTCTGGCTTCAACCTTAAAGATATGTTGTGAAAAATGTTAGCCTTGCCAAGTTTCCAGAGAAACGACACAACTTGTATTTCAAAGTGGAAGGGACACATTTAGACTGGAAAGAGATAGGCCAGAGTAGGGGCAATGAGAGTAATTGAAGCATTGGTCCATAATGAACTACATCATACTCAATGAAACTTCCATGTTCATAATGTACTGCAAGAAATTGAGAGGAACATATGTTCCTTAAGAAATTCTGTCAGAACTTGTGCTTAACTTTAAACCACTTGATAACATTTAAATGTTGGAGGTCAAAGTTATTCATTGTTCTTTGAGAAGAATTTAATTTCCATATTGTATTTGCATTTTTAATCCTCCATCTATTTCAAGCTACATGACAAAGAAATTCAATTTCTAATCAGTAACACAACCAGCAATTGTCTGGTGTCCAGTTTCATTGTTAGTGGCCCCTTTTTTAATACATTTTACTCACAGCTGTGGCAGTTGAATGGATGTCCCAGTTACATTGGAATATGGGTGGCAGCAGCTAGAGATTAGAGTTCAGCTCCAGGAAGGACTAGGATGGCATCTAACATAAATCGAGAAGCTATAAGTCAAATGCAAATAAATCAGCAAAAACAAGTACATACCATTTATATGATGGAATGGATCATATCTGACTTGCTTATCCTTCTATCACAGCACCTACTACAATGCCTGGCACATAGTAGGTTCCCAATCAATAGCTATTGAATCTCCAGTTTAAAAAAAAACAAGGTCAGAAATACCCTGGGAGTGTTATTTATAAGAAGACACATTAGCAACAAGGATAGAATGTGATGCAAAAATCTTTATAAGTGAAAAGATATGTTATAAACTTAGAGTCAAAAATCAGAAATACTCTGAGATCTGGTGGGGCTTACGTTTACAAATGGAGAAAATTATTTTGTCTGCAGTACTCAGCACCTCAGCCCTTATGGTCGTGGTAGCTGACTGCTATAACAAAAAACTCTCCGAATTTCAGCAGATAATTGTAATAAAAGATTTATTTCATATTCTTTTGAATGTCCCATGCAGGTCCATAGGGTGCATTCAATGCAAGCAGTTATCCAGAGATTCACGCTCCCTCTATTTTTTTGCATATATTTCCTCTAAATCTTTAGATATTTCTCCATCAACCAACAGGTGAAGAAAGAGAATGAGGTATTTATGTACTAAGAAATAGGCACACATCACTTCCACTCACATTCCAATGTTTAAAAGTAAGTCACAAGGCCACACTTAAAGGGTATGGAAAATGTACTCTCACATTGCTCAGGAGCAAGAGGAGAACATGGAAATTGGTCAGCACTAGTGGCATCTGCTATATAGTCCACTCTTCTGAACATCACGTATCTGTTTAATTGTTTTCCCCATGCATAGAATATACTCATTTCTCTTCCAGGAGGCAACCCAGAATCTCATTTAGTCACTGGATCCAGGTCAAAGCACAAGGACAGTACTTGGGTGGTAGGCAATCCTCTCTGTAGGATCTGGACATGATTCCTTGTGGGCCAGCAACCTAAAAACTAAAAGGAAAAGTCATCTACACTTTCATACCTAACTATATGCAATGATTGAACATAATTAGAAAACACAGTAGGGGCGCCTGGGTGGCTCAGTCGGTTAAGCGGCTGCCTTTGGCTCAGGTCATGATCCCAGGGTCCTGGGATCGAGCCCTGCATCGGGTTCCCCGCTCGGCGGGAAGCCTGCTTCTCCCTCCCCCGGCCCCCTGCTTGTGTTCTCTCTCTGTCAAATAAATAAATAAAAATATTAAAAAAAAAAAAGAAAACACAGTAGAAACTTGTTTTCAGATAGAGAAAGAATAGAAGACACTCATCCATAACAGCTATGAAGTATGACTAGGCAGGATGTGAAGACCCCTACTGTGGTGTAGGTGGGAGGGATGTTCCTTAATTAGACTCCAGTTCTATTAAGAAGAACACACTCATCCATTTTTTCCTAAGACTCCTGGCTCCAGGGTCTGGGAAGTTCTTCCTCTTCCATTAGCTTCCATTGCCAGATCTGAGTGAGCCTACCTTGATAGCTGCCCCATGTTCACAGCTTATCTGGCAAATGCAAGTACTGGGGCCAAAGAGTTATTTTAAATATCAAATAAATTTAAGCTCCTCGTTTCTTTAGCCATAAAATTTTCTTGAAAACTTATTAGGGTTTGATCTATTTGACTCTGGTCAATTCTATGTCAGTAGCTATACCCAAAGTTCTTTCTTGTACATGTCGGTCTCTCTCCATTGGATGGTAGCTACATTAGGCCATCACACATGGCTGAATTTGATCTTTGCCATAAGGACTAAGACTTAGTAGGCACTTGACTCCCAGAGATAAATTATTTCCTATTGTTTGGAACCTAGAAGTAGTTGTCTTTAACATTCCTTCAAGGCCTCGGATTTGGGGACTTCCTCTTAAATATCACTTCTGCTAACAAACCTGCCCATTTTTGCTTAAGCTCGTCTCTTTCTCTCAAGATTCTGCTGAAAACAGCAATAACATCCAACACATGGTCATGTGGATCCTTTCTCATTACTTTCCGTGGAGCTATGGGCTCTGTGAGTATGAGCCTGCTTTTCAAGTTATCACTGGTGATAGTTTTACCAAATGTTTGAAAAGCAGAATAAGGCTTTCAAGCCTTGCAGCTTCTGACTCCTTGCCATTTGTGGCCCACACACCCAACATTAGCCTAATGCCCCATATTTTCGTTTTCGTCATGGTATCACCCAACTCTCAATCTCTATATTCAGAGAGGCTTACTGCTGCAGTAAACAACCTCAACATTGAATGGTTTAAACAATAAGAGATTCTTTCTTATTCCTGTCACAGTTCAATGTACTTTCTGCTTGGTGGATGGGTTGGCATGTGTGCAAACTCTATTTTAGCACCTCAGAGATTCCTGTCCCAGTTATTGTGACTCCTAGACCAGCAGTTCTCAAAATTATGGTCCATGGGCCTTTGTAGGGAGGTGGTGGCCCATAAGGCCAAAACTTTTTGGTTTTTTTTCTTTTAGTAGTTAGTGGACATGATATGTCTTTTTCAGTACGTTGACATTTGTACCAATGTAAAAAAGTAACGGTGAATAGGACTGCTGGTGACTTCACACGAATCAAAGCAGTGGCATCAAAATGTAATCATAGTCACTGTCTTCTTCACTGCCACTCACTTGCAGTCAAAACATTATCAGTTTCTTAAGAATATCCTTGATGAGAGAAGAATAATTATTTTAATAAATCTTGACTTTTGAGTGCAAATCTTTTTCATATTCTGCATGAAGAAGTGGGTGTAGGCATAAAGCAACTCTGCTGCACACCAAAGCACAATGATAGTCTCAAGGAAAAGCCCTTTTTCTATTGTTTGAGTTTCAAGATAAACTTGTCTTTTTTTCTAGAATATGATAGTGCTTGAAAGAACAGACAATTCAGATTTTGGTATTTGGTGGAAATTTTCTCAAAAACTAACAAATTGAGCCAATTATTTCAAAGACAACAATTGTCAGTATTTCTGACAAAAGGTAAAATTCAAGGTTTCAAGTAAAAATTGGAGATTTAGAAATTTAGAATTTAGAAATTTGTGCCACATGAGCTTGAAGGCTTCCCAATGTTTGAAGACTTTTCTGATGATATTGGTGGTAATATTCATATTGTCTAATGAGATGTGTCAACATTTGGAAGATAATGTACAACTCAATAATCCATTGTTTTCCAAAGGACTAATGCTTGATATTACAAAATCATGAGGTGGTAAACTGTCCATTCAGAGTGCAAGATAGAGCCATGGATTTTATTGTAACAAATATTAAAAGTCTGTTGATACAGTGTCAGATTCTGTATTGCAGTGAGGCTTTAACAAACCAGGAGCTTTTGTGAAGTATCAAAGAAGAATATCCAAAATCATCTTAAAATACTTCCTTTTCCAACTAATTATCTACATGAGGCTAAATTTATTTCATATGCAGAATCAGATATGAAAATATAGTTATGTTAAGCCAACATTAAAGAAATTCACAAAATTGCAAGTAACGACACTCTTCTCAATATTTTTTTGTGTTTGAAATTACAGTTATTTTTAATGTGGCTGCAATTAGAAAGTTCTTGACAATATTCCTCCCATTACAAGGCTTGTTCTCATCTTTTTCTATTCATTTCTACTTGTTATTTGCTTGTTTTGTAAATATGTGTCCTCTTTTTCTGTAATTACCATTTATTGAGCCCTCACTATAAATTGGCCTTGACAAGGTAATTTACTTTTATATTTCAATACTCAAAAAAAATTCCCATGAGGAAGAATTATCTCCATTTTGCAGGAGAGAAAATCTAGGTGCATGATGGTGAGGTAACTTACCCAACATCCTCTGGAACCAGAATTCAAACCTAGATTTAGCCCAATTCCATTGTATCTGTTCTTTCCACTTTCTTATATTCCATTATAGAAAAATGACTGTCCCAAATCAAAGCCTGGACATCTGATTTTCTATTAAATTATATTAGTCTTAATAGATTTTCAACTCTAACACACATTGTCTAGAATCTTAGGATTTTAGGAAATCTTTAGAACTTAATTCAGAACATGTTCTTGTCTCAGATACATACAAGAGATTTTTCTCTCACTAGAAAATATCCTGGCTGATCAAAAAAAACCAAAATCTTGCCATTTGCAATGATATGGATGGAACCAGAGGGTATTATGCTAAGTGAAGTAAGTCAATCAGAGAAAGACAAGTATCATATGATCTCACTGATATGAGGAATTTGAGAAACAAGACATAGGGGAAGGGAGGAAAAAATGAAACAAGATGAAACCAGAGAGGGAGACAAACCATAAGAGACTCTTAATCTCAGGAAACAAACTGAGGGTTGCTGGAGCGGTGGGGGATGGGAGGGATAGGGTGACTGGGTGATGGACATGGGGGAGGGTATGTGCTATGGTGAGCGCTGTGAATTGTGTAAGACTGATGAATCACAGACCTGTACCTCTGAAACAAATAATACATTATATGTTAAAAAAAAAAAAAAGAAGATAGTAGGAAGGGAAAAATGAAGGGGGGCGGAAATTGGAGAGGGAGACGAACCATGAGAGACTATGGACTCTTGAGAAACAAACTGAGGGTTTTGGAGGGGAGGTGGGTGGGAGGATGTGTTAGCCCGGTGATGGGTATTAAGGAGGGCACGTATTACATGGAGCACTGGGTGTTATATGCAAACAATGAATCATGGAACACTACATCAAAAACTAATGATGTAATGTATGGTGACTAACATAACATAATAAAATCAAATTAAAATAAATAAATAAAATATCCTGGCTGAAATATCATAGTTGTTTAATAATTATACTCAATCTCTTTACTAGAATATGGCATTTATTTTTCACTCTCAAAGTCTGAGCTTGCAAATTGCCTTGTCAGTTTCTTTCATTTTTATTTGTAAAGATGTTTGTACCAGACTTTCTGACTAGTCTAATGGCAGCCACTCTGGCAAGTTCAGTCTCTGGAAGAGGTAAATTTACGACCACCCTCCTTATTTGTTGCCATCCTGCCTGTTAAGAATCTCATCACCCTCCTCTAGAAGTGTTTCAATAAATATGCTACATAATTCATCTGCTTTTCCTCAGTTTTTTCTGTTTTTCTCAGTCCAACTCTTCCTTCTCACTAGTGACTGATGGAACCACTCCCATAGTTCAAGCATTCAGTTCCCCTCAAATGTCTACTGAATTAAGTACAAATTCCAACTTGGAATGTATTTGAAGCCTCTTCCCATGCCCTGGAACTTCTTCCCTTACTGCCATGGACTTTCTCTAAGCCCTTACTGGGGACTAGACCACTCTTTTTCTAACTTGTGTTGTCCTCTCTCAGCCCTGTACCTGCCTATGTCTTTTCTTTCATCAAAGGAATAGGATGTCCTCTCCATCCTATTCAGACCTAATTAAATTCTTTTGATTCTTCAATATCTCTCTGAATCCTGACCTTTACCCAAAGCTTTACCAGACTATTATATATATTTTCCTTCTCTGAACTCCCAGTTTTCTATTTGTATCTTTCTTAGAGCCTCTATTATATTTTATTTTACTTTATCTTTTTGTATATTTGGCTTACCCTGAAATTAAACTCATAACTTCCTTGAACAAAGAAATCCTGCCTTACTCGTCATCTATCTTAATAACGCCTTATGTATAACAGTTCCTCATTGGTGTGTAGCTGTAGGTAAATATGCTTTCTACTCTCCTAAGTTTACTAATTATCTAATATAGGTGGAAAATTCTATAAGAATGAACATCTTATAGAAAGTAGATGGTTTTAGGGGCGCCTGGGTGGCTCAGGCGTTAAGCGTCTGCCTTCGGCTCAGGTCATGATCCCAGGGTCCTGAGATTGAGCCCCACATCGGGCTCCCTGCTCCGTGGGGAGCCTGCTTCTCCCTCTCCCACTCCTGCTTGTGTTCTCTCTCTCACTGTCTCTCTCTCTATCAAATAAATAAATAAAATCTTAAAAAAAAAGTAGATGGTTTTAAAATTTTTAAATTTAAATTTTTTAAGTTTTAATTTTAACTATATTTTTAAAAATTATTTTTAAATTTTAAAATTATTTTCTTGACACTAGTTTTGGGACAGAAACTGTGGTCCACATGTGGACCACACTTTCACCATAGTTATTCTCCAAATGACTTTTCTCTGCATATTACTTTTCATTAGTTCAGAATCATTTCCTACATGCTAGTCTATTCAAAAAGGTCATAAAAAGGCAAAATCCGTCATTCTTCTTATAACTTGATGATAATGTATAATTCTGTTTGGACTTAGCATCTCTGATATGAACTTCAGGACAACTCATGATTATTCTAGAACTGGAAGAAGATATGATGGACTTTATACATCAATATCCAAAGGTGTGGAACTCCTAGGAAATACCGGCTCTCATTAAAACCCAAGACCTGATGTAATGTTTACAATGAAGAGATTCTGGAGAACTGTACAGAAATTCATCTTGAAGTGGTGGTGAAATAAGCCATAACAGATTTTGAAGAGGCTCAGTGTCTTAGGGAAAAGGACAATATTTTAATCATATGCATTGCTTTTCCAAGTATAGGAAAGATCTTTTCAGTAATTCCCCATTATTCAATTTAGCATATGAAAACTAAAGATACTAAATATGGTCAAGGATTAGAAGCTTACAGCTCTATTAGAGGTGACTGCTCTTCATAGATGATGGGCTCAAGTCTGGCTTCAGGTCCTTCTCAAGGCTACACCTTAAGTATTTAGTTCCTAGTCTGCCTGCTCGGGGCAGGAACCAATTTGTCTGCCAACCTTGAGAGTGCTCAGACAATCTGTGTTAGTCAGAGTCCAGGTTTGCTTCTCTTTGGACCTTTGAGAAAGGAAAAAGAGTGGGACATGTGCACACATTTCTTTTGGGTATAGACACCTTGTAGTTGAATGGTTTGATAATAAGATGTATGTATATTCAACTTCAGTAGATAATGCCAAATTGTTTCTCAAAATTTTTGAACTATTTACAGTCACTCCAGCAGAGAATTCCTGGTGTTATTCATTGGCCCCTATGCATGGTACTGTCAGTCATTTTTAATTTTAGCCATTCCAGTGGACATGTAATAGAATCTCATTGTGATTTAAATTAACATTTTCCTGATGACTAATGATGTTGAGCACCTTTTTATATGCTCATTAGTCATTTGGATATGTTTATTTATGAAGTCCCTGGTCAAGTATTTTTTTATAGGTCACCCTTTTCTTATTTATTGGTAAGATTTCTTTAAATATTCTGTATAAATATTTTACATTGATTATATGTGAAATAAATATCTTCTACTCTATGGTTTGTTTTTCTTTTAATAAGCAGAAGGTTTTTAAAATTTTAAAATCTAATTTCCATCAGTCTTTTTTTTGGGTAGGATATACTCTTTTTATTCTCTATAAGAAATATATGGCTTCCAGAGTCATGAAGATATTCTCTTATATTGCAATCTAGAAGTTTTATTTCTTTGCTTTTTATATTTCAATCTATACTCACCTAGCTTTTATTTTTGTATGTAATATAAAGTAGATGTCAAGTTTTATTTAATTTTTTTTTAAAGATTTATTTATTTATTTGAGAGAGCGAGAATGAGAGAGAGTACATGAGAGGGGGGAGGGCTAGAGGGAGAAGCAGGCTCCCTGCTGAGCAGGGAGCCCGATGCGGGACTCGATCCCGGGACTCCAGGATCATGACCTGAGCCGAAGGCAGTCGCTTAACCAACTGAGCCACCCAGGCGCCCTATTTAATTTTTTCTAATATGACTACCTAGTTCATCTAGCAGTTATTACTAATCAAATGTCCACATATGCATTGTTTGTTCCTAGATCCTATTCTTTTCCATTGATCTATTTCTCTATCCATACTTTAATTACTGTGGCTTTATAATTATACTATTTGTGAGAATAGCCCTCCTTTCCTCTTCTATATTGGCTTGGCTGTATACTTTATATAGTAGATTATAATTGCCTGTACTTGTGTAGGTCCCTATCTCTATTACCTGAGAGTAAACTAGACTAGATCCATTTTCATATACATTTTAGAAGCAATTTGCCAAAACCTTTAAAAACACAAACTGCTTTGATTTTGATTAAGATTTATGAAGTCTATGAATAAATCTGGGGAGAATTGACACCTTCGGATAAGATTGTATCTTCCAATCCATATATCCTCTAGCTCTATAGATCTTCTTTACTTTTCCCTAATAATGTTTTATGGAATTTTGTAAGATATTATATGCATAATTCATTCTACTCTTACGTATTTGTATGCTATTGTGAGTGGTACTTAAAAAAATTTTTTTGAGGTATAATCGACAGAACTTTTATGTATTTAAGATATACAATGTGATGATTTGATAAGCATATAAAAGGTAGGAATAGCAAAGAATTTCCTTAATCTGATTAAGAGTATTTACAAAAGACTTATTTCAGACATCTTACTTAATGGTGGAATATTGAAATTTTATTCTGATTCTGAAAACCAGACAAAGGTGTTCACTATCACTACTTATATTTTAGTTGTACTTATACTCTCACGCGGTAAGAAAAAATTTTTTTTCTGGTATTTGGAAATAAAATTGAGTTTTGAATATTAATCTGTATCCAGCAACTTTGATAAGCTCTCTTGTTAATTAAAATATTTTATTTCTAGATTTTGGGGGATTTATATCCTCTACATTTATGCCATCTCTTATAATTATTATATATTGTGTTTTTTTCTAACATCAAATATATGAGCAAGATTTCACGTTCATACTAGCCTTCACTTGTTAATGTTGTGGAACCTCTAGTGATGCCCTCATTTTCATTCCAGGTAATATATATGTCTTCTCTATTTTTTTCTGAATCAGTCTCAGTCAGGAGCTTATCAATTTTGTCAATCTTTTCAAAGAACCACCTTTCAGCATTGCTAATTTTCTCAACTGTGTGCTTACTTGATATTTCAATAATTACTTCTATTCCCTTTAATATTTCTAAGTTTTCACTTTGAGAACTTTAATTTCTTGCTCTTTTTCTAATTTCTGTAAATAGGTGCTTGATTATTGGTTTTTAGCTTTCTTTTTAATTAATACATTAATTTATGGCTATAAATTCCTCACGAGTTTGGCTATAAACAAGTTTAGCTATAAACAAATATATCTACAAACTTTTTACAAGTTTTGGCTTATAGCATTTTTCTTATTCTATTAAAATATCTTCTTTTTTTTTTTTAAAGATTGTATTTATTTATTTGACCGAGAGAGATGGAACACAAGCAGGGGGAGTGGGAGAGGGAGAAGCAGGCTTCCCGCGGAGCAGGGAGTCTGATGCAGGGCTCCATCCCAGGACCCTGGGATCAGATGCTTAATGACTGAGCCACCCAGGTGCCCTATTAAAATATTTTCTAATTTCCGTTTGAGTTCTTTGAACCATGGGTTTTTTAGAATACTTATTATGAATTTGCAAACATCTGGATTTTTCTTTTTTTATATATGATTTCACTTATATGTGGAATTTAAAAAAACAAAACAAAACAAACAAATAGACTCGTAAATAGAGAACAAACTGTTGGTTGCCAGAAGAAAGGTGGGTGAGAGGGATGGATAAAATAAAGGGATTAAGAGGTACAAAGTTCCAGTTATACATTAAATAAGTGGCAGAGATGAAAAGCACAGCATAGGGAATATAGTCAATAATATTGTAATAATGTTGTATGGTGACAGATGGTAACTATACTTACCGTGGTGAGCATTGCAAAAGGTATAGAATTGTTGAATCAATATGTTAAAAAAAATAGTGATATGCCATTTTACACCTATCACAGGCACTAAAATGTAAAGGTATGTAGATTAGGTATTTTTCAAAGAAAGAAAAAATGGAGTTGGTGCAGCACTAGTCATTTATTCCAGTAATTTATTCCAGTTGTTTATTCCTGTTGATGATTTGTTAAATTCTGCTGGGAGTAGTAGATTTCAATCCTTTGAAATGTGAAGAAATTTGTAAATGTTCCATGTATATTTGAATACAATGTATATTTTACAATTGTCGATACAGTGTTCTGTAAATGTAAATAAGATCATTTTTAAATCATATTGTTCAAAACTTCTGTATACTTACTGATTTTTGATTTATGTTTTTTTGTGTATTTCAATTATTTTTTAAATTTTATTATGTTTCTTAATTCCAGTATAGTTAACATACAGTGTTATATTAGTTTCAGGTGTAAAATATAGTCATTCAACAAATTCTGTTGTTGGTAAGTGCATTCTTTAACCCCCATCACCTATTTCACCCATCCAACCACCCACCTCCTCTTTGGTGACCATCAACTTGTTTTCTATAGTTAAGAGTGATTTCTGATTTATTATTCAATCAATTACTGAGAAAGTTGAATGAAAAACTTACTGTGATTGCAGATTAACTCTTTTTGCTTCTAGAACTTCCAACTTTTTTATAACTTATTTGAGGCTATATTATTAGTTCCATAAAATATGAGCTGATTCCAGGATGGGTTTCAGTCTCTCCTGAGACCTGTCTATATCTGATTTGCCCTTATTTCTTTTTTTTTTTAAAGATTTTATTTATTCATTTGAGACAGAGAGAGAGAGAGAGAGCATGAGCAGGGGGAAAGGCAGAGGCAGAGGGAGAAGCAGGCTCCCCGCTGAGCCAGGAGCCCGATGTGGGGCTCGATCCCAGGACCCCAGGATCATGACCTGAGCCGAAGGCAGACGCTTAACCATCTGAGCCACCCAGGCGCCCCTGCCCTTATTTCTAGGATGTAATCCCCAAGAACACCTTGCTGACTGACTTATTTTGCCTAGTGTAATACACTCTAGCTCCATCCATGTTATGGCAAATGACAAGATTTCATTCTTTTTGATGACTGAGTAATATTCCATATCTTCTTTATCCATTCATCAGTTGATGGACATTTGGGCTCTCTCCATAGTTTAGCTATTGTTGATAATGCTGCTATAAATATTGGGGTGCATATATTCCTTTGAATCTGTATTTTTGTATCCTTTGGGTAAATACCTAGTAGTCCAATTGCTGGATCATAAGGTAGTTCTATTTTTAACTTTTTTGAGAACTTCCATACTGTTTTCCAGAGTGGCTGCACAGTTTGCATTCCCACCAACAGTGCATGAGGGTTCCCCTTTCTCTGCATCCTCACCAATACCTGTTGTTTCCTGACTTGTTAATTTTAGCCATTCTGACAGGTATTAACTGGTATCTCATTGTGGTTTTGATTTGCATTTCCCTGATGATGAGTGATGAGCACCTTTTTATATGTCTGTTAGCCATCTGGGTTCTTCTTTGGAAAAATATCTATGTCTTCTGCCAATTTTTTAACTGGAGTATTTGTTTTAGGGGTGTTGATTTTTTTAAGTTCTTTATAGATTTTTGATACTAATCCTTATCAAATATGTCATTTGCAAATATCTTCTCCCATTCTACAGGCTGCCTTTTAGTTTTGTTGATTGTTTCCTTTGCTGTGCAGAAAGAAGCTTTTTATCTTGATGAAGTCCTAATAGTTCATTTTTACTTTTGTTTCTCTTGCCTCTGGCAATGTGTCTAGTAAGAAGTTGCTGCAGCCAAGGTCAAAGAGGTTGCTGCCTGTGTTCTTCTTTAGGATTTTTATGGTTTCCTGTCTCACATTAAGGTCTTTCATCCATTTTGAATTTTTTTTGTGTGTGTATATGGTGTAAGGAAGTGGTCCAGTTTCATTCTTCTGCATGATACTGTACAGTTTTCCAACACCATTCGTTGAAGAGACTGTCTTTTTTCCATTGGATATTCTTTCCTGCTTTGTCAAAGATTAATTGTGTTAAAGTTTTATCTTTATAAAAGTTGTCTCAAGTCTGAGGATAGCTATTCACAAGCATATTCTTCCCATAGTTTCTGTTTTATAGTTGTTTTGGTTTAGATTTGTTTTCCATTTAAATTTTTAATTTACCTGAAATATAATTTGAAGTAAATATCTAAATTTTTTCTTCAAGAAAAGTAATTTTACCAATTTCTTTATTAAATAATATTTTGTTTTCTCATTGATTTGAAACCCTTAATTAGTATATACTAAATTATTTTCAGATTATTTCTGGTTTTATATATTGGTTCATTATAATATTTTTGTACAAATATCACAGTTTAATTATGTTAGCTTTGTAATACAGTTAATATATTTGGTGTTTGACTT
Organism: Leptonychotes weddellii; assembly: GCF_054177405.1. Taxonomy (NCBI): domain Eukaryota; kingdom Metazoa; phylum Chordata; class Mammalia; order Carnivora; family Phocidae; genus Leptonychotes; species Leptonychotes weddellii. Next base: position 52,459,565 of record NC_138372.1, read on the forward strand.
TTTTCATTGGGATTTTTCTTTTCAAAAACTATTTATTGGGGGTGCCTGGTTGGTTCCGTCAGTAGAGTATGTGACTCTTGATCTCAGTGTCATGACTTCAAGCCCCACATTGGGCATGGAGCCTACTTAAAAAACAAAAACAAAGAAACAAAAACTACTGATTCTCTAACATCATCCTTAATGGTGAGAAACTGCTGAAACTGTGAACAAGGGAAAGATGTTCCCTCTTACCACTCATTTTCAACGTTATCCCAGCTAATGCAATATGGCAAGAAAATTAAATCAAGGTATACAGAATAAGAGGGAAGAATTAAACCTTTTTCACAGGTGTCATAATTATTTATGTACAAAATTCAAGTGAATTAACAAAAACATTCCTGGAACTAAGAAGCAATAATAGGAAGGTTGTGGGATACAAGATCAATTCACATAATATGTCAGTTGTTTTCCTATATAGCAGCAATGAAAAATTGGAATCTGAAATTAAAAGCACAATACAATTTGCATTAGCACCCAAAATATGAAATACTTGGGCATAAATATAACAAAGTATGTACAAGTTCTATGCAAGGAAAACTACAAAATTCTGATGAAATCAAAGAACTAAATAAATGGAGATATATTCCATGTTTATTGATAGGAAGACTCAATATGTTCAAGATGTCAGCTCTTCTCAACTTAATCTGTCAATTCAAAACAATCTCAATAAAAATCTCAGCAAGTTATTTTGTGGATATTGACAAATTGATTCTAAAGTTTATAAAATAGCCAACACAATTTTGAAGAAGAACAAAATTGGAGGAGTGGCACCACAAACTTACTTAATATAAAGCTACAGTAATCAAGACAATGTGGTATTGGTGAAAGAATACACAAATATTCTTGCTCAATAATTCTGGAACAACTGCAAGTCCATATGCACAGAAAGAGAAAAAAATCTAGACAGAGATATTACACCCTTCACAAAAATTAACTAATAATGGGTCATACACTTACACGTAAATTGCAAAACTATAAAACTCCTAGTAGACAATATAGATTAAAACCTAACCAACCTTGGATTTGATGATGACTTTTTAGGTGCACCATCAAAGGCATGATCCATGAAAGAAATAATTAATAGGCTGGACTTCATTAAAATTAAAATCTTCTATCTGCTATGCAAAAGACACTGTCAAGAGAATGAGAAGACAAACCACAGAATGGAAGAAAATATTTGCAAAATACATGTATGATAAAAGACTTTTATCCAAAATATATGAAGAACTCTTAAAACTCAACAATAAGAAAATGAATGGCCAGATTGCAAAATGGGCATAGGACCTGAAAAAAAGACCTGAAAAAACACCTTACCAAAAAAGGTATACAGATATCAAATAAGCATATAAAAGATGATCAACACCATATATCATTATGAAATTGCAAAATAAAGCAACAATAAGATACCACTATACATCTACCATAAAGGCAGAATTTCAAAAACACTGACAACTGAAGTTGTGGAGCAACAGGAACTATCATTTATTGCTAGTGGGGATGCAAAATGTTATAGCCACTTTGGAAATAGTATATCTGCACAAACCTGCACATGGATGTTTATGACAGCTTTATTCATAATTGCCATAATTTCAAAGCAACCAAGATGTCCTTCAGGAGGTGAATGGATAAACTGTGGTGCACCCAGACAATGAAATATTATTCAGTGCTAAAAATAAATGAGCTATCAAGCCATGAATAGATGGAGAAAACTTAAATGAATATTGCTGATTGGAAAAAACCAGTCTGAAAAAGCTACATACTCTATGAGTACAGCTGTATGATGTTTTGAGAAAGGCAAAAACCATGGTTACAGTGGAAAGATCAGTGATTGCCAGGCTATAGGGGGTGCAGGAAAGTATGGATGGGCAGAGCACAGAGGATTTTTAGAACAATGAAACTATTCAGTGTGATGCTATAATGGTAGGTACATATATGTATTATACATTTGTGTTATACGTTTATATAAAAACACAAAATGCCTACATAATAATATGTATATTATCTGTTGGTCAAAACTTATACATTGTCCAATAACAAGAGTGAACCCTAATGTATATTAGATTTGGGGTGGTAATGATCATAATATATCAACATAGGTTTATCAGTTGTAACAAATGTACCATTCTGGTGTGGCATGTGGACAGTAGGGAAGACTGTGGTTACAGCAGGGCAGCAAGTGTATGGGAACTCTACTTTCTGCTCAGTTTTGTTGTAAACCTAAAACTTCTCTAAAAAGTAAAATCTATTTAAATAAAAATGTATTGGTTCTTCTCAAAAAGCCCTTATCATAACCACTTTGAAAACATTTTCAGTTGCATAAGAATTTTGTTTAAACTTTAAATAAAACTGTACAGTAAGATTGATTGACAGTTTTATGTATTTAGTATAGTAATTTCTTTCAAGGAGTATGTTCTTCATATCTTGGATATCGTTATCAGCTAGAAATGCCATCTCTTTGTAACCTTACTTAGGCATCTTGCTCTCGGCAACTTGTCCTCTCTAAACTCAATCATCCTATCACCTATTCTTCGAACACATTGAGACTCCATTCCCATAACAACTCTACACTCTCTATTGATTCTGTTTCATCTCAATTTTGACCTAGTTTTGATCCCTTGATAAATCACTTTAACCACTGTCTCTCCAATATATCTTCAGTTCCTTTCTCTTTGTCCTTTTTAGTCAGTGACAAGTTCTCTCTCTGCCTTTATTAATTCCTGGCAAAATTAAATAAACCCATGGTGCCATTAGAATTAATATTTTTATATTTTACTATTATGCTCTTGTTATCATTGTATATATACTGGTTCTTTATTATCTTTTTTACTTCCCCAAAGTGTAACTTGACTATATCTCTTCCAACTCTCAGCAACTTAAACTACTTTTCTTCTTAAATCAGAAAGAATATAAACATCATCAGATGTGAAGCTTTTCAATCCCTTGTCACTAAATCTATAATCACACTGACATGTGTACCCATTCTCTTCTCTTCCTTCCTACATCACAGTTCTTATAAAGTGACTTTTCGGCTCATGCCTGGGATTACATTATCTTCTACCTCCATCCGTCTGTTACCTGTGGTCTTTGCATTTTAACATCTCTCTCTTGTTCATTGCCTTCCTCATTTAAACTTCCACAAGTATTTTTCATTAAAAACAAAAATATTGTCTTTCACTACTTTGATTTCTATCCACACTATTTACCATCTATTTCTCTCCTGTTTACAGCAAAACTTTTTTTTTTTAAAGATTTATTGATTTATTTTTTAGAGTGAGAGAATGAGCAGGGGATAGGGGCAGAGGGAGAGGGAGAGAGAGAATCTCAAGCAGACTCCCCACTGAGTGGGGAGCTTGATGTGGGATTCGATCTCATGACTCTGAGATCATGATGTGAGCTAAAAATCAAGAGTCAGACTTAACTGACTGGGGCACCCAAACCCTCCTACAGCAAACAACCTCCTCCTCCTCCTCCTCCTTCTTTTTTTAAAGATTTTATTTATTTATTAGAGAGAGAGTGAAAGAGAGTGAGCTGGAGGGAGAGGGAGAGAAAATCTGAAGCAGACTCTGGGCTGATCCCATGACTGTGAAATCCCGAGCTGAGCCAAAACCAAGAGTTGGCCACTCAACTGACTAAGCCACCCAGGCATCCTTACAGCAAACCTTCTTAAAAGGGTAGTCTAGTTTCACACTGAGGACTATTTTCAATATTGTGTGATCCAGACTGTAGTGAAATTAGCACATATTTGTGTAGGGTAGATGTACAGGATTGCTACTGATAGGCCATGGATTTTAGTGTTTTAAGGTTTTATAGCTGCTGCCAAATTGACTTACAAAAATAACTGTAACAATTACCAACCCGTAAACAGTTCCATTTACCTATACTTGCCACCCTTACACTGTTACTAATAACTAATTTTGGTTAAACTGAAAGCTGAATGTTGTACTTCATTGCCTTTTTTTTCAGTAATATTGGTACTTTCTCAAATAGTCATTGGCTATTTCTTTTTCTATCAATTATGTATATCCTTTAGCCTTTTGTCTTTATGTTTCTAGGATATATTAGTAAATGTATAAATGGGTACTATAAATATTTTCCCATTTGGCTTATAAATTGCTTGATAGTTATGTAGCCAAATCTGTGATTCTTTTTTCTTTTGGCTCCTGGGTGACATGTTTCAAAAATCCCTCTGTTTGAGAGAATTGTCTACATTGATTGCCTGCACTTTTTGAAACCTCATTATACCTTAAACTACAGCCATGTGGATTTCCATCTCACTCCACTGCACTTGCTCTTGCCAAGTGACTAATGGCCACAGTGACTACAACTTTCATGAAATCCCATTTTCTGCTGTTTTACATGATACCATACTCTACTTATTTTGCTCCTTGCTTTCTGACTACCTCTTTGTCTATACATTCATTTAACTCAAAATTCTTTTTTTTTTAAGATTTTATTTATTTATTTGACAGAGAGAGACACAGCAAGAGAGGGAACACAAGCAGGGGGAGTGGGAGAGGGAGAAGCAGGCTTCCCGCGGAGCAGGGAGCCCGATGCGGGGCTCCATCCCAGGACCCTGGGATCATGACCTGAGCCAAAGGCAGACGCTTAACGACTGAGCCACTCAGGCACCCCTCAAAATTCTTAATTGTTGATATTCCTCAGAGCTTTGCCTCAGGACCTCATCTGTCCTCATTTCACACACACTGTCTTATGGCAATAATAATCATCTTTGAGTTTGATGTTATTTTGATGATTTGCAATCAAGATGATGTCCTAATTCTGTTTGACATTATTGTGGCCAGAGATTCAGGAATGCCAAGGTTCTACCCTACCAGTTTCCTTCTTTCCTTTCTCCATAATGCCCCGAGAGAGCTTTTGACAAAGAACAATAGCCAAAAAATGGGAGAGAAGATGCCATTTTGTTATCAAGATGTCAGAATACCCCTCAGTAAAGAGTTCTGTTTAATTAGGTAATAGTATGTTGTTTAGGTTTCTGACATCACCTTCCCCAAAAACCTTAATGTCTGCTTTTATATCTTATTACACTCTTCCTGGCTGCTTGATAAAGAAACTCACCCCGATAATCAGCCTTTTCTCAGTGTGTTCACAGCCTATTTTCAACTCTGTAGCTAGCCATTGTGTTCATCTTAATCTTAAATCTGATCGTGTCTGTGTCCTACTCAGGTCACTCCAAAGGCTCCCTGTTGACCTAAGGTTAAAATCTAAAACCTTTATCATGCCTTACAAGACTTTTTGATTGACCTCTATTTCCTTTTTTTTTTCTTTCTTAATATTTTTCTTCTCTCTGCAGCAGGCAGTCTGAATCTTGTTTAAATTTTCTAATAAAAATGTGTTCTCTCTGACCTTAGGACTTTTCACAAGCTGCTCCTTTCAGTCAGGACCCCATGCATTTCTTTCTGTAACCCTTTCTTGGATTTCAAAGACAGGGTGAGTGGCCACCCTTAGATGTGTCCATAGCATCTGTTGCTTCTTTCCATCCTCTAGCACATAGCATATTTTATTTTTCTACCTTGAATACATTTTGTAACCCCCACCCTAGACTTTGAGCTATATGAAGAAACAAAACAGGTTTTTTTTAAGATTTTATTTATTTATTTGACAGAGAGAGACACAGAGAGAGAGGGAACACAAGCAGGGGGAGTGGGAGAGGGAGAAGCAGGCTTCCCGCTGATCAGGGAGCCTGATGTGGGGCTCAGTCCCAGGACCCTGGAATCATGACCTGAGCCAAAGGCAGATGCTTAATGACTGAGCCATGCAGGCACCCTGAAATACAACAGTTTTGTTCACCATTTTATCCCCAACACCTAGCACAGTGACTTTGAGGGATTCAAGACTTTAGTGGAGGAAGTAATTGCAGATGTGGTGGAAATAGCAAGAAAACTAGAATTCGAAGTAGAGCCTGAAGATGTGACTGACTTCCTGCAATCTTATGATCAAAACTTAATGGATAAAAAGTTACTTCTTATGGATGAGCAAATAGAGTGATTTCTTGAGATAGAATCTACTCCTGGTGAAGATACTATGAAGACTGTTGAAATGACAACAAAGAATTTAGAATATTACATAATGTTAGTTAATATGACTCAGTGGCAGTTTTTGAGAGGATTGACTCTAATTTTAAAAGAAGTTCTACTATGGGTAAGATGCTGTCAAAACTGCATTACATGTTATGGAGAAATGGTTCATGAAGGGAAGTCAACTGATGCAGCAAACTTCATTGTTGTCTTATTTTACGAAGTTGCCATGACCACCCGAACCTTCAGCAGCCATCACCTTAATCAGTCATCAGCCATCAACATTGAGGCAAGACCCTCCACCAGCAAAAAGATTACAACTCACTGAAAACACAGATGATGTTTTGCATTTTTTTAACAATAAAATATTTTTTATAAAGGGATTTGCATTGTTTTTTCAGACACAGTGCTATTGCACACTTAACAGACTACAGCATAGTGTAAACACAACTTTTATACACACAAGAACACCAAAAAGTTCATTTGACTCACTTCAGTGTGATATGTTCTGTATTTCCTTTGTCTGGATCCAAACCCACAATATCTCCGATGTATGCCTGTATATATATATCAAAATTGCTAAGAGACTAGATCTTAAATGTTCTCACTATCAAAAAGAAATGTTAATTATATTACATGATAAAGGTTCTAGCTAATGCTGTGGGTGAAATCATATTTCCATGTATAAATGTATTAAATCAATACATTGTATACTTTAAACTTACACAATGTTATATGTCAATAATGTATCAATTACAAATCAATATTGACAACATGAATCATATGAAAGAATCCAATGAGGGTATTATGAAAATGAGCACAATGCATATCAGTTTTTAACCACAAACCATGCAGGTATTAGAAACTGGATTAAAACAAGTTCCCTTAATATGCAGGATAAATTTCTCATTTCAGTGGTAGACTTTTGGGGGGAACATATTTATTTAACGATTGAATAAATGAATGAATGCTGAGCCTACTTCCTGGTTTTGAAGAATCCACCATGCACCAACTTAGTACTACCTAGGCAAGGTGTAGAGTTATGCATTTCTTGAAAAAAGAATGGCCAGGTTCATGCAACCGTATATATGATTTTATTCAATTCTGTTCTATTCCAAATCTATTAAATACTTTTTCTTTTCCTGGCATATGACAGTTTCTTTTGTTAGGAAGCTTGCATTCTTCTTAGGCAAAAAGAGAACGTAAATCTATGTTGAACTTTAGAATATCTTCTCTTTAACTAACTAAATGAAATCTAACATCACTATAGATTCGATGGATTTCTCTCTCTCACACACACACATACTTTTTTTTTTTTCAGAAATAAATTTTGTAGGAGGAAGAAAGCTGTGGTTATCTAAAGAAGGTCTAGAGTTTTTTAATCATTTGTTTTCTTATTGGGTGTTTAGGAGCTCTAGTACAATGTTAAATATAAATATTGATAGTGGATATATATATTGTTTTGTTTCTAAGTATAAAGGAAATATTTCTGATGTTTTCCATTAAGTATGATGTTTGCTGAAGGTATTGGATATGTACCTGTTTCAAGTTGAAGAAATTTTGGTATTCCTAGTTTGTTGACATATGAAAAACTCAGAGTTGAAATTTATCTAGAATTTTTTGCACCTATTGAAGTAGTCATATGGTTTTCTTCTCTAATATGTTCATTGGGGGAAATTGCAATAATAGACTGTCTAAAGTTAAATCAACCATGCATTCTTGGAATAAACTTATATTAATCATAAAAGTTTTAAATACTTATATCTTAATGGATTTGTTTTGCTATTTTTAATTCATATTTCAACTATGCTTATGAATTAGATTAGACTCTAATTTTCTTTTCTCATATTGTCTTTGTCTTGTTCTTTGACATAAAGTTTATGGTGACTTCATATTAATTGGGGAACATTCTCTCTTCCCTTCCTTCCTCACTGCTCTTTCCCTTCTTTTTCTCTCTCTCTTTTCTCCTACTTTTTCTTCCTCTCTTTCCTTCCTCTAGAATAGTTTGTGTAAAGTAGATCATTCAAACAAGCTAGGCTTAGTGAGGGTTTTGTTCTGGTATCTGTTTCATTTTGTGTTTGATTTTAAACTACTGAATAGATGTTTTTAATAGTTCTAAATAAATTTAGATTTTCTAATTCTTCCTGGAACTGTTTGCATTTTCCATAAAAATGGTCATTTCTTTTACATTTTCAAATTTAAAAGAACAATATTGTTTATAGTCTTGGGGTTACTTCTAAATAAACAATTCAGTATTGCAGAATTAGGCAGGAAAATACTAACATGGGACTGGTAGTTATACGACCCTATTTCTTATCACAGCTCTGTCACTAACTATACATGGTAGCTTAGGTAAGATATTTTTCTTATCAATTCTATTTCTTTATCTAAAATTTTGGAAAACTGATCGAGTTGTTCTGAAAATTAAATAAGATAATTCATTTAAAGTATCAGATTCTAAGAGAGGGATCACCAATCATAATAGTTTTCTTTTTCTCTCTTTTTCTTCCCTTTTATGGCTATTTGCAGGTATCTATTCTGTGAATTACCTTTATTGATTTCTTTGCCTTCTATAATCCCACTCCCTATAGCCACCATACTTCCTGGTCTATTTCTTTCAGTTTGTGTATTTATACTTGATTATGTAGAAACTTTTAATATGTCAGTGGTTGATTTTCTTTTCTTTTCTTTTTTAAGATTTTATTTATTTATTTGACAGAGAGAGAGAGAGAAAGCAAGCACACAAGCAGGGGGAGCAGCAGGCAGAAGGTGAGGAGAAAGAGGCTCCCCGCTGAGCAAGGAGCCCTATGCAGGGCTGGATCCCAGGCCCCTGCAATCATGACCAGAGCTGAAGGCAGACACTTAACCGACTGAGTCACCCACATGCCCCAGTGATTGATTTTCTAAAAGACATTCTTAAAAGATAAGCAAAGATATGTCTTGATCAAACAAAGTTAACTTTCTTAAGCCTACTACAAAACACCACCTGCAGAGAATCTTAGTAGTGTCTCAGAACAGGGAGGTCAGGGTGGGATCTTTTAGGTTTTAAGAGACTAGTCTGAGATTTTCAAGTAGGTCTGCAAGGAGAGGAATAGGTTGGGATTGGAGGGCAAAATGAAGTGAGTGTTGGTAAACAATTTAATAATCTTGAAAAACAATTTTTGGTTAATCCACAGAATTATCTTTTGGGACTAAGTCTTTTCTAGAACTACAACCAAGGTTTTTTTTTTTTTTTTTTTTTTTTTTTGCTTGTTCTTAATATTAACACAGGGACAGGAAACTATGCAGTGTCTCAACGTTGCTTAATTTAGATACACAAAAGTACTTCTTCTATTATTAACACAATGTCAAGAAATTACATTTATTGCAATTTTTAGTCACATTATTTTGGTCATTTCTAATCCTACACTGCAATATAAGCCATCAAACAGAAGTACAGGTCTGGATTAATCATTACTAGACCATATAACTTGAAGTGAATTACAAGGTAGAGAATTGATTAAAGTTGGTCAGTTTATGACAATAGCTTTGAATTATTGGGCACAGTTAGGCAAGTGTGTTGAATCAGTCTTGATGAGTAAGCTGATAGGCTTGATATAAACTACTTTCATTTACTATTTCATTTTTTTAAGATTTATTTATTTATTTGAGAGAGAGTGTGTATGTGCACAAGTGCAGGGAGAGGCCAGAGAGAGAATCTTCAAGTAGACTCCCTGGTGAGTGTTCCATTCCAGAACCCATGAGATCATGACCTGAGCTGAAACCAAGAGTCAGTCACTTAACCTACTGTGTCACCCAGGCACCCCATCATTTACTATTTAATTTTGGTAAATTATTTTGGTTTCATTAATTCACAGTCTCATTTTATAATGGCAACTATTTTCTATAACAAGTTATTGTTTGTTGTTGTTTAGAATAGGGACAGGAAGATATGTCTGCACCCAAGATTGTTAAACACAGAGAGAAAATTATGTTGGCTTCCATTCTGAACATTAGTGGAAGTATATCTACATTAGAAGACTAATCTGTTGGGGCGCCTGGGTGGCTCAGTCATTAAGCGTCTGCCTTCAGCTCAGGTCATGATCCCAGGGTCCTGGGATCGAGCCCCGCATCAGGCTCCCTGCTCGGCCAGGAGCCTGTTTCTCCCTCTCTCACTCCCCCTGCTTGTGTTCCCTCTCTAGCTGTCTCTCTCTCTCTCTGTCAAATAAATAAAATAAAATCTTAAAAAAAAAAGAAGACCAATCTGTTAAAAAGTAATTTAATGTAATCTTAATTTAAATCTCAATGACTTTTGAATTGTCTGTGTCATTTCTTTCTTCTATTAACAAGGAAAATTATTCACTATCACATGAATTACATACTTTTAACAGAAAAATATATTCTTTAAGTTTAACATAATGTGAAAGTAATATTGAAAATGTTTTTTAATGATTTAAAATGCAGTTTTTACATGGTAAATCTCAGCCTACAAACCAAAACCTTGATGTATTGGAAGATAAACAATGTGGTGCTTCTTATAGTAGATCACATTAGATTTATTTCATTAATAGTTGTAATAACTCACTGGACTGTTTGACATGCTTACTGGTTTAGCAATCTGCCACTACTGTACCAATAATACCACCACTTATCCTAAGTTAGTCCTATGCCTCTTAATACCACTCCAGAATGAGCCCATTTTAAACTGATGTTTGAGTGGTAGTTCTAGGATAGTCCTTAAGTGGTAGGCTTCCAGTTGAATTAGTGGACTGAGGGTGACATAATGTTAACTCAACCCTCAAGGTAGAGAGTGATATATCATATGTAATTCCTTTAAGAAGAAAAAAATTAAATCTTCTATATAAGGGACACAAGATCTACCTTGGTTTATTATATGTACTAAAAATATCCACAAACTGAATAACTAACAGAATGGTTAATGACATATTAAACAATTTAGAACATGTCTTTCCAAATTATGTATAGAAATAATATACAGTGTCAAGGGGCACAGATTAAAATCTGTCACATGAACATTCAAATCCAGTCCTGCTATTTCCAATTTAAGGCTTAATTATTTCATTACTTAAGTTTTCTGAGGCTTTATTTCCTCATCTTTTAAATGGATAAAGCAAGGTTGCTGAAAATTACATGGGATAGCATTTTTAAAATTCTACTGAAATGCCTTGTAAAAGCAAGGATGATTTAGCTATTTCTTCTTTTAATTGGTGATGTGATTATGTGTTTATAATCATATGCACTATTTTCCTCTGTATCAGAGTAGGAATTGATCTTTTCTTATACCATTTTCTTATACCTTTTCATAGCTTTTATATTAAACTTTGTTTTATAATTCTACTTATGAACTATCATAGTTCAGTGGGATTCAAACATCAGTTTTGGGTTTTTTCCCCCCATTAATCACTATCTTCAACACATTCTGTCTTTCTTGCCCCTAAAAACATTTCTGGCAAATTCCTTATTTTCCTGATCAATTTCTTTTTTTTTTTACTTTTTTTTTTATTATGTTATGTTAATCACCATACATTACATCATTAGTTTTTGATGTAGTGTTCCATGATTCACTGTTTGCCTGTAACACCCAGGGCTCCATTCAGTACGTGCCCTCTTTAATACCCATCACCAGGCTAACCCATTCCCCCACCCCTCTCCCCTCTAGAACCCTCAGTTTGTTTCTCAGAGTCCATAGTCTCTAATGGTTCATCTCCCCCTCCAATTTCACGGTCAATTTCTGATATTTAAAGTCCAATTTACTTTAAAACTTCAATCACAAGGCAATATCCTTTCTCCCTTCACCTAGACTGATCCAGGACAGTTTTCAATTCAATAGGTAAGGGGGATGATCTGTTCTTTCCCTCTTCCTCTTCTTCCTCCTCCTCTTTTAAAACAGTTTCTCCTCAGATGTGTTGAGTGATGGAAGACAGAGATCAAGGGCAAGTGCCTCTTGGTGATCTGGCTCTATCAAAGATCTGAACTGACTATTACCATGTGTCATATTCCATCAGTGCCCTTTGAATGGAGGATATCCTTTGCTAACTTTCTTTTGGGGAATAGGTATGATTTCTACAAAGGACCCAATAGAGGTGGGTTCTTCACACCTCGTTTTTGTATAAGACAAACCCCTGTGTAGTTCATTCTCCTCCAACTTACCACGCCTGTTTTCCTAAAGATACAGTCCACATTCTTTTGCAGTTCAAGTCCTCTTTTCTAATGATGAGCAATTTGTCTTATGATTGGTTAGCCATAGGGAACTCTTGCTCCTGGTAGACCAAGTAGTGGGTACATCTAAACTACCCCAAATTCTCTATGTTCTACCATTAGTCTTAAATTGTTTGCTCTCTTTACTCAACAGACTGAAGAATTAATGTCAGAATCATGTAAACAGTTGACAGAAATCTCAAAATTGTGTAATTGTTTTGGAATCCACTCTCCCCACACACTTACTTGGTTTGGGAAGAAGGCACATAACCCTTTTTTTGGTCTATGTGGTATGTTCTTTGATTATAGCAGAATTAATTTAGAAATCATTTTTTTAAAACCAGAAAATCCCCAGACATTTTAAATGGTGGAAAAGAAATCACAAACAAAAATTAGAACATATTTCAATATTTTGTGAATGAAAATAAAGAAATATCAAATTTTGTGAGATGCAGCTAAAGCAGTGCTTAGAGCAAAGCTTTTAGCTTTCAAAGATTTTGTTATTTCATTGCCCTGTATTTGGTTTGTCTTGAAATATGTCCCATGTGCACTTGAAAAGAATATGTATTCTGAAGTTTTGGGGTGTAATATTCCATAAATGTCAATAAGATTAAGTTGATTAAGAGTGATGATCAGATCTTTTGTATTTTTTTTTAAATTTTAAAACCAATTCAGTACATTTTTTTTAAAGATTCATTTATGACCCATAAGATCATGACTTGAGTGGAAAACCAAGATTCGGACACTTAACCAACTGAGCCACCCAGGCACCCTTGGATCTTCTGTATTCTTAATGATTTTCTCTTTACCTATTCAGTTACTGAAGTGGAGGTATTGAAAATTTCAAATATGATTGCGATTTCTCTATTTTTCTCTTTCATTCTGTCAGTTTTTGCTTCATACTTTTGAAGGTCTCTTACTTGGTGTATGCGCATTTAGGATTTGTATGTTTTCTTGATGAATTATCCTCCTTATCATTATCAAAAGTCTCTCTTTGTCTCTGGTTATATTTCTTGTCTCATATTTTACATTTTTTTATATAACTCTAGTCCCACAAGCTTTCTTATTTTTACAACTTGCATGATTATCATTTTCTATCCTTTTACTTTCAATGTACTGTGTTTTTTTACCTTTCAAAGGTGTGTTATAAACAGATAAAACTGGGGTTTTGCTTTTTTAACCAGATGGTTTCACTGGCAAATTCTATCGACTATTAAAAGAAGAAATAATTTCAGTATTAAGCAGACTCTCAAAAAAATACTGGAGGAGGAAATACTTCTCAACTAATCCTGATACCAAAATCTGATATTATAAGAAAAGTAGAGACTGATATTTCACTAGGGAATAGACCACAAAAAATCCTTAAAAATGTGTTAGTAAATTGAATCTAGCAATATATAAAAATGAGAATACATCATGAATGAGTGAGACTTATCTGAGACTTAACATTAAATAATCAATGTAATACACCATATTATAGAATAAAGGAATAAAATCATATAACCATCACAACAGATGCAGAAAAAATGTTTGACAGTATTCAATACCCTTTAATCATAAAAATCCTTAGGAATTCTGGAATAGAAAAGAAAAGAAATAGAAAAAAATAGAAAATTTTCCTCCGTTAAATAAGGGCACCTACAAAACTCCACAGCAAACATTACACTTAATAAATTGAATGCATTCCCCTAAAATAGGGAACAGGGCAAGAATAGCCTCTCCCATAACTTGTATTCAACATTGTTTTGGATGTTCTAGCCATTGCAGTAAAGGCAGACATAAAGTTTGGAAAAGAAGTGAAACTAGCCCCCGTGTTTTTTTAATTCACAGATGACATGATTGATTTTATAAAAAACCTAAAGGAATCTATAAAAACAACTACTAGATTAAGAAAAGTTAGCAAGTTCAAAATATATAAGTTCAACATACAAAACTCAATTACATTTCTATATACTAGCCACAAAGCTTTTCAAAATGAAAATCTTTAAAATTAAATTTACTATAGCACCAAACATTGTAAAATACTTAGTTATATGGCAGGCCTTCACAACAAGCTCAAGTCTTCAGTTCTGGAAAATTGCCTTGTCTTTCCCTAATTGTTCTCTATTTTGTGTGTTCTATATGGAATTTCAATAAATCAGGATACCTGTCCCTCAAAATTGATATATCTGATTTTTTTTTCTGTACTTGCTCAACTTTCAGGATACTTTCTTCCTGATTCTCATTATTTACTGTTTATAGATCAGGAAAATGAGGCACAGAGAACACAAGTAATTTTTCAGATCACTCAGCTAATTAGTGTTTGAACTACTATCTGAAAGCCAGCTATGTGACTCCAGAGCACACAATCTTAGCCAAATACATTCTACTTCTTTTAGAGAAAATATTTTGTTAATACGTAACTTGATGTTTAATGAAGAAATATGTCTTATCAAGAAGAGAACCCACAAAGAGATATTACTATGCATTCAAAATGCTATATTAAAGATCAAATTTTATAGAAATCATGTATTAAAGGTCCCAGCTCATTTTGATTTAGAACTATGATAAATCTTGGTGCCCAAAAGATTTTTCTAGTAAACATTTTTTAAAAAGATTTATTTATTTATTTGAGAGAGAGAGAGAAAGAAACAGGAGTGGGAGGAGGGGAGAGGGAGAGAGAATCTCAAGCAGACTCCCCCCTGAGCATGGAGCCTGATGTGGGGCTTGATCCCACAACCCTGAGATCATGACCCAAATGGAAACCAAGAGTTGGGCACTCAACTGAGTGAGCCATCCAGGTGCCCCTCTAGTAAACATTTAAAATAAAATCTAGTGGGAAATTTTTTCTTAACCCAGACTGCAAAAGCTTTCAGGTCAGAGGCCATGTTATATAATTTTTCAGAACTTGTAGTGGATACCTTATAATCATTCCCTATGAATGTTGAATCACTGATATTCTGAGATTTTGGAAATTATATTACTTATATGAATGATAACATATACACAGTGGCCAATTAGCATACTTGGAATAATGCTGATCACTCTACTCCCTTTTTTTTAAAACAGAAGTGTGGATAATACATGCTATATGATTTTATTTTATTTTGTAGCTATAACAATAACTTAGAATTTATGTTTAAGTACTAGAGCTTTATATATTTGTTTTATTTTATTCTTTTTTCTATCCATTAAAGAGTGTTTTTAAAAAGATCTGAAAGTCTGTTGAGTTTTTTTTTAAGATTTTATTTATTTATTTGACAGAGAGCGAGCGAGAGCAGGAACACAAGCAGGGAGAGTGGGAGAGGGACAAGCAGGCTTCCTGCCGAACAGGGAGCCCGATGCGGGGCTTGATCCCAGGACCCTGGGATCATGACCTGAGCCAAAGGCAGACAGTTAACAACTGAGCCACCCAGCCGCCCCATCTGTTGAGTATTTTTGTACAAATTTCCACCTAAGCTATTATTTTCTATTTTTCTTCATCTTTTTGGATTAAAGCAATAAAATAGTGTAAATAAACAAATCTATTATATTTGAAGCAGTTGTAATAACAAGTGGTACGTATATAACATTTAGAAAACAGTGATATAGAAACAAGGTATTTAGCTTCATAGTTTTCTTGGCATAATGAAAGTTAATGTTTACTTCCAATTTGAGTGTCAATGTTTTCTAATCTAGCTAGTAGTCCTTGATGCAGTCTCCTTAAGCATACCGCAAATTAGCTAGGAAGACAAGGAAAAATTGAAATATGAGATAAAAATTAATGTACACATTCTATAAAGAGAGGAATTCTCATTGGCTGCCATGCTATGCTGCCACAAACAGAGAGACTGCCCTATTGAAAAGCAGGAATGTCAATCTTTGTGGTTTTCTGCACAGTGCCCCCTGACATAGTACACATTCACTGCTCCCCCTGTTATCTTTTGTTCTGAAAAATCTATATCAATCTAAAAGCAGTGCAGCTGAACCTCTAGAGTAGTGGTTTTCAATCCTGGCTACACTAATATATTTGTGGATGCTCTTGAAAGGATTTGATGCCACCAGAGTCTTTTTTTTGGTAATTTTGAAATGGGGCTAAAGTATCTGTTCTTCAGAAGTCCTGCTGGTCATTCACATTGAGAACTACATACTGTGAGTGTTACTTTTTGAGGCAGCCAGGAGTCGGGTCCACCAGCCACATATCAGAGCCTCTTCCCATCAATCTAAAGACCTCAATTCCTACAGAAAAATCTGGAAAGGAATAAAGAACAGTCATAGTAGGGAACAGAATCCTAAAATATATGTTTTTTCATATAAGGCATTGTAGGCAGAGGCAAAACCACCCCTGTTATTAATGCTAAAATGTAATATAGCAAATTTTCAGGTCCTTCACCTATTCCACTAATTGGAGGAACAGAAGCTGAGGGTAAGAGAAAATGCTACATCATTGTGGCAGAGGTCTTTGGTAGGGAATGGGTTTGTATCCAAGTGAGCAGAAAATGGGCCAAAAGTCATCTACACACACTTTATTTATTGACCAACACTAGGTCTGGATGAGTTCCTTGGGATGGGGATGGAAAAGATAAATTAGAAAATACGAAAGAAAACATCATCTTGAATATTCAGTGGAGGAGAAGAACTCAGAAAATGATTTGTTGTGAAAACATTTTTTAAAAAATTGGTTGGCAAATATTGATTGAAGAGTTATGGCCTGTAAGAATAGAAGAAGAGGGGCGCCTGGGTGGCTCAGTAGGTTAAGTGTCTGCCTTTGGCTCAGGTCATAATCCCAGGGTCTTTGCTTCGAGCCCTGCATCTGGCTCCCTGCTCTGCAGGGAGCTTGCTTCTCCCTCTCCCTCTGCCACTTCCCCTGCTTGTGTTCTCACTCTCTCTCTCAAAGAAAGAAGGAAAGAAAGAGAACAGAAGAAGAAAATTCTAGGGTAAGATTTAGTTGAGATGGAAAAAAAAAAAGCCCTTTAGAATAATTCTTACCTAATTTCCCAAGTTAATATTGCCCAGCATTTTAGTTCCATTATTAGGCTGAAAGACTACCGATTTTATCTTACTTTATTTTTAAGGTCAATACTTATTTAGATTTACCAATATATTTTACCAATTTTTTTTGCTGACTGAAGTTTTTTTACATCTTACTTCCCTTACCAAGTTGAGCTTATCCTTTAAAGATACTTTGAAGAAGAATCACAACTTTTTAATGAAAATGGCTTTACTTTTCTCTCAGTCTTGAGTGTTATAACAGTGGATGTAAAGTAAAATTCTAAGTTTTTACATTAGTTTTTTCAACACTGAAGCTATTTTAATTCTGGCTACCATTTTTGCTTATGAGAAGTCTGCTACCATTCTAATTACTGATTTTCAGATTGGTATCTGATTTCTCCTTGGTATCTTTTAAGAACTTATCTTTTTGTTTAATGTTTTATATTCACACTACAGTTTATTTAGGTGTAGATTTTTTTAAATTTATTTTACTTGGAGATTGTGGACTCCTTTAACATGAAGCTTATTACATGTATTTACTTTTGGAAAACTCTCTGTCTATTCTTCAAATACTGTTTCTCTCTCATTCTCTCCTTTTCAGAATCCCATTATATGTATATTAACTATACCCAAGCAATCATCAATGCGTCTTAATATTTCTCTAATATTTCTCATGTACCTTAGTGTGCATGCTGCATATAGGGTGATTTTTCAGGACAATCTTATAATGTACTAGTTTTCTCTTCTGTTGGTTGTATTCTGCTGTTTAACTTCAATTGATGTTTTATTTATTTCAATGATTATATATATTTAATTTCTATTTGCTTTTCCAAATTCACCCAAGATAGCTAAATATTTGGGTAGATATATTTTAGATACACACACACATCCTTGCTTTCTGAAATATATTTTTTCCTTTATATCTTTGTATCTTTGAACACTAAAACATTTTTATTCTACAGCTTCTATTATCTGTAATTCTTGTGGAGTAAATTGTGCCATTTGTTGGTTTCAGACCTATCACATGGTAATTTGTTTCTTCTTGAAATGAGGAATTTTAGACTATGAGTTTATTTTCAGTTGGAGTAACTGTCCCCAGGAATCCCACTTGTTTCACTTGTTCTGGATGACAGACCACTCTGTATGGTACAGTTCTGCATTTATCTCAGCCAGGAGTCATTATTTTCATATTTCACATTTCATAACTGTATTGGCCCAGGTTTAAGATAAAACACAGTGATCCCAACTCCTCTTGATTCAAGGCTTAGGCTATTAATTTTTGACTGCACTTTTTTTTTCTACTACTACCCTGGATGGAGAGCTTATCACATCCCCAGGCCAAAGCAAAAAGCCACTCTAGCCTATTCTGTGTCTCGTGAATAGAACAACTCTTATAGTTTCCAACTATATGCATGGTGCTCAATTCTACTCTCTAGTCATTAGATGCTTAATTCCACCTTTCCTAGAATTAGCTCAAGAGAATAGGAATCTTGTCTGCTGTGTTTAGCTCTGTATTCTCAGCAAATAGAACTGTGCCTGATATATTATCAATAAATATTTATGAAATAATGAAAGAATGCAAGGTAATAGTCATTGTAATTCACATACTTTTGTTGATCAAGCAGGATTTATTGGTTTGTAATATTTTTATAATATAATGTATCAAACATGATTTCTGTTTGAATTTACATTGAATAGTTATATCTACTCCCAGCATTTATTCTCGTACATGATATACTTAGTTCCTTTATTTTTTTCATACAAAGAAAGTACATTTCTCGTTAAAAGATTATTCTGATCTTAGTTGGTAGGATATATGTAACTTTTTGTTTATTTTTACTTAGCCAAAAGACACCAAACAAGGGCTTAAACTAACTCAGCAAGAGGTCTGAATGTGGGAGAATCTACAGTTTGTTTGTTTTTAGGGGCTTAATGATGTTCAAAACTCTATGATTCTCTTTGCCTTTCTGAATCTAGGTCTAATACAGATTCCTTAGTCCCAAGCATCACTACAAGAAAGAGGATTTTTCTTTCTTCAAGGTGGGATACCATTCCCAGAAACCTCTCAATAGCTTTACCACCCATAGGCCAGAATCAGTTCACATGCTCACACGTAAGAAGGCTTGGAAAATGTATAGCTGGAAAAGAATTGGATTCCCATATTTGCTTTAAAAAACATTGTTTATATCCCAAGACTAAGCATGTCACTTTCCCAAACCAATTTAGAATTTAGTTTTTAAAGAAATGGGAATAGCTGTGGAATTGGCAAGTGATAGGGTTTCCCATACTTACTGGCCCACAGTGCTTTAGTTTCTTGATTATCAAAAGAGCTGTGGCTTTCTTTTAAAATGTTAGATAAAAATCGACTAAAGAAAAACTGTTTAATACAGAAAACTTTATTCATGAAATGATTTTACTATCCTTTACATACTTACAGGTATTAATAATAAAAATGAGTTAAGCATTTAAAGAAATTCTATCAATTCTAAAGAGGAATAAAAACCACCAGTCACAAACTTCATACAAAAACTTGCTTCAGAAAGAGTCTGAAAAAGTCAAATTACATTCACCAAGATACACATTTTGACAATTTTTTCCTCAAATTTTAATACATAGCTTTATTATCTGGAATTGAATTGAGTATCCAGCATACTAATTTATTATAGATTAGGTTATAAAATTCAGTGTTTCTTTGAGTAAGTTTTTCTGAATATAAATGAAAATATCTTTAGCTAATATGAAAAATATTTTAAGCTTAGCCCATAATCCTTTTTTTCCCCAGATTTATTTCAAGAAACTTAAATAATTCATTAAAAATTATGGGTCTCCTACTACAGGTTAGGATCTCTTCTAAATGCTCAGCTAATAATAGAAAACAAGGTAGACATGGACCTTGCCCTCCTGGAACTTACCCGCTAGAAGAAAATACAGATTTCTTTGTCATGATTGTTGGTAGGTTTAAATGAGAGTGGGTAAAGGATTTAGTGTCTGTCCCATGTTTATTGCTTACAAATTGTTAACTATTATTAATTTTATTTAAAAAATGATACTCAAAGTGTTATGAGAAGTGAATTGTATGGTTTTGTGGGAGAACATAAGAGGAACAGAGAGATCTTTCTGAGGAAGGCCTAAGAATGAGGCATTCTTTGAATGTTCAGGGCCTGGGCTTATGTGCCCTTAGGGTCAGTCCTTGCTCTTCCTCTGCATTGCTCCTGCTCCATGGGATGACCTGTTAGCGGGTTTCTGAAAGGAGTTAACCAGTGGGAGATTCTGGTTGGAGAAGAGAGAAAGGGAAGAGGGAGAAGCCAGAGTAGTTCTCTTCCACTCCGCTGCCACAAAGGGCTTACCTAGTAGCAGCTACATTTCCTCCATCTGGTTCTGCTAAATAGGCCTACTGTAGTTCCAGCTTTTGCCAGATGAATTGATACCATGGGCTTCAGAAACATGCCTTCTCCCTCTGTTGATACACACTAGTGTTGACAGGGGCTATCTGCTATTGCTAATCTCCCTCCCCTGTTGGGCTTCTCAGTTTCACCTTGTGTTCAACCGATTTCTCTTCATTCAGTTCTCTTTGTTATAAACATTTGAAGTGGTTTTTGTTTGGTTTGGGTGTTTGTTTGTTTACCATGAGACACCAGGTAAAAAGTAGGTATTGAGACATGTTCTAGATAGCACAAAGAGACAGACATGTTCTAGGTAGCACAGAGTATGTAATACTGTTTCTATGTGGGGCGCCTGGGTGGCTCAGTTGGTTAAGCGACTGCCTTCGGCTCAGGTCATGATCCTGGAGTCCTGGGATCGAGTCCCGCATCGGACTCCCTGCTCGGCAGGGAGTCTGCTTCTCCCTCTGACCCTCCCCCTCTCATGCTCTCTCTCTCTCTCTCTCATTCTCGCTCTCAAATAAATAAAATCTTTAAAAAAAAATACTGTTTCTATGCATTATAGAAAGCCACCAGAAAATGTTGAGGATATATTATTATTATTTTGAGAAAATAATAGTGTGCTGACACAGAATAATCTTAAGTTGTGGTTTTTCAAAATTTTCAGTTTTTTAAGAGGTTATTTTTACTGGAATGTGAGCATACAGATATTCTTGGATTCTCTCTCACACTCTCTCTACTTTTCAAATCCTGGTTCCACTACTTACTAGTTACCTGATGTTGTGTTAAGTTACTTTACCTCACTGTGCCTTAATTTACTCAATTGTAAAATGGAAATAATAATAGTAACTATTTACCTCATAAAGAGCTTAAAATGATGCCTGGCATACAATGAGTACTCTAAAATTGTGAGTAGTTATTATTATTATGTTATTTGCCAATTTTAAAGGAGGGGAAACTACATTTTGCTCTGGAAAGTGAGGAATGATTTTTTTTTGCTTTGTTTAACCTAGACTTTAGGCAGACTTGCAGGGCTATGGAAAAATGAATGGAAGTGGATGCTGCAAAGGTTTTGAAGGACCTTGTATGATATATAAAATTTCATTAACTGTCTGGAAGGTAAGAACTGTTAACAGTTGGGCACCTGGGTGGCTCAGGAGGTTAAGTGACTGTCTTCGGCTCAGGTCATGATCCTGGAGTGCCAGGATCGAGTCCCGCATCCGGCTCCCTGCTCAGCAGGGAGTCTGCTTCTCCCTCTGACCCTACCCCCTCTTGTGCTCTCCATCTCACTCTCTCTCTCAAATAAATAAAATAAAATCTTAAAAAAAAAAAGGAACTGTCAACAGTTAAGGGAGATATATTTATCTTTTTATAATTACTATTTCTTTTAGAAAATAATCTCTGAAACCTTTGGGTGATAGAATTGGAGGAAGGTGAGAGTGGAGACTGAGAGGAATATAAGAAAGCTCTAGACACCCTCCAGGACAGATGTCAGGAAAGACACTGTTAGCCCATATGGTGTCTTTGTGCTAATTGAAAGGAGACTCCCCTTCCTCCATGCAGATGGAGTGTCATGCAGGAGCATATGGTTTGGTGAACAGACTTTCCAAGCCAAGAGTCCTTATGCAGTTAACAAACTGCCCCAGTTTACACTGCAAGCACCCCAGACTTTACCCAGAGCCTGGCAAAGGCGGTTAAGAATGAATAAAGAATAAGTTGGATTTCATTTTTTTTTGAATATTTCTTTTTTTTCCCGAAGATTCTATTTATTTATGACGGAGAGAGAGAGCACATGAGCAGGGGGAAGGGCAGAAGAAGTAGACTCCCTGCTGAGCATGGAGCCCAATGCTAGGCTCAATCCCAGGCCCCGGGGATCATGACCTGAGCCGAAGGCAGATGCTTAACCAACTGAGCCACCCAGGTGCCCCATAAGTTGGATTTCAAAAAGACTCCCTTGTAAGCTAATTCTTGGCCTTCAATGACAGTCACATGGGGATGGGGCTCATTCCTCAAGGAGGTTTAATCTCAGGACAGAAATGAATCCTTTATGAATGATGATAGGCAAGCACACAATAAGAGATTATATATATAGTAAGAAAATCTATCAGTATTTCCCAAACAAAATATTAAAGTCAGTGTGACTCTCTGCTAATGAAACTGAAGGACATAGCACAACAGTAAAAATATTACTTTATTATTTATTTTGTGTTTTTCTTCTTCAGGGCAAATTCTTGCCCTGTAACCTTACTGTTACTTCTGTTTCTTCCTCATAAAAAAAAAAAAGAAAAAATTTACTTCTAAAAAAATGCTTTGGAGCACTTTCAAAAAACTTTCTGATAAAAAGCCAAGCATATATTTCATTTGTTATACAGGAATACATTGTTTCATACACAATGCAAATATTTATTAACCACCTTTTATGAGTTGTCTATGAAGTCTTTGATTTATACATGCATGCCTGTAAGCTTTGTATTCAATTAGTGTTTCTAACCATTCCTTCTGAATAAGATGTAATGTGCAGTTTCTTATAATCAGAAAATTTTTATTTTTTCTTTTAAATGCACTCTTAGTGCTTCAAATTTGCAGAAACACTTTGGCAGAATTTGGGAACAGATTGCAAGCATCATTACTTTGGCACTGTCAAAGCTTACCTAATTTAATGGGTATATTTTAGCACATTTTTCATTCGATTATAGCTGCCACAGATAGGAATGTTATCCTTATGTGAAAGTTACAGCAGTGATGACAAGTATAGATGTCAGTTCCAGAATTATGGACAGAGGCCTCCAGCTAAATCTTCCTCTAAGACAGTTTGACACATCTAGATTCATAAAAATAAGTGATGAATGTGAACCCTTTCTAATTAGGTGACAAACCAGAGGTACCACCTGAATATAACTAAGTTCTGGAATAAACTTAAGAGACATAAATAATTATAACTTTTTAAATATTTTATTCATATTGTTCATATATAGTTTTAGATGTGTAAGTCTAGTTAAAGAAATAAATATACTTACAAAAGTTCTTTGCTGAGGCAAGTTTAACCTAGTTTACACATTAGCTATGATACTGATTAAAAAAAAAATTTAAGATTGCAAGAAAAGTAACTCTAACGTTCTTTGTAGTTGAGACCAAAATTATGAATCCATTTTGGTCATAATTAAATTTTGAAAATCCAACAACATCTGTCAATTCAAAGATTATTTATTTTGCTTCACAACATCTATTAGAGTTATTTTAAAAGGTAGTAGCAGTTGAAATTAACTTGGTGATTTACTTAAAAGTCAGAAGCACAGTAGGAAAAGCATAGATATGATACTAAGAACTTTATGCTTATCTTAGAAACAGGATAAATTATCAAAATATAGCAACATAAGAAACTTCAGAAAAATCCCCAAAATGTGAAAGTTTTAAATTTATGTCACTTGTTTAGTTAGGTTATTACTTCACTTTCTTTTTTTAGTATATCTCCTTCATCTTGCTAAAGAAAACTGTATGTAGGGGTACCTGGGTGGCTCAGTAGGTTAAATGTCTGCCTTTGGCTCAGGTCATGATCTCAGGTTCCTGGGATCCAGCCCTGTGTTGGGCTCCCTGCTCAGTGAGGAGCTTGCTTATCCCTCTCCCTCTTCTCCTCCCACCTGCTTGTGCCCTCTCTCTCTCAAATAAATAAATAAAACATCTTAAAAAAAAACCTGTATTATACAATTCAAAGAACATTTTTAAATGAAATATGAAAATGTAAACCTCTAATATCTTTACCTTTTATTCAAAAAAATCCACATGAGAAAAGATATATTTTAATGGTGGTTAGTCCAATTTAATAGATACTTGCTTCCCAAATAAGAGTTGTGATAAGAAGAAACAATAACCTTTCTTGAAGTAGTCGGTCTTATCACACAGAGTATGTGCCAAATAGACCTTAAGATGCCTCCCTGATGGTGCACTTGTATAGTGATACCAGGTGAAAAAACAAAGCTACAATTCTTTTTTTTTTAAAGATTTTATTTATTTGAGAGAGAGAGAGAATGAGAGACAGAGAACATGAGAGGGAGGAGGGTCAGAGGGAGAAGCAGACTCCCTGCCGAGCAGGGAGCCCGATGCGGGACTCGATCCCGGGACTCCAGGATCATGACCTGAGCCGAAGGCAGTCGCTTAACCAACTGAGCCACCCAGGCGCCCCCAAAGCTACAATTCTTAAGACAGAACATCTAACTCTTCAACTTTAGTAAGTAATTTCTGAACCCTTGCTGAATGTACTTATTTTATGCATTATAGGTGCATTTTAATTTTTTTTAATTTATCTTTTTTTAAGATTTTATTTATTTATTTGACAGAGAGAGAGAGTGCGCACAAGCAGGGGGAGCAGCAGGCAGAGGGAGAGGGAGAAGCAGGCTCCCTGCAGAGTGGGGAGCCTGATGTGGGACTTGATCCCAGAACCCTGGGATCATGACTTGAGCTGAAGATAGTCGCTTTACCGACTGAGCCACCCAGGCACCCTATAGGTGCATTTTTTAAAAAGATGATAGTGCTATTAGCCTACAAAAAAAGCTGTACCTATTATACTTCTGCGGCAACTTAGTATGATTTATGGCAATTTGCCTGCCATTTATTCACCATTAATAAGTGATAAATTGTTTTAATAACATAAATGGGTTGCACTTCTCATAAATGAAATTAATAAAAAGTATACATTTTGATGATAAATGATCAGAATTACCCATACCAGATATGTTGGCCAGTATTTCAAACAGATTGGCTTCCATTTGTGTACCCTGTTGCCATTCATCATGATCAAGGTTTTCTTCTAAGATGGTATAATATTCCATATCTCACAACTAATTCGTCTCCTTAAGCCAGTAAGCAAATGAATCCCTAAAGCAATTAGGCAGATTGAGAAAGCTATGAACTTGTTCAGATTTCTATAATAAAATTCTACTTGATAAATATTTAATGAAGTTAAATAAAAGAGTTCACAAAGCTTATATACTTGCTTGAATACATTTATTACTAAAAGATGTTTGTGTAAGTTATGGATTACACTCATTTTTAGTAATACAAGTCCCCAAAAACTGACTGACTTAAATGAGCAGGTGTTTTATTTTCCTATACTTATCTCCACTTTAAGTAATAATATCAGGCTGGTGAAGTAGCTCAGAGATGTCACCGGAAACACCAGCTTCTTCCAGCTGTCTACTCAGCCATATGGGTTTGTCCTGCTTATTGCTAGCATGTTGCATGTGCCATCTCTAACATCATATTGATGTTATAATCAGAAAGAAGAGAAAGGTCAAAAGGACAAGACATAGAGAAGAGGGCAACAATGCCTGTCTCTTTTAAACAGCTTTTCCAGAAGCCCCTAGTGATGTTGACTTACAGAACTTTAGCCTGGATTAGGTCACATTGCCACCCTTATATTCAAAGGAGTTTGGGAGATGGAACATTTTAATATTTTGTGGACTACTACCTTGAACAAAATTGGGACTCTATTAGTACTAGAATGCTTCTGAGAATTTGAAGCATTCACCTACAAGAAACTCATTTCATAAAGACACATGTAGATTAAAAGTGAAGAGATGGAAAAGCATTTATCAAGCAAATGGAAGTGAAAAGAAAGCTAAGGGCAACAATATTTATACTGGACAAAATACACCTTAAAACAAAGAATATACAAGAGACAAAGAATGACACTATATAATCATAAAGGTAATAATTAAACAAAAAGATATAACCATTATAAATTTGTATGCACCAACATGGGAGCACCCAAATAAATAAAGCAGTTAATAACAAACATAAAGGAAGTAAGCAGTAGTAATACAGTTATAGTAGGGGACTTTAATACCTCACTTACATCAATGGACAGATCATACAAACAGAAATATAACAAGGAAACAGTGGCTTTGGGCCATGACATTTTAGGCCAGATGGATCTAATAGATATATTCAGAGCATTCCATCCTAAAACAGCAGAATACACATTCTTTTCAACTGCACATGGAACATTCTTCAGAATAGATCATGTTAGGCCACAAAACAAGTCTCAACAAGTTCAAAAAGAGAGTAGTCCGATACCATTTATTTTTTCCCATCACAACACTGTGAAACTAGAAATCAACCACAAGAAAAAAATCTGGAAAGAACACATGGAGGTTAAAAAACATGTAACTAAACAATCAATGGGATAACCAAGAGATCAAAGAGGAAATTAAAAAATACATGGAAACAAATGAAAATGAAAACACAGTCCAAAGTGTTTGGGATAAAGCAAAAGTTGTTCTAAGAGGGAAGTTTATAGAAATACAGGTTTACCTCAAAAGCAAGAAAAATATCAAATAAATAACCTAACTTTATACCCAAATGAGCTAGAAAAAGAACAATAAACAAAATCCTAAACCAGCAGAAGAAAGGAAATAATAAAGATTGGAGCAGAAATAAATGAAATAGAAACTAAAAAAAACAATAAAACAGATGAATGAAACCAAGAGCTGGTTCTTTGAAAAGATCAAAAAAATTGATAAGTCTTTAGCCAGATTCATAAAAAACAAACAAACAAAAAACAGAGAGAGAGAAAGGACTCGAACAAAATCAGAAACAAAAGAGGAGAAATAACAGCCAACTCCACAGATATGCAAAAGATTATAAGGGAATATTATGAGAAATTATACGCCAACAAGATGGACAACCTAGAAGAAATGGATAAATTCCTAGAAACATATAACCTCCCAAAACTGAATCAGGAAGAAATAGAAAACTTGAACAGACTGATTACCAGCAATGAAATTGAATCAATAGTCAAAAACTCCCAACAAACAAAAGTCCAGGATGAGGTGGCTTCACAGATGAATTCTACCAAACATTAAAAGAAAATTAATAACTGTTCTTCTCAAACTATTCCAAAAAATAAACGAGGAAGGAAACTTCCAAATTCATTCTGTGAGGCCAGAATTACCCTGATGCTAAAACCAGGTGAAAGACTCTAAACAAAAGAGAACTACAGAACAATATCTCTGATAAACATAGATGCAAAAACCTCAATAAAATATTAACAAACCAAATCCAACAACATATTTTAAAAAATTATTCACCACAATTAAGTGGAATTTATTTCTGGGATACAAGGGTGGTTCAATATTTGCAAATCAATTAAAATGATACATCACATCAACAAAAGAAAAGTTAAAAAGTAGGATCATTTCAATAGAGACGGAAAACACATTTGACAAAAGTACAACATTCATTCATGATAAAAACCCTCAACAAAGTGGGTTTGGAGCAAACATACCTCAACATGATAAAGACTGTATATGAAAAACTCACAGCTTACATCATTCTTAATGAGGAATAACTGAAAGCTTTCCCCTAATATCAGGAACAAGGCAAAGATGCCCACTCTCACCACATTTATTAAACATAGTACTGAAAGTCCTTGTCACAGCAATCAGACAAGAAAAAAGAAATAAAAGGCATCCTAATTGGCAAGGAAGAAGTAAAACTTTCACTATTTGCAGATGGCATGATACTATAAAGCCCTTAAGATACAACAAAAAACTACTAGAACTGAAAAATGAATTCAGTAAGGTCCAGGATACAAAATCAATGTATAGAAATCCTTTGCATTTCTATACACTAATAATAAAGCAACAGAAAGAGAAGTTAAGAAAACAGTTCCTTACAATTGCATCACAAATATTAAAATACCTAGGAATAAATTTAACCAAGGAGGTAAAAGACCTGTATGCTAAAAACCATAAAACATTGATGAAAGGAATTGAAGATGACAAAACAAATGAAAAGATATCCCATACTCATGGATAGGGAGAACAAATAGTGTTAAAATGTCCATACTACCCAAAGCAATCTACAGATTTAATGCAATCCCTATCAAAATACCAACAACATTTCTCACAGAATTAGAACAAACAATCCTAAAATTTGTATGGGATCACCAAAGACCCTGAATAACCACAACAATCTTGAAAAAGAACAAAACTGGAGGTATTACAATCTCAGAGTTCAAGACACACTACAAAGCTGTAGTAATCAAGACAGCATAGTACTGGCACCAAAATAGACACCTAGATCAACGGAAAAGAATAGAAAACTCAGAGATAAACTCACAATTGTATGGTCAATTAATCTTCAACAAAGAAAGCAAGACCATGCAATGGGAAAAAGACAGTCTTTTCAACAAATGATGTTGGAAAAATTGGACAGCTACATGCAAAACAATGAAACTGGGCTACTTTCTTATACTGTACACAAAAATAAATTCAAAAGGATTAAAGACCTAAATGTGAGACCTGAAACATAAAAATCTTAGAAGAGAGCACAGGCAGTAATTTCTCTAACATTGGCCATAGGAACATCTTTCTAGGTATGTCTCCTAAGGCAAGGGAAACAAATGCAAAAATAAAGTATTGGGACTACATCAAAAAAAAAAAAAAAGCTTTTGCACAGAGAAGGGAACAATCAACATAACTAAAAAACAGTATGCTGATCAGAAGAAGATATTTGCAGAGTTATATCTAATAAAGGGTTAGTATTCAAAAAACATAGAGAACTTACACAATTCAACACCAAAAAAAAAAAAATCAATTAAAAAATGACAGAAAACATGAACACACACATTTCTCCAAATAAGACATATAGATGGCCAACAGACACATGAAAAGATGCTCAACATCACTCATCATCAGGGAAATGAAAATTAAAACCACAATGAGAGGGGCACCTGGGTGGTTCAGTTGGTTGAGCGTCTGTCTTCAGTTGAGGTCATGATCCCAGGGTCCTGGTATTGATCCCCGCATCGGACTCCCTGCTCAGCTGAGAGTCTGCTTCTCCCTCTCCCTGTGCTGCTCCCTCTGCTTGTACTCTCTCCCTCTCTCTCTGTCAAATAAATAAATAAATAAATATCTAAAAAAAAAAAAAAGCCACAATGAGATATCACCTCATACCTGTCAGAATGGCTAAAATTAAAAACACAAGAAACAGCAAGTGTTGGCAAGGATGTGAAGAAAAAGGAACCCTCATGCACTGATGGTGGGAATGTAAATTGGTACAGCCACTGTGGAAAACAGAATGGAAGTTCCTTAGAAAATTGAAAATGGAATTACCATATGATCCATTCCACTACTGGATATTTACCCAAAGAATATGAAAACATGAATTCAAAAAGACATATGCACCGCTTTATTTATTGCAGCCTTATTTTCAAAAGTCAAATTATGGAAGCAACCCAAGTGTCCATCAATATATGAATGGATAAAGAAAATGTGTATGTGTAGGTATATATGTATAAAGAAGATGTGGTGTATGTGAGATATATATATGAATATTATTCAGCCATAAAAAATGAAATCTTGCCATTTGCAACAACATGGATGGAGGAGAGAATATAATGCTAAGTGAAATAAGTCAGTCAGAGAAAGACAAATACCATATAGTTTCACTCATATGGGGAATTTAAAAAATAAACAAACTAGCAGAAGGAAAAAGACGAGAGAGACAAACCAAAAAACAGACTCTTAACTATAGAGAACAAAGGATGGCTACCAGAGGGGAGGTGGGTTGGCGGATGGGTAAAATAGGTGAAGGGGATTAAGAGTACATTTATCATGATGAGCACTGACTAATGTACAAAATTGTTCAATTACTATATTGTACGCCTGAAACTAATATAATGCTGTATGTTAATTATATTAGAATTATTTTTTTAAATAATAATTTTTTTAAAAAAGAAGTACTTGGAGCATTCCAAGTACAATAAACACCAAAATGTAAACATTCTTACTTATTTGTCAAATTTTGAAATTTTACCTACAAATATTACTCTAAGAATTGCTATAAATTTGAGTTCTCATATTTACGAGATGGTATATCAACTATAAATTGACCTAATGACTTTTGTAATAATATTATACTGTATAATAACATGAACAAAACTACAAATGTTTCAGTAATGTTAACAAAGCCTGATGAGTTATCCTGCAAGTAGAAAGTATTATATAACATTTGTTATATGAGCTTATATAACACTAGGTCTAACTAATGCTTTTTGCAACAATGTGGTAGCTGGTTTAAATCACATTATGTGGAATGATAACTTTTTCTTGTTCAGTGACTCATATATTTTTAGGTGACCACTCCCTTTGAAATAATGCTTTGTAATTTAAAAAACACCAGGTCTTTTGTTATCAAAAACTTATGCCAGCATTTGTTTATTTAATGTTCATTAAATTGAATGCTGATTTATCCCAACCACTCTGACATTGAGTCTATAGTAGTGAACATGGCTTACTTTTTGCTCTCAGGAGTTGATAGTCTGATCTAGTGAATGCCAGTGGTTGCCAGGATCCACAATTCCACAGGCCACCATTCATTATAGTCTAAGTGAAAGATGCCTCCCCCAGGTTGTTATAAAGAAAAGGCTCCAGGTTAACCACATGCATATTACAATAGCTTCTCAGTTTTCCACCATAATTGGGAAATGGGATTTTTCTCAAGGGGAAAAATGTAATGTTGTTTGGAGGATTAAATAAGATAACATATAGGGATTATATAGGCACAATAAATCTTAGTTTCGAAAGAAATGTTCAGTTTTCTTGCTTAGCAGTATGGACTCAGGAACCACATGGCCTGAATTCAAATTCTGGCTCGATCATTTTCTAGCTGTGAATGACCTTGAGAAATGTCCTCTATGCATTGCTGACCTCATAGGGCTACTGTGAGGATAAATGAGCTATGTAATTCCTGTAATCATACATTCTCAATATTTTTGGTTATTAACCTATTAATTGAAGCTGAATTATTAAGAATTATTAAGACTCAGCATCCATTTTATTCATCAGTATTTGATAGTCATTTTCCTAGCTGTTTTATGCACTTTTCTTTGCCTTTGTTAATAAAATAAATATCTTTTAAACTTTTCCTCATATTTAAATACCATTACTACAAATATTGATATACCACAGTAAAACTAGCTCACATTTATTGATTGCTTACCTTTTTAAAAAAGATTTTATTTATTTATTTGAGAGAGAGAGCACAGAGGGAGAGGGAGAGGGAGAAGGAGACTCCCCGCTGAGTAGAGTCTGATGCGGGGATAAATTCCAGGACCCTGAGATCATGACCTGAGCCGAAGGCAGATGTTTAACTGACTGAGCCACCCAGGCATCCCTACTGATTTCTTACTGAGCACAAAGGACTGATGTAAGCATCTCACATGTATAATATCACTTGAGTCTCAGAACAAAGTTTGCTATTATGAATTTAGAGGTTTTATTTTATTTTTGTTTTGTTATTGGCTTCTTTGCATAGTCTCAGCTATAATTCATATAGTTGAGGCTTCTTCTTTTTTTTCAATTTTTATTTATGTTTTATTTTATTATGTTGTGTTGATCACCATACATTACATCATTAGTTTTTGATGTAGTGTTCCATGATTCATTGTTTGCGTATAACACCCAGTGCTCCATTCAGTATGTGCCCTCTTTAATACCCATCACCAGGCTAACCCATCCCCCCATCCCCCTCCCCTCTAGAACTCTCAGTTTGAGGCTTCTTAATAAGTGAAAACAAGATAAGTAAAAATGAATATTTTAGGTACTTTGAACACTGCTTACTAAGCTCACAGAAGCATTCTAGCGTAATGTTTCTGTTTTCTCCAGGATAGATATCTCCGCATAGAAAGAGAAGCTATGATTCTGATCTAGAACATTACCTCAGCCCACCCCCACTCCAACTGTAGCTATTTGATTTACTCCCTAATGAAAATTATTGTTTATGGTGTTTGGAAAAATTATGATTGACCAATGCAGTACTTCATTTAAAAAAAAAAATCCCCATCCACAGAAATTTTTTAATATTAATATAAAATTCCAAAATTATGGAAGAGATTATTTAAGAGTTAAGCTTTTGCATTAACACAGGATTCTAATTTTTAAAAATCCTGTCCTAAACCCACACCATAAAGTCATTCTGTCTTGATCTCAATCCAAAGTGACAGAGGCAAGTACAGTAAACAGTTCCTTATTTGTCAGTAATCAGACCACAAAATCTGAGTTAGTAAAATAATCAATTAACCTTTAACACAAAAGACTAATGGAGATGCAATTTGTGTTATTTTGCTGAAGATGTCATGACAAAATATCCCAGACTGGATGCCTTAGACAACAGAAATTTGTTTTCTCACAGTTCTAGAGGCTGTAAGCCCAACATCAAATTGACATTAGGTTTGATTTCTTCTGAGACTTCTCTCCTTGGCTTGCAGATTCCTACCTTTTCACCATGTTCTTAAATTTCCTCATGTGCATGCCCCAGTATGTCTTTGTGTGTACAAACTTCCTCTTCTTATAAAGACAACATTCAGATTGGATAAGGCCCATCCTAATGCCTGATTTTAATTTAATCAACTTTTTAAAGACCTTATTTCCAAATACACTCACATTCTGGCATATTTGGGATTACTGCTTTAACATATGAATTTTTAAAAATTATTTATTTATTTGAGAAGAGAGCGAGAGAGAGAGAGAGAGGGCAGGGGGAGGGGCATAGGGACAGAGATAATCTCAAGCAGACTCCGCACTGAGTGGAGCCTGAAGTAGGGCTCGATCTCATGACCCTGAGATCATGACCTGAGTGGAAATCAAGAGTCAGACACTTAACCAACTGAGCCACCCAGGCGCCCCTAACATATGAATTTTAAAGAGGAGGGGCACAATTCAGTCCTTAACCGTCTCTTTAGACATCATTTTTCTTCCATACCTCCTTATTTATTGGACATTAGACTTCAGCTAAAATGTACAAAACAAATAATAACATGAAATAATATATTTTTTCATATTGTAGTAATACATCATGTTTTTCTGATCAAGAATATGCTATTTTTTTAACAAACACAGAGGGCAACTTATTTAAATACAAAGTCTAGGGACGCCTGGGTGGCTCAGTTGGTTAAGCAACTGCCTTCGGCTCAGGTCATGATCCTGGAGTCCCGGGATCGAGTCCCGCATCGGGCTCCCTGCTCGGCAGGGGGTCTGCTTCTCCCTCTGACCCTCCCCCCTCTCATGCTCTCTCTCTCTCATTCTCTCTCTCAAATAAATAAATAAAAATATTTTAAAAAAAAATAAATAAATAAATAAATAAATACAAAGTCTAACAAAATCTTGGTTTTTGTGATGAAAGCTATTTCAGATTAGATCACTGTATTGACATGTAATGTGTTGCATCTATTAATCTAACTATATTTTTACCAATGCCTATTTAATAATGCTAGCCAATGTAGAAAAAAATGCCATTCTAGGTAAAAAATTTAGTACTTGTACCATTCACTGCTAGCAAACATAACTTTTATTCAATATTAGCAAAATAGTTCTGATTCATTATTTTTAAAGACTCCTATGTAAAATAACACTGCTTAAAAATGAGAAAATATTTTTGTATGTAGGATAGTACCCAAGAAAGATTGTTTTGAGGCTCCTGGGTAGCTCAGTCAGTTAAGCAGCCTACTCTTGATTTCAGCTCAGGTCATAATCTCAGAGTGGTGAGATCCAGCCCCGTGTTGGGCTCCATGCTGGGTGTGGAGCCTGCTTAAGATTCTCTCTCCCTCTCCCAATCCCCCTTATCTCTCTTTCTCTCTCAAATAAATAAATAAACCCTTTTTTTTTAAAAAAGAAAGATTATTTTATTTGTTGTGATTTTTAAACCTTTTAAATTTTGTACTGAAATTGATCTGGATTTACAAAGAAAAATAATTTTTTTCTTTCTCTCCTACATCTTCAGATAAATTTCGGCTAAGAGTATTTATGCTGTATATTGGTTATTGGTATTTGTTTGCTTCAGTATTCCCTTGTGCATATTATGTGCTTATCAGTATAGTGCTGCCAGGCACATAGTCCTCAAAATCAATTCACTGTGCAAAACTTCTGACTGAGTAACATATATTCAAATATATCACCTTTATTTACAATTGTACTTTCATTCATTAGACATGCAGTCAGGTGCTATTTTTGGAATTCTTACCATGTGCCAAGCACAGTGCTAAGCTCTTCCTCTTGCCTTTTTGTATTATTTCCCTAAGCAAGAATATTACCAATCTCCAACTTATGTTGGTCAGAATGCCATGTTTTCCCAAAAGATCCTCTCCAAGATCATGCAATTCAGTGTTCTTCAGACACAAATTTCACAGAGCAGTGGTATTTTTTAAAAAGTTGGAACATTTTATTAGAATAATAATGATAAATTTACCATTTATCACTGCCATTTTATGAAAAAGAACATTTCAACACCAAAAAAGATTGCTCAATGCAAACCTCAAAACTTTATTATTCTCATTTCCCCAGTGAAACCTTTGTCATCCACAGTCCAAAATTTGTGAAAACAGAAGAGAAGGAAAGAGACAGTAAATATCAAGTGGACTAATTAAAGACCTATGTATAGAATAGTGCATCCCTTCTCAAAATGTTAGGGATTTTTGAATTAAAACATCAAAAAAAAATGTTGCTGTGTAACATTTGAAAGAATGACACTTAGATTATTTAGTATATAGTAATAGATAAATAGGAAAGAATATTTTTAAAAAATTGTGAAGTCATCCACTTGTGGCTTTAGTTTCCTAACAAGATTTTTCAAGTTATTGAAGATATTTTATAATACAAACATTTTTCCCTTTATAAAAAGTAGAGTTTCAAAATAACTTCTTCACTGAACAGAATTTTTAGATCCTAAATACTGATAAATGTCTATGATGTTAATGATAGTAGAGATAAATTAGAGTGACAATATAATGGAAAGCATCAAGAAATAACTACTATAATCCTTTACTACATAATAATTATAAAAAATTAGAAGGGAAGGAAAGGAAAATAAAAGACATAAATATTCAATTAGAAGCAAAATCATAGTTATTTGTAAAGGTATAAAAATCTACGTCAATTATAGACCCCAAATTAGATACTTGCATTGTGAGTCTGTGTGCATGTGAGAGATACTGGTTACTGACCCAAATTCACATGGCCTAATTTCTCACCAGCACTTGTATGTTTCTAATACTAGTGATAAATATTCCTGATATATTATTACTATGTGATTAATCTGGAAGACCAAAACTTAATAATGTTTTTAAAGTAAAATGACTAGTCAAAAACATTACAATTATTTGTTTAAAACAATAATTTCTTGTATTCTTAATGGCACTGTCTTTTTCATAAATGATTTTATGTAAAGAATTATCAATGCTTCAAGAAAATTCTTATAGGTAGAATTACTTCAGAGTGACACATAGAATTACATGTGGAACCAGATTAGAAGGATATCTATGTTGTACAATTTAAAAAGTACTGTAAAGATTCCCAAGGATCCCCTTCATCCAGGTGCTATTTCTGAACCACCATAAGTAAAATGCATACATAATATCTTTTCCCTGATAGGTCTTTTCTCTATAAAACATTATAAGGGGTAATATTGAATGAATTCACCATAAAATGTTGACTTACACAGATCTGCAGAGAATCTAGATAGAATAAAGGCAGAGAAAGCATGGAAATGAGGAAAATGAACAAAAAGATATTTGAAGGTTCATGCACATGGATTTTTTTTCTATTTAAAATTTTTGTCTAGGAATAGTGTTGGATTTTTATCATGTTACCTTGCAGATTGTTCATTTATTTCATGTTCTTCAGCAAGTACAAAGGTATATTTATCCTCCATGCTTGTTTATAGAACATTTCTATCAAGTGAAATAAATTCCTTTGATTTATTAATATTTAAATTATGGAAATCCATTGGTTATAAAACTCTGTATACTATTTTACTAATGTTCTCTAATGTACTTTACAGTAGTTGTTTTTAACTCATCACTTTTATACTAGTAGCATGAGCATTTAATGGCTCTTACTTGATCCTAAAGTAATTATATATATTCTTAGCAATATTATTCTGATACAATGCAAAAAAGCCAGGGTTAACAGAAGTCTTATAGCATAGAGATCTTGGAATTAGAGAAATGTGAATTTGAATCCTATCTTTCCTACTTCCTATCTGTGTCATCTCCTGCAGTTTACATACTTAGCATTTCTAAGGCTCAATTTCCTCACATTTTGAATACAATGGTAATATTTCAAGTAATTTCTATTAGTTTGTTCCTACCTTTCCAAAATATATCATGACAAATGAATGTTTTGTAAAAAAACATGTAACTTCTATTATTGTCAGCATGAAGGACTGCTTACCCTGAAAGTACCTTCCCAAGAAAACAACTAAAACATCTGGATGAAATATAAATTAAAATTTCTTTAAATGAATTGCTGAGCTGACTAGATAATAAGGAAGTAGCCAAAAGCTAAATGAAGGAGAAAACCATGGAATGTAGGTAAGAATTGAAGCTAGATTTACCCTAGGGCCATCTGCTAAACTATAGGACACTTGAGCTCTTATTTTGGTGGTTAGGAATGGCCAAGCAGCCAGGAAGTAAAGCTTAGATATTCTCTGGGCTAAATACACTCTAATCAGGACCTCAAAGAATCCTCAAAGATAAAATTTCCAAGAAAAATGAGCTCATCTTATAAAGCCACGACATGCATAAAGAAACCAGAAAACATAAAAAGCATGGTACCATAAATCAGAATCAGCAGAAAAAAGAACCAAAAGAATCAGATTACAAAGTTTTCAGGTATTAGAATTATCTTAAATTTATGTGTTTTAAGAAATAAGAAATGAAAATGTGAGAAAAGAATAGGAGTCTATAAAAATAATCAGGTGGATTTATGAGAACACGTGGCAGAATTAAAGAAACCAACAAGGTATGATGAAGCATCCTGAGGCTAACAATAGCAAAGAGCCACTTTCACCCCTGTGTCTAAAGTAGCATGGAAAAGGATAGGTTTTGAGAAACATGAGAAAGCTGGCATTGTCCTTATAGCAATATATCATCTGAGAGGAGCTGCAAACTTTGGTAGAAGAATGCAGCAGGGAAAATAAATACACCTACCCCTGTACTCTCCCACTCAATTTCCTGCTAGTACCTTGCACTGGTCAAACATACCTGGATTTGAAGGCAAGGGAACTTTGTAGATGCATGACGTAGAGGTCAGTGTGCCAGGACACAGAACAGAGTGGAGGAAGGAGGTTTAGTGGGGCAAAGAGAGAATTCCCAACACAAGAAGTTAAGAAACAATGAGGCTAGAGTGCAAAGGCCTAACTTACATTTAAACAGTCATAAAAAGAGGGAAACAAGAAAAAGCAATAATTAAAGGCACACTGAATAATTTTTTAGAACTGCTAAAACACAGTACATCTCAAATCAAAAAGCAAACCCAATATAAAAAGAAATTTACATATAGACAATATTATAGTAAAACTGAAAAACAGGACAGACAATAAAAAGATGTTAAAATCAGCTAGGTAAGAAAGAAAGATTACCTCTCAAAGAAGAGTAGTTAAAGTCATAACTGATTTCTCAACAGCAACAGTGGGGCTGTAAGTTGGAAATTACACCTCTAATGAGCTATAAGTTATCTTTCGACATTTAATTCTTCATTTTATAGAGCTGGCTCTGAAGAAGAGGTACAAAATGCACATGAACAACTGAGGAGTTTAAGATCCCCTGATTCACTTCAAAGATTTTTAAAAGATGAACTTCAGGAAGAAGGATACTTATCAAAGGTAGAATGTTTGAGATGGAATAAAGAATCGTAAAGCAAATATTAAACATGTGGATATATCTAAACATAGAAATCATAATTTCCAAAATAGAAGACAAAAATAAAATGAAAACAAAAAAAACCCTTAATTTGAAAAAACGGAAATAGAAACTCTGTATAAATAGAAAGCACAAAATAAAATTGCAGAAATAAATCCAAATTATTATCAGTAAAATCAGATAAATGCAAATATAATGTTCTAGTTTAAAAACGAATTTGTAAAAAGCTGGATTTAAAATATACAATAGTATTTTCTTTCCAAGAAACATAATTTATGTGGAAGCACCCAAAAATTTTAATCCAAAGTATGGCAAATGTCATTATAGGCAATTGCTATCCATGAGAGTTCATGCAATTATATTATTATCAGATAAACAGATTGTGAGGCAAACAGCCTTATTGGATCTTAAGATCACTACAAAATGGTAGAAGGTTCAATTCATCAGGATGTTATAGCTTCTATATACTCAGTAATATAGACTCAAATTATATAAAACAGCAAAAAAATGACAGAAGTGCAAGAAGAAATAGACAAATTCACCAGCATGTTAGGAAAGTATTCACACGTTTCTCACCAATTAATATATAAGCAAAAATAAAAATCAGCAACATTTGGATGATATGCATTCTTTTCAAAGCACAGATGGACTTTACAGTCAATAAACAATGAATTCTATAAATAAGTAGATTAAGAGATTATATTGGAAGTTGATAAGCACTAAGGTAAAGGAAAAGTACAACAGGGAAGAAGTATTGGTACAGAAGTGAAATATTGGGAGAGCTGCTCAAAGTATGGTATTAAATGTGGTAATTAGGCTAGACATCATTGAAATAGTAACCTCTAAATAAAGACTTGACCAAGATGAAGGGGTTACGGAGGACACTGCCGGAGTCAAGGCCTAAGGCAGAAGCATAGTGTATATATTCAAGTGGATTGACTAAGAGGGGAAGAAAAGGTTATGAGGAGATGTTGAGGCCCCATAACACAAAGGGCCCCATGGGCCATTGTAAGGACTTTGGCTTTTGCTTTGAGTAAAACGGAAGTCTTCAGAGTGCTGGGAGCAGTGCAGTGAAAGATATGACTCCTGATTTAAAAAGACTCCCTGGCTGCCAAATTGGAAATAGACCATAGGATAGCAAGGATTGTACCACAGGGGCTGTGAATGTATGCTGTCCTATTCTTTTAATGGATAATATATTTACATACCCACAAAAGAAGCCAATAGAAGATAAGCAAAAAGAAACCAAGAAAAGCAAACCCCTCTGGCCTTGTAGGGAAAAGACACTGTGAATGAAATGCCCAGTAAGAAGTTCTGAGGTGAAATAGCCATGCACCATGTGATGTGATCCTTTCCTGTGATCCCATAAATTTTTAGAAAAAGCAGAAAGATTTTTTAAATGCTCCTAGAATTAGCACATAATTATGTGATGTCCATCTGAGTAGTTCAGGCTGTTCGGGTACTCACTCGGCCTCAAATAGGAACGTAATTGGGTTTTTCCCAGAAATCTATCTTCCTAAATGAATCATCTTGACTCCTCTTTTTTCGTAAGACATACCACATGTTCCTTTTTTTTTTTTTTTTCATTTTAGTATAAGATACTAAGAGATTGAAAGTGTTAATGCTAAGGGGCGCCTGGGTGGCTCAGTCGTTAAGCATCTGCCTTCGGCTCAGGTCATGATCCCAGGGTCCTGGGATCGAGCCCCGCATCGGGCTCCCTGCTCAGTGGGAAGCCTGCTTCTTCCTCTCCCACTCCCCCTGCTTGTGTTCCCTCTCTTGCGGTGTCTCTCTCTGTCAAATGAATAAATAAAATCTTAAAAAAATAAATGCAAACTCAACAGATGGGGCAGCTGGGTGGCTCAGTCATTAAGTGTCTGTCTTTGGCTCAGGTCATGATCCCAGGGTCCTGGGATCGAGCCCTGTTCGGCAGGAAGCCTGCTTGTCCCTCTCTCACTCCCCCTGCTTGTGTTCCTTCTCTTGCTGTCTTTCTGTCAAATAAGTAAATAAAATCTTTATTTTTTTTATTATTTTTTAAAGATTTTATTTGTTTATTTGTCAGAGAGAGAGAGCACACAAGCAGGAGGAGCGGCAGGTTGAGGGAGAAGCAGGCTCCCTGCCGAGCAGGGAGCCCGATGCAGGACTCGATCCCAGGACTCTGGGATCATGACCTGAGCCAAAGGCAGATGCTTAATGACTGAGCCACCCAGGCGTCCCAATAAATAAAATCTTTAAAAAAAAAAAAAAAGGAAGTGTTAATGCTTTAAAATATCCTAGAGATTATAAATATGATTCTGGTTATGATGTTATCTGCTTTTGCCATCAATAAGAACATCACCATCAAACAGGACTCACTTGATTAATCATAGCAGTTCATATATTTAAAGAAAATTTTGAGTATCTCCTTT
Source organism: Leptonychotes weddellii (assembly GCF_054177405.1). NCBI lineage: Eukaryota > Metazoa > Chordata > Mammalia > Carnivora > Phocidae > Leptonychotes > Leptonychotes weddellii. The sequence continues at coordinate 52,500,267 of NC_138372.1, forward strand.
GACTCTGCACCATATGCAACAATTCTAGAGAAATTACTAGGAGAACATTGTCCTCACATTCAAAAATCTGTTTAGTGACTGTGAACCATCTTCCTGTGGGCCATTAACTGCAATTGAAAGAGATTCATCAGGATTAGGATGAAGAACAGACTGAAGGCAGAAAACTATAGGGAAGAATTTGGGTCTTTATATCCCTCGATTATAAAGACTACGATGTCATTTAATTTACATATTATAGTATATGTTTAGATATTTATGCACATTTAGAAAAGAGTAATATTTATTCATGTTTGCCAACTCTCCCCATTTCACTTTGAGAAAGGAATACATGCTTTTCTTGCAAAATAATTACAGCACTTTCACACACATTTTTTTCTGTATCTAAACAACTACCATATGTGATAGTAGGCCCTTCTCTGAGACTTAAATGGGCTCCAGGTGAAAGTGGAATAATCTGAAAATGAACAGAGCAGTTCCTTCATTTAGGCAGCTGTGCCGGGGTGGGAAGATCAGCAGGAATCAGAAAATCCGGACATGAGTCTGGTTTGTGCTGGCCTTGGGTAAATGAGTCTCAATTTCTTCATCTGTAAAGTACTAAGTTCACAGGTTCTTTCTGAGGAATAAATAATATATATGAAGATGTCGTATAACCATAGATCACATTAGAGCTGTATAGGGCAAACATTTATTTCTGACACCATTTACTCATTTAATCATTTAAAAAGGAGTATTTAATTTCTGTTGTATTCTGTGAATTGTAGTAGATCCTCACAGATGAGATAACTTCTGCCCTCAAGGGTTTTTAGTGGAGGCTGGGGTGATAAGACGTATGTGTAGGACCCTTTATTGGACAGAGACAGAAGATAGTTGGGGAAGTGGGCAAAAACAGAAGCCTTTCCAGAAGAGAGATGATCCTGTATTCTGGTAGCATTAGTCTTCTCATTTCATAAATGTTGACTCAAGTGTTTTCCTTTTCCTTTAAAGTCAAAGTATGGGGGGAAGAAAAGAGAATGTGGAAAAGGAATCAAACTAGGATTATAAATGTATTAAATGGTAATAATTTCTAGATGGCAGATAATTATATTGTATATCTGGATTTTACCTTATCCAAAATACAAATTTTTTAAGAAATAATTTCCATATGCTGTTAAATTTTAAGAATGATAGGTGATTCAGGTATAATTTGTAATATTATCATAATCTGAGTGGTAATATTCAAGAATCTAGCGTTTTGGGGTATTTTTTAGTATCAACTTCATCTTTGCATAATTATGTTGATTCAACATTAAGACTTCTTTAAGAATTTTTACCATTTTTAATTGATATATTTCTTCCTCATTGCCAGCTTTCTGTCTTTGCTCTTGAGAGTAAAATATACATCTTTTGAGTATTTTGAATGTATAGATTTATTTCTGATTATGCCTTCTTTGCATTTTTGTCATCCTGTGAATGTCATTCATTTTTGTAGGCAAGTGTTTCTAATAATTTAGCCACTTAATTTATGTAGTTTTAAGGGACTTTTTTAAAAAAAAAAACTCCCGAGTCTAGTGAATGTAGTTGATTATCCTTTTGTAATTTTGGTAATGAATATATTCCTAAATCTTATACGTAATTATTAATTGCTGTAAGGACTTTCACTAAAGGAAGCTTGCTACTCCTTTTACCAACTGAACTTGTCAATAAAATACCTTTGTGTAGGTAACAGACTTCAGATACAGTATTATTTTATGTATGGGTAAAAAACACAAAAATAGAAGTAAATCAGTTTAAACTAGAATTTTGTCAATAGTGTGCTTCCTGAATTTATGAGGAGCTTCATTTTTTTTTCCCATTGCTACACATGCTCTTTCCATTAATTTCATAGACGTTTCATGGAACAATTGTCCCCTATGACCTCTATAAGAGCAAATTATATATACCATTCACATTTCTGATTTGTTGTTTACAAAATGTAAACTCTAGATTTTCAAGACGTCCATAATAATACCTACCTACTTTGAATTCTATTTCTTTGGAAAAAGGTGAAAACAATATACTATAGTATTTGTCATCCCTTAAATGTATGACAAGGCAATGTAAAAATAAGTTTCTCTTCTCTGAAACTATTGATGATCCCTGCAGTTTTGGTAAATTATCCCTGGCCCTTAAACTCAGGCATGTGATACTTTTCCGACTCAACAGTAGGGTGTCTGTCTTTCTGTTCTGTTAAGCATTTTGCTTTCTTTTTAAGCAGTTTAAATGTAGTTAAGAAGTGATTTCATTTCACAATAATCTTGCTCTTTAACTTCAGTTTGTCCTTATTAACTATCATCTCAACATATTTGGCTGAGATAATTGGGTATTGATTATATTTGCACTGTCATTTGCAGTTCAAATTGGATCTTTATAAACACTTGAGACTTTTTTTTTTTTTAAGATTTTATTTATTTATTTGACAGAGAGAGACACAGGGAGAGAGGGAACACAAGCAGGGGGAATGGGAGAGGGAGAAGCAGGCTTCCCGCAGAGCAGAAGCAGGTCCTGGGATCATGACCTGAGCTGAAGGCAGACGCTTAACGACTGAGCCACCCAGGCACCCTCATTTGAGACTTTTTAATGACTGTTGTTTGCTCAACATGCATGCATAGTTTTAGTCTGGGGTTTGGTTCACTCTGCTGAATTTGGGCTCAACTTCCCTTAAAAGAAACTAGCAGTTCAGTGATAAAGCAAGAGCCCTTCTACTGCTTCAACTCTTCACTTTTTTTCTTGAATTCTAAGCCAAATAAGGATTTCTGAAGCTTGGCTTCACTTGGTGTTACTTGGTTTTAGAACTTTGTGAGGATGGATGGTCACAGAATGCTACCCCCTATTCTTTTATCCCCCACCTCGGCAGGACTGACTGCTAATCCTTATGTCCAAAAACAATAACAATCTTATTCTTCCTTTTTCCATATGCATGCTTAAGCACAGTTTTATTTTTTAATCCCCATTATTTGTATTTATTTTAGTTTGCCATGAATTCTTACTTGTAAATATTCAATATTTTAAGATTTTTTTAAACATCTATGACTCACTTTTTATGAATCCTACCACATGAGACACTAGAAGAAAAAAAAGAATAAATATTTTCTATGCATGGGGGCATTTGAAATGAAGACGGATTTGGGAGTCAAAGGAAAAGAGTTCAAGTCCTAACTCCGGCCTTTCTGTGTTGCCTTGCATATGTCACTTAATTGTTCAGACTTCCAGTTGTCTCATCTACAAAATAGTGATGTACTAATACCCATTTCAGAATTGTCATGAAAATGAAATGAAATAAATTATGGGAAAGTATTTTGACAACTGCCGTGCACTGTCGAAGCCTTCGAATGGTTTAGAATCTATGTGAGTAAAGGGCACAAAAACTGACATGGAGACTAATACTAGCTTGAAAATTGCTGGTTACTCTTCCAATGTTTAATAGATATAACATGGAAAATTCAGAAGGCAAGCACTGAGTATATTTGAAGTGGTTGGATTTGTTTCTGAGTGGAACTGGGACTTAAAAATAGGCCTGCAGGGATGGGTAAAATTTGTAATGGAAAAGAACTATCTTCCAAATGTTTCTGTTAAGAAGGAGCAGACTTTATTCATCCATTTATGAAATCATTTGTTAAGTATTTATGGAGTGTTTACTATAGTTTAGGCACTGTGCTAAGGGATACCATGGAAGAAGGAGTGGCTATGGAAAGAAAAAGATGTTTAACTTTTGTCACATGATATACATTTTAATCTTCGGATTCTGATGAATTAAAAGGTAGTAACCTCTTTACCACAAATTACTGGGTGAATTTTCAGATCATAGTCAATGGCTTTGTACTCCTAACAGAAATGCTCCTTGTACATTCACTGTTAGATTTGAAGGCAACAAATCCTACCATATTACTATATATCTTACTAAGCTTCCTGCTCCGATTGATTGTTATTTTAAATTTAAGGGGTTGTGTTTATTTATAGGTATGTAGCTTATTGTGTCTAATTCTGCTTATAATCAAGTTAAATAAAAGCTCAATGTAAGTTAAGTCTGATTTTTTTAAATGTCTGCATTTGTTCAAGATGGTTTAATTAAAAATAATTATTAAAACATACTTGAAATGTTTACTTTTTTAGAAATTAAGTCAAGGATATTTATTCTTTATAATTTATTTTATATCTACTTAACTGATTTAAAAAATTCCTTCAGGAGTCTTAGAGATTCTACAGAGCACAAACAAAGGGGCTTGCAAATGCTCAATTCATTGCTTGTGCACTGAACTTCATTTAGGGGCTTATCTAAGTTGTCTATTTTTCAAGTAAACCCATTAAGCACTACATTTTTCCAGTTTGGGTTGTACTCACAAAGCAGCAAATATAGTGAAGGCTCAATGAGAAGGGAAAAATTAGCCTCGGTATGTTTGGTATCTTGTGAGCAAAACAAGTTGATTTTACTTCTAAATCCAGTTCTTTTAAAAATGTCACAATTAAATCATTCCCCTCCCCCACACTAATTGGGACACCTGGTTCTGCTGAGGAAAGTCCCCACAGAGCAGCATCGCACTAAGGAGAGCAGCTCCCTATCCTTAGGCCCTGAAGCAAAGGGAATCAGGGATCATCCACCCTGCTCTCTGGTGTCTGGTAGCCTTGGTAGCAGGTGGAGAGTACAGTTGTGAGAGGCTATTGTTGTGTGCAAGACAATGGCTTACTAGGAAAGTGTCAGGAGGTGCCAGTGAATGACTGAGGGGAAGGACGTGGGTTGGGGGTTGAGGAAACAACAGCAATATGTGGAAGGTCACTCATTAGTTCAACTACCTGGGTCACACCCAGTGACCCCAGAACATACAGTTTCCTTCATGGCAGGATTAGGAGAGATAGGTTTATTCATTCATTCAAACAACATGTAATTCACGAATGCCAAACACCATGCTAACTTCTTCACTCTACTGAGTGGAGAATAAAATCAACATCTTCTCTGTCTTCATGGGACTTAAAGTACAGGAGAAATGCAGACATTAAATAGAAATTCTGGAAGACTAATACATAATTGCTACTGGTGATAAATGTTATGATGGGAAACTCCAGGGTGTAGGGCGGAGCCATATTTGGGACCTCATTAGATTAAGGTGTCAGATTAAGTGATCCCTTATTATCTCAAAAAGTAATATTATAATGAAGACTGGAAGGATGATTAAGAATTATTCGGCTAGAGTAGGAGGAGGACTCATTTGAGTCAGAAGGAGCATTATATGTAGAGGCCCAGAGAGAGGAATGAATTTTAAGTGTATATTCAAGGCACTTAGATGTACCAGGGGCAGAGCTCCATAGTTGAAAACCACAGTTGCATGAAAAACTGTGTTTCTGCAAGGAGGCTCCTAGGAGGTCACTGTGACCCAATTCTACATTGAGGAGTTAAGTTATTCATTTGTCTCTAAAGACCCTCATATGGAACACTTTTCCAAAACTTTACTTCCCTGCTCTTGTTGACTAATTCAGAATTCTTCTGTGGAGAATCATATCTTTACCAGTCATGTACTAAATGGAGACTTCTAGCCATGCTGTTCCTACTACTGTAGTCACATGTAGTTACTGAAATTGAAATGTAAATAAATTAAACTCAATAAAATTTCAAAAATCACAAAGTCAGTTCCTCAATCACACCAGCCACATTTTAAATGTTCAATAATTGAATATGGCTAGTAGCTACTGGATCAGACAACACAGATATTGAACATTTCCATCACTGCAGAAAGTTCTATCTGTACAGTTCACATAGTAGCTAATAGCCTGGGCTCTTGAGGAGCTTCATTTTTTTTTTCCCATTGCTACACATGCTCTTTCCATTAATTTCATAGATGTTTCATGGAACAATTGTCTGCTACAACCTCTATAAGAGCAAATTATATATACCATTCACATTTCTGATTTGTTTACAAAATGTAAACTCTAGATTTTCAAGACGTCCATAATAATACCTACCTACTTTGAATTCTATTTCTTTGGAAAAAGGTGAAAACAATATACTATAGTATTTGTCATCCCTTAAATGTATGACAAGGCAATGTAAAAATAAGTTTCTCTTCTCTGAAACTATTGATGATCCCTGCAGTTTTTGTACTTACTGAAACTCAGGTTAACCATGGATAAAGTAAGAATGACATAGATAGTGTACATATAAAGAATTTAACATAGCACCTGGAACATAATAGGCATTTTAGAAATACTTATACCTGATAGCTCTATTCTCTTAACTCAATACCTTGTCCTCCAGTGACTCAATTGTTCTTTCTCTTTCTCCTCCATCCAGGGTAAATTCATTCAACCATATTTGCACCCACGCTTCACTTCCTTTCTTAACTAGTCATACTCCCAACCCAATCCACAATTCTAGATTAATCCAAACTTGTTCTCTCATCCAGCTGAGTCTGCCAAACCTTGTTGGAAGAAATCATTTCACTGTTGAGATTATCAGTCTTACCAGTTGGCAGCCTCCTGGTTCATTAGGTAGACTACCAGAGTACTTGGCAAGCCTTTGACAATACCTCTTTGGCTAATCTTTTCATTTTTGATAGTACCTGTCCTAATTGCATTCTCTTCACCTTTGTATCAGCAAATGACTATATCCTGGAATGAATTCACTGAACTTCCCTCTCCTGTATCTCCAAGTGTATAGTTTTTATTTGTAGGGGTTCCCAAATGCCAGAATTGGGATCAATGTAAGGCTACTTCAGAAGTATTTGATTAGCGTTAAAAAGTACATCTACTTGGACCAGACTCCTGCCTACTGGATGAAAATCTTTAGTACTGGGAATGGCAGAATTTGTACTTGTTTAAGGCTCCTCAGGTGATTTTATGACCTAAGTTTGGAAGACACCACCAAGAGAGTTGTAGACACCTTTACTCATAATCTCTGATTGCTTTTTCATGCTCTTTAATATTAATGTGGCGGCCTCTATTTCCTCCCAGCAGTTGACATGTAGGCTGCACTTTTCAGAGCTCTTCAGTGGGGTTGTCAGAGCATCTGTCTTGCCTGTGGTCATCACTCTTAATCTCTCCTTGCTGGCACTGTTAACACACTCCCACTGGTGGCTTGCCAAGTTTGAAAGTAGTGAGAATAGCTCCTTTGCTGTGTCCTGGCTGTGCTCCAAAACTTCATTTTTGGTCTTTTTGTCTGACCATTTAATGCAAACTGTAGATCATAGATGACACTGGTGGGAAGAGTTCAAGCAGTCAGGACTGTAATCTCAGGAAGATGAAAGTCACACAGTTATGTAATAGTTTGGACATGAACATTGCTCTGTAAAATTTTAATTTAATTCGAAGTGTGTTTTCTCCTGGGCATAATGTTTAGCATTCCAGGGAAAAAAGAACGTTCAACGCTGTTTTAAATTTTTTTCATCTATTAGTGTGTTGTATATATAACTTATAGTGAGTTTCTTTGGCCCTAGTTATCTTTTTGGTGGTTCTCAAAAGCTTAAAATGTCACTGATAGGTACAGCATTGGTGGTATAGTGTTGAACATAGCTGCCTTCTAAAGTGTCATTAATAGAAGGGAACTTTTCAGTGAAAATAGCTAAATGGTCAAAAATCAACATGTAATTAGCAAATAGCCTTATATAAAAATATATAGATTTGTGTAGTATTATATTTATATAAATATCTAACATGTATACTATTTATATATAGGTATAGATTAATATAAATATTATTGAATTTAAGAAGAATTTCCTCATTAGGGGTGCCTGTGTGGCTCAGTTAAGTGTTTGACTCTTGATTTCGGCTTAGGTCATGATCTCAGTATTGTGAAATTGAGTCCTGCAACCAGCTCTGCTCAGCAGGGAGTCTGCTTGAGATTCTCTCTCTCTCCCTCTCCCATAGCCCCTCCTCCTGCTCACACTGTCTCTGTCAAATAAATATTTTTAAAAAAGAAGAATTTCATCATTAATTATTCATTACACAGTAGAATCTCAAGTATCAGTCTCCTAGTGGAATTATAATAATCAAAAACTCATGGAAACAATAGATTAAGAAACAATAAGAAAAAGCTGAAAAGTCAGAGAATCTTGATTAAATCTCAGTTGAGCCTTTTATTTCATGTGTGGCCATGAACAGGTCACTGAACATTTCTGAGCCTTAGTTTCCTCATCTTCAAAATGATCTTTCAGGAGTTTGTGTAAAGACAAAATGTAATAAATGATAAATGCTAATACATTATAAAATATATTTATTGTTGTTGCTAAAGTCAAAGGGCACTATACAATTGTGAAATATCTTCTAAATTCTCTAAGAAAGAATACATTATGTAACACTTTAGTTAATTCATGAGGATAACTCCCTTTAACCATCTTAGTATCCTTGAAAGATTAACATATAGTAAATCTTAAATCTTATTAAATAAAATGAAGTATACTTTATTAAGTTCTTTATTTCTGAAAATTGGCAATTCATGTGCATGGATGTTTTGTGTTTTTCTAATAACCAGAGCATTTATTTAGCCAGAATTTTTTTTTCTCACACTGCTGTCTGTTCTTTTCCTTTATTGAATAAAGACCAGTTTTCATACTTTTCCTAACATACCGGACATTTAAAATTTTAGTATATGATTTCATTTTTATTTGGGATAATTATGATAAATAATAGCTACATTTGTTGAACTCTCAAATTGTGATGGACACAATGTAAAGCATTTTACATGTATTAACATATTTGATTCTCATAACAGTCCTATGAGATGGCTTATGTTTCCCCCATTTACTGATGAAAAAAGTAAGGGACAAAAGTAGGTATCATTTTATAAAATCATCCTTTAAGAGACAAAATGGGAGTTTGAACCTAGGCAGTCTGATTCTAGAACCTAGACTCATCATATTTAAGCCATACTTCACTGCATGTGATCTCCTGCAGATCTGCTTGTGAGTGTTCTCAGAATGCAAGCTTTGGGCACCACAATTCCTGTGGGAGTTGATTTGCAGATATTTGATTCCAATAGCAACCATATAAGTAAAATTCTCCTGGAGTCCTAGTAGTGCTTTCTAACTTGTTATATGAAAACAAACATAGTTACATGGAATCAATTTCACATCATCAGTAGTCAGAAATATAAAGGAAAAATAATAAATAATAAAAAGTTTCCTTTTTGTATTTCTGACTACTCTCAGTAGTTTTTAGGTTATCAAAATGAGTAGATTATGTATTGGTGGCACAAAACTGTAAAGTTTACTGAAACCAAAAAATACCACAAAGAATGTACTATAAAATATACTAACTCAAGGGGTACCTGGGTGGCTCAGTCATTAAGCATCTGCCTTTGGCTCAGGTCATGATCCCGGCGTCCTGGGATCGAGCCCCACATCAGGCTCCCTGATCCACGGGAAGCCTGCTTCTCCCTCTCCCACTGCCCCTGCTTGTGTTCCCTCTCTCACTGTGTCTCTCTCTGTCAAATAAATAAATAAAATCTTTAAAAAAAAATATGCTAACTCAAGTTGCATTTGATCCACTTATTGTTATTTTCTAGTTGTCAACATTGCTATGGTGTCAGCATCGCTAATGTTGATAGTAACTGAGCTTTATTACACTGGGGATTAGAGCTTCAACATATGAATTTGGGGATGGGGGACACAGACACAAACATTCAGTTCATAACAATCTCTAATTGGAGAATGAGCATATGAATTTTGTCCATGTGGTGTTTTTAACTTTTTTTTTAATTTAGAACTCCTTCTCATGGAATACTACATCAAAACCTAATGATGTAATGTATGGTGATTAACATAACATAATAAAAAAAAATAAGAGAGAGAGAGAGACAAACTTAAAAAAGAAAATTTAGAACTCCTTGGAAAAGTCACTCTCCAGTTTACCACATTCCCTGCTACTCTTACTGTCTTATTCCTTGCTAGATACTGAATAGTGTTATCTACTGAACCTCAGTGGGTTCCTGAATTATTGACTCTTGATATAGACCATTTAAAGAGTCAAAATTTATCAAGATTTTGGTATTAAAATTTAGTTTTGGTTCTCTCTTACAGGATGGAGAATCTAATAAGGGGAAGGAATCCCCCACAATATCAGAGAAGTCCTTGTAAAGAAGTTCGTGCAGCACTTCGGAAGAGGCCTGAAGAAGAGTGTAAGTATGTTTAATAGGATTAAGATATGCTCTAGATAGATTTTGGTGAGTAACATTTAAAATAAAGGATTAACTTTTAAGTGATTAGTCAAATGATAGAAGTACTTAACAAATATTTGTTGAATTAAATGGAATTTATTTTTTAAAAACATATGACTAAATGATACCTGGATTCAGACACTAGGAACATTGTTTTCTTAAGTGTTTCTCTTGTACTTCAAGATGTTCTACTGATAATTGAGGTCCATGTTCAAATAAGGTTGGAAAATGCCACATAATCTACCATATCTTCCTACCATGAATATTAATGTTTCTGAGGAGTCCTGAAGTAAAAGAAACTTTTGAAATGTGTTTAAAATCAATAGATTCCACTTTCATTTGACCATAACACTCTTTCAACATTTTTTTTTAAACCTGAGAACTCTGAAAACCACTGCATTAGACTGAAGAATAAATATTTAACGGTAAACATAAAGCTATGGGTCAAAAAGAAACATTTGATTAATCAAATTTAGGAGAAGATTTTGAAAGATGGAAGTCATATATCTTACCATAAAGTCATTTTACTCCATCTGCAAATCAGTAAATATTAGAATATGTAATTGTCTACCAGGACTTTATTTTAATATTTCTAGTCTGTAACATTGTTGGAGACATTTGACATAATATCTGTATTTTAAGTTTATAAGATGACCAATAATACTAACTTTCCTCATGCTGTTTGCAAATAATTATCTTCAGGGAACTAAATCACATTCTATTATGGCAAAAATGTCTGTGAATTTTGTCCTTTTACAGAAACTTACATTTTATAAGGATAGAGTTAATGCAGTGGGTTTATTGGCATATATAGCTTAATAGACTTTTAAGATTATATTGGCATTTTACATTAGTTTGACATACACCGTTCTGAGTAAAGACAAAGTACATTAAAGCTGGGCACACTCATGACAAGTAGAGTGTTTTCATTCTATTTTGTTTTATTACAAAGTTAATAGACAACCTGATTATCATCTATGTCATTCAGTATAGTTTTTTCTTTTTATTTTTAACGTTGGTTTTCTTTTAATTAATAGATTTACAGCTTCTAACACTATAAACAATACCCAGTTAAAACTAAAATTTGAAAATGAAGATTGAGTTCTGGGCATCATAAAACTAAAACTATAAGATGCAGACTCTTGCACAAAAGTACTGCTTTTTTATTGGATTCATAGGGAAGCTCTGGGATTTCTCCTCTATGCTGGTTTAACACAATAGCTTAGTCTCTGGTATACTTCTTCAGATTTTATTTTAAAATTTATAAGGGATTTTTGTGAGTAAATCTATCATTGATTCTCTCAGAATTGCTATTTAATATAGATAAAGTGATTTTTTAAAACTGACTTAGTCTAGGCTGGAGGTTGACCACTGGGTCCATTGACCAAATCCAGCCTGACACCTGTTTCTGTAAATAAAATTTTATTGAAACATAGCCATCTCTTATTTATTTAGGTATTGTGTATGTCTGCTTTCATATTACAGAGGAAAAGTTGAATAGTTATGACAGAGACTATATGGCCCAGAAGGCTAAAAGTATTTACCTGATTCTTTACAGGAAAGGGTTTAAGCCAAGTTCTGGGCCATTGGTTCTCAAAGTGTGCTCTTCAGATCAGCCACAGTAGCAGCATCTAGGAACTTGTTAGAAATGCAAATTTTAAAAGCTGTAACCCATATCTACTGAATCAAGACCTCTGAGAGTTGGGTGAAGTAATCTATGTAAACCCTGCAGGACGTTCTGATGCAAGCTTAAATTTGAAAACCTCTAGCCTAAGTCAAATAACTGACTGCAGATGATACTAAATCACCATGGATACAAAAGACTAATAAAGGTAGGCATATTTTAGAGTTAAGTCCTATTGCTGTTTAATTAAGGTACATAACATAACTGATGCTGGTATTATAACAAGCAAGTCCTCATGAACTGGACTGTGGCAGTCAGGGCAATTTTTCAAATATCATTATAAGAACTCAGTTGCATTGACTAAATTATTGAACATGGAAAGACATAATGAGAAATAAGAAACGTATAAAATGTTATTCTCTTTCAGAGAAGTCTTCATTATCCCTTGTTAGTATAATGAGCAGTTCCTCTTGCCTTGTTACAGACCAGTGTTAATTCCCTAAGTAAGAAGCCTCTTTTTCAGAACGGAAGCAGCATATCACATTAGTTAATTAAGACATTAATTTTAGAGTCACACAGAGGGTTTATTCTCTAATGTGACACTTGATGTGACCAGCTGCAGGAAACAGGGTATTATTTTTTTAATCTAAGACTCCATTACTTATCTGAAAAATGAGGATAATGATTGAGTCTACCTTGTAGGGTTGTTTTGAGAATTTAAGGAAGATATTTATATGGAGATATTGCAGGTTTGGTTCCAGACAGTGGAAATACCATAAAGAAAATATTGCCATAAAATGAATCAAATGAACTTTTTTGGTTTTCTAGTGCATATTAAAAGTTATGTTTATACTATACTGTAGTCTGTCAAGTGTGCAATAACATTATGTTTAACAAAGTGATGTACATAACCCTAATAAAAAATACTTTGTTGTTAAAAAATGCAAACTGTCATCTGAACTTTCAGTGAGTTGTAATTTTTTTGCTGGTGGAAGATCTTGTCTCAATGTTGATGACTGCTGACTGGTCAGGGTGTTGGTTGCTGAAGGTTGGAGTGGCCATGGAAATTTCTTAAAATAAGACGACAAAAAATTTTGCCACATTGATTGACTTTTCTTTTCACGAACCATTTCTCTGTAGCCTGCAATGCTGTTTGATAGCATTTTACCCACAGTAGAACTTATTTCAAAATTGCAGTCAGTCCTCTCAAACCCTACTGCTGCTTTATCAGCTAACTTTATGTAATATTCTAAATCCTTTGTTGCCATTTCAGCAGTCTCCACAGCATCTTCACCAGTAGATTCCATCTCAAAAAACCATGCTCTTAGCTCATCCTAAGAAGCAACTTCTTATCTGTTAAGGTGTGATCATGAGATTGCAGAGATTCAGTCACATCCTCAAGCGCCATTTCTAATTCTAATGCTCTTGCTGTTTTCACCACATCTGCAGTTACTTCCTCCACTGAAGGCTTGAAGTCATCCCTCAAAGTCATCCATGAGGGCTAGAATGAACTTCTTCCAAACTCCTGTTAAAGTTGACATTTTGACCTCTTCCCTTGAATCACAAATTTTCTTAATGGCATCTAGAATGTTGAATCCTCTCCAGAGGTTTTCAATTGACTTTGCCCAGATCCATCAGAGAAATCACTACCGATGGCAGCTATAATCTTACAAAATGTATTTTCTAAGTAATAACTTTAAAGTCTAAATGATTCCTCGATCCACGGACTGTAGCATGAATGTTGTGTTAGCAGGCATCAAGACAACATGAATCTTATTCTTAATCTATATCTACATCTATATAGCTTAATCTTAATCTATATAGCTCTTCAGAGATCTTCAGTGACTAAGTGTATTGTCAATGAGCAGTGATATTTTGAAAGGAATTTTTTTTCTAAGCAGTAGTTCTCAACAGTGGGCTTAAAATATCCAGTAAACTGTGCTATAAAATGATGTGCTGTCATCCAGGCTTTGTTCCATTTATAGAGCATAGGCAGAGTAGATTTAGCATAATTCTTCTAGGACTTTTGGAATGGTCATTGAGCATTGATTTCAACTTAAAAGTCACCAGCTGCATTAGTCCCTAACAGGAGAATCAACCTGTTCTTTGAAGCTTTGAAGCCAAGTATTGACTTCTCCTCTCTACATGGCATCTTCTTCCAATAGAAGGCTGTTTCAGGGGCGCCTGGATGTCTCATTAGGTTAAGCTTTGACTCTTGATTTCGGCTCAGGTCTTGATCTCAGGGTCCTGAGATCTAGACACTCGTTGGGCTCTGCACTCAGCACAGAGTCTGCTTGTCCCTCTCCCTCTGCTCCTCCCCCTGCTCTCTCTCTCTCTCTCAAATAAATGAACAAAATCTTCCAAAAAAAAAAAAAAGGCTGTTTTATCCACATTAAAAATCTGTTGTTTAGTTTAGCCACCTTCATTAATTATTTTAGCTACATCTTCTGGGTAACTTGCTACAGTTCTACATCAGTACTTATTGCTTCACCTTGCACTTTTATATTATGAAAACAGCTTCTTTCCTTAAGCCTCATGTACCAACCTCTGCTAGCTTCAGACTTTTCTTCTGCAGCTTCCTCACTTCTCTCAGCCTTCATAGACTTGAAGAGAGTTAGGGCCTGGCTCTGGATTAGGCTTTGGCTTAAGGGAATGTTGGGGCTGGTTTGATCTATCCAAACCATGAAAACTTTATCCATATCAGCAATTAGGGTACTTTCTTATCATTCATGTGTTCACTGGAATAACACTTTTAATTTCCTTCAAGAACTTTTCCTTTGCATTTACAACCTAGCTTACTGTTTGGCACCAGAGGCCTAGCTTTCAGCCTATCTTGGCTTTTCGCATTCCTTCCTCATTGAGCTTAATTATTTCTAGCCTTTGATCTAAAATGAGAGACATAAGATTCTTCTGTTCACTTAAACACTTAGAGGCTATGACAGGGTTATTAACTGACCTAATTTCAATATTGTTGTATCTCAGGGAATAGGGAAGCCTGGGGAGAGAGAGAAATATGGTGGTTGGCGAAGCAGTCAGAACATGTACACTTACTGAGTAAACTTGCTATACTATACGGACACAGTTTGTGGCTCCCTGAAACAATTATAATAGCAGCATCAAAGAGCACTGATCTCAGATAACCATAACAGATATAATAGTAATGAAAAAGTTTGAAATACTGTGAGAATTACCAAAATGTGACAGAGACGTGAAATGAGCAAATATTGTTTGAAAGATGATGCAGATAGACTAGCTTGACACAAACCTTTAATTTGTAAAAATGCAATTATCTGTGAAGCATAATAAAATGACGTGCAATTAAATGAGGTATGCCTGTAGCAAGTACTTGGTGTAGAACCTGGTCATAGCAACTTTTCTTTTCTTTCTTCTACCTTTCTTTTCACTTGTTATTATTGTTCTTCTTATTCCAAATTAAGTATTTGTGTGAAGATAATAAATCATGTTTCTGATCACAGAAATGGAAATTAGTAGAAATTACCACCACTATTTTTAAAAACAACAATGCATAGCAAGCAACAGGTTGTACACAAATGACATAAATCTGAAGTTATTGCAATAGTGTTAGATAGTAATTCATGTTAGGTAGTAATTTTCTCATACAATGGCATGGTTCTTTCTTTGTTATTCTACAAATTCCATGTGGGATCTTGACCAAGACTTACTGGGTCAATTCCCATGGAAAGCTGCCACCTTAGAAAACCATCATAGAAAGCCAAATGGTAGTGGCTTCCCTTTACTGAGCATTGGAATAGTAAAACTTCACTCCTTCAGATGCAAAGAGAGAACTCTTTCATTTGGAGATATTGCATACAGAAGATTTTTGCTAAGTAGCATAATTCATCCTGCTCTCTTTTATAATCTTATACTTTTCTGCAGTATTTTCAATGTGAAGATCAACATTAGGTCACCAGACATAGCTCTTAACTAATTAGTTCATGTGAATTATATCTTGCTATTCTACATCTAGCATAGTCAAACAAACTTTCAGTAAAAATAAATTGCTTCCTATAAAAGACAGACTTTGAAACATACTCAAGTTACATCCCATTAAAAAAAACAAATATATAAATTTTGTCCTCCAAACCACAGCCCCATTCAGCTATAACACTACATTCTTGTTTAATTCCTAGGTAAGCCTCTGTAAAGAGTCATCTACTCTCTCTAACTCATTCCTCCAAACCCATGGAATCTGGACTGAAACAGCTTTCATTCAGACCACCAAAAATCGTTTTGTGTTGCTATTATTTGTTTTCTATTGCCATGTAACAAATTATACAAACTTAGTGGCTAAGACAGCACTCATTTATTATCTTGCAGTTTCTGTGGTTTGGTAGTCCAGGCTGGGTTTAGCCAGGTTCTCTGCTTCAGGATCTTACCAGGTGAAGTCTCATCATGGGCTCAATTGAGGAAACATCTATTTCTGAGCTTACTCGGGCTGTTGGAAGAATTTGTCTCCTTACGGTTTTATGACCCAAAACCCTGCTTTTTGCTGACTTCTAGATGGAGGCCACCTTTAGGTGTTAGAGGCCTCCTACAGTTCCTTTGCTATATGTACATTCTCAATATGGCTGCTAACTTCATTGAGACAATAAGGAGACCCTGTCCTCAGGGAAGGCTCTGTCCATGTTTTAAGGGCTTTCAGCTGGTTGAACCAGGCTCACTCAAGAAAATCTACTTTCATTTAATTCACAATCAACTGATTTGGGGCCTTACCTGCACCATTACCTTTTCCATATTTTGTTGGCTAAATGCAAGTCACAGATCCTACCCCCATCCAAGGAGAGGGGATTATACAGGACTTGAGCACTTGAGGGTATGATGATCATGGGCCATCTTAGAATTCTGCCTTCCACTTGCTAAATCCACCAGGCAATTTTTGTAATGCTCTTTTCATTTAAATCCTGAGCAAGAATCAATATTGTTGATTATTTCTTCCTTTTGAAAATCTTCTAATTTTTTGGCTATCATAATATAATAATCTTCTGATTTTCCTCCATCTCTCTGGTTATTCAACTTGTTCTTTCCAGCCATTACATATTAAAATTTCTGAATACTGTTTGAAGTCTTCTTCTTCCAAATATATTCATTCCATGAACAATCTCATTACACCCACAGCATCAGTTATTCCTATAATCAGATGTCTCACAAATTGATACCTCCAACCCAGACTTCTCTCCATATATTTAAATGTCTACTTGATACATCATCTTGGTTGTCTTAAAAGTACCTCAAAGTCTTCAAATCCATGTTCTTTTCCTCAAACCTGAACATCTTCCACTGTTTCTTTTTTTCCTTTTTTTGTCTGAATGTTATACATTCTTAACCATCCAAGTTTGAAAGACACAAATCTAGGAGTGATTTTTCATATCTTCTCCTTTTCCTCTTATATCCACCATAATCTCAAGGCTTCTTAATTTTACCTTCTGAAAATGTTATGAATCTGTTCACAAATCATCTCCTCTGCAAAGATTTTAAGATTCTTCCAGATACTCCTATAAGTTGTGTTCCTACATAGTGTTCTGAAAACCTTTCATTTTAAAATGATCCTATGGCTTTCCATTGTTCATTCAAAAAAGACAAAAGCCTTACTATAGTTTATAGCACCTTAAAGAGTCTAACTTGTACCCACCCCTTCAGCTTCATCTCATACTCTATTCCCTTACTCTGTATTCCAACTACATGGGCTTTCTTTTAATTCTTGAACATATTCACTAATAGAGGAACAGAATATACCTATTTTTAAATGATATGGAATCACAGAACAACAAGAATGACAAAAATTACCCTAAAAGGAAGAGTATACTTCTGTAAAATATTGAATGTAGAAACAAAAGAAATTAGAAAGTTGTATGAAATTTTTAATAATCACAAGAAGATGAATACTCTATAAAATAATGGCAAAGTAAACAATAAGGAAAAAATGGCATCTTTTTCCAAAAAGCAAAAGAAATAAAAATCAACATTGATGAGAAAAGGTATTACAAAAAACTTAAACATGAAAAGCAGACAAAATCTTCACTGGAGTCAGTCAAAGAAGAATTAACATTGTAAAAATATAAGATATTTGAAGAACAAATATAGAAAACCCATGAATACAAAGGAAATATGACCCAAACAAAAAAAGGTAAAGGGGAATAATGACAAATGTGGAGAAATAAAAAAGTGGGAATCCAACCTAAGATTTACAATTTGTTCTGAGAAAGAAATCAAACTGATTCAAAGGAAAAAATCATCAAAGACTTACTTGAATATACTTCAAGGTAGTAAAAATATGTGACCGCATATTAAAATGTCTTACAGTGTACTATACCATCACTTAAATGAGATCTGCATCCAGACACATCCAGACAAATATTTTTAAATTACACTCAGCTTTTTGACAAGTAAGATATCTGTCTTATTTACCATTACATCAGCAACACATAGTGTAGTGCCTGGAACTTGGGAGATATTTAACAAATATTTCAGAAGAGTGAAGAAATTAATTACTTAACTTTTAAAATAAAAGTGCACCATAGGAATCTGCTTGAAAGAAAGAAAAAGAGGGGAAGAAGAGAGAAAGGATTAGAAACAGAGAAACAGAGAGAGAGAAATGAAGGACGTGAGGAAGGAGGAAAGGAAGGGAGGGAGGAAGGAAGAATGGAAGGACAATTTTTTTATTTTAAAACAGATGTCATGAACTCATTTTCCTTGTTCTTTCCTTCACAATGCAACTGAATACCCTGAAAATTATTCAGTGGACCATGATGAAAGGACTCTGAAAGCTTAAAAGAAGAAGGCAAACTGGCTGGGACTTCAGTAATTGAGGAAAGAAAACATTGTGTATTATTTTGGTATTTCTTTTTATCCATATATCCCTGGATTGGGCACAAGAGATAATTGAAAACTGGCACTGTCAAAAGACACTGATCATCATCATCATCAAGAAAAGCCTGCTCTTCCAGTCCAAAGGAATGGGACAGGAGAGGCCCAATAGATACCTTGTAGAGAGCCCTAACCTTTATTCTAAAATCCCAGTTAACAGGCAGTTTAATCCACCTGCAGTAACAGATCAGTAAGGCCCCATCCATCCAACCCTACTTTCCCTGGCACACAGACCTATCCAGTACTAACAATGGTGTCAGTGAAACCCTGTGTCTCCCTATCTTCCACCCAGTGGCATAAGAAGACCCAGACCCAGTAGTTTCTATGCCTTCCCAGAAAGTAACTCAGTACATTAGGGAGACCAGAAAGGCACTTTCACTCTGGGAGATATCACCAGTAGGGTTTGAGCAATAGCCCAATAGTGCCAGAAGAATAAAGCAGACCAGAATAGCATTAGCATTACAAGGAATTAGAAAACTGTCATTGTAACTAAAGCCTACAAAAGTAGGCCAGAATCTATATGCTCATCTAAACAGAATAAGTGCCTGGTAAAAGTAGAAGATTCTTATAGGTTCAAGAGTCTCCTAATGTAAGGGCGCCTGGGTGGCTCAGTTGGTTAAGCGACTGCCTTCGGCTCAGGTCATGATCCTGGAGTCCCGGGATCGAGTCCCGCATCGGGCTCTCTGCTCGGCAGGGAGTCTGCTTCTCCCTCTGACCCTCCTCCCTCTCATGCTCTCTGTCTCTCATTCTCTCTCTCAAATAAATAAATAAAATCTTTAAAAAAAAAAAAAA
>NC_138372.1:52520223-52563082 GCF_054177405.1 Leptonychotes weddellii
GCGCCTGGGTGGCTCAGTTGGTTAAGCGACTGCCTTCGGCTCAGGTCATGATCCTGGAGTCCCGGGATCGAGTCCCGCATCGGGCTCTCTGCTCGGCAGGGAGTCTGCTTCTCCCTCTGACCCTCCTCCCTCTCATGCTCTCTGTCTCTCATTCTCTCTCTCAAATAAATAAATAAAATCTTTAAAAAAAAAAAAAAGAGTCTCCTAATGTAATAACCAAAATGTCCAAGATACAATTCAAAATTGTATTATACCAATAGTATTATTATGTATTTGTAAGATAAAAATGATATTGAGGCATCTGGGTGGCCCAGTGGTTAAGCATCTGCCTTCGGTTCAGGTCATGATCTCCAGGTCCTGGGATAGAGCCTGCATCGGGCTCCCTGCTCAGCAGGGAGTCTGCTTCTCCCTCTCCCTCTCCCCCCAACTCATGCTCTCTTTCTCGCTCTCTCTCTCTCTCAAAGAAATAAATAAAATCTTTTAAAAAAGATAAAAATGGTATTATATCATTCTATCAAGAACTAAGAAAAACCATAATCTGAATGAGAAATGACAATTATCTGACACCAATACTAAAATGAATCAGATGTTGGAATAATCTGACAAGGAATTGAAGCAGGCATTACAAAAATGCTTCAATAAACAATTACATAATCCCTTGACACAAGTGAAAAAAATTGAAAATTTCAGCAAAGAAGTAAAAGTTATTAAAAAATGGAAATTATATAACTGAAGAATTTAAAGACCAAAATAAAAATCTTGCTGAATAGACTTAAGAGTAGAGTGAAAATGGCCAAGAATAAAGTAAGTGAGCAGGAAGACAGATTATTCAAATTTACTCAATCTAAACAACAAAGAGAATAATAGACTTAAGAAAAATGAACAGAATTTCAAGAATTTGTGTAAAAATAACAAAAGATCTAATATTATCATTAGAGTCTCAGAAAGAGAAGAGAAAGAGCATTTGAAAAAAAGTATTTGAAGAAGTATTGGTTGTACACATCCCCAAATTGGTAAAAGACATAAATTTAGATATTCTGGAGGCTAGATGAACTCCTAATATGATAAACCCTAAAATATCTCCAACAAGATATGTCATAATTAAACTTCTGAAAACTAAAGATAGAGAAGAAAATCTTATAAACAGCCAGAGAGAAATAAAGACTTAGCCCTTTACCTACAAAGGAACAGAAATTCAAGTAATGGTGAAAGAGAACAACAGAATGGATAGAAATAGAACTAAACATAATAGGACTTCTTTTTAATCTTGTATTTTATAGTTGAAGCAAAAATTATAACAAAACTTGATAATGTACCCAATATATGTAGAAGAAATAATTAAGATAAGTACATATATAAAGTGGGGAGAGTAAAGGGACCTAAATGTAAGTAAGGTTTCTCTACTTCACTTTAAGTGGTAATGATATTGAACCCAGTAGATTGTGGGAAGTTACATAAGTATGTTTTAATATCCAGAGCAACCACTAAGAAAATTATACAATATGATATACTCAAATAATTATAAATAATTAAAAATAAATTACAAACTATAAATAAATAAAAATTGAGCTAAGAAATATCCAAATAACCCGCAGGAAGACAAGAAAAAAGAAACAGAGGAATGAGAAACCAAAGGAACGAACAGAAAATAATAAAGTGGCAGACTTAAGCCTTAGGATATCAATAATTGCATTAATTATAAAGGGTGTAAATGCTTCAATTAAAAGGCAGATCTTGTCAGATTAAAGGCAAGGATAAAGGATAAAAAGGCAAGACATCATGTGCAGCCTATAAAAATTTCTTTAAATGTAAAGATGCAGGAAGATTAAATATAAAAGGATAAAAAAGTAGATATATCACACTATGTAAATGAAAGCTAGAGTGACTGTATTTATATCAGGAAAATTAAGTTCAAAGTAAAACATAATGAAGAAAGTCATTCCATAATGATAAAAGGGTCTGTTCATCAAGAGAATATACCAATCTTCAATTTATTTTTTGCAAATTTATATTTTCTTAGGCTTTCCCTATAACTTTAAGCTATATATACTTCCTCTTTAGTTTAGCTTTGTTATAATTTTTTTGTTGTTTTGTTTTTTAAAGATTTTATTTATGTATTTGACAGAGAGAGACACACCGAGAGAGGGAACACAAGCAGGGGGAGTGGGAGAGGGAGAAGCAGGCTTCCTGACGAGCCGGTATCCCGATGTGGGGCTCGATCCCAGGACCCCAGGATCATGATCCGAGCCGAAGGCAGACGCTCAATGACTGAGCCACCCAGGCACCCCATAATGTGTGTGTGTTTTTTTTTTTAACAATTTAGTTTCTAATAGCTAAAAAACTCTTGGTAGCATAGTTATGATTGTGACCTGCTTAAAAAAGACACTATTGTTGGATGACTGGGTGGCTCAGTCGATTAAGTGTCTGCCCTCAGCTCAGGTCCTGATCTTGGGATCCTGGGATCCAGCTCCCTGCTCAGTGGGGAGCCTACTTCTCCCTCTCCCTCTGCCGCTCTCTTGCTCTCTTTCAAATAAATACCTAAAATCTTTTTAAAAATCATTTGTTTTTATATAGAGAAATATTTATGAAGGTGTAATCTTTCCTCAGAATTAAGCTGAGTCAATATTATGGAAACTAAAATTCCACAAAGCTTATCTATTGAGTTTCTGAATAATAAGAAAAATTTACTGAAGAGGTTCCTTTTCTATCTGACCTTTTTATAGAATTTAAATTCCTAATAACATAATTCTATCCTTATGGCAATGATATTATACTTTGCATTGCAAACAATATATTTGATATTATCAGGAGATAACACTTAAAATTATATTGTTTTCAAATAACTGAATGCTACTTTTCCAAATGTCAAAATATTCTTCTATTAACCAGTTTGGTGAAAATCATGATTAGTCATGTTCTTTTTTTTTTTTTTTAAGATTTTTTTTTTTATTTATTTGCGAGAGAGACAATGAGAGACAGAGAGCATGAGAGGGAGGAGGGTCAGAGGGAGAAGCAGACTCCCTGCTGAGCAGGGAGCCCGATGTGGGACTCGATCCTGGGACTCCAGGATCATGACCTGAGCCGAAGGCAGTCGCTTAACCAACTGAGCCACCCAGGCACCCAGTCATGTTCTTGCCTTCATGTTAGAAATTATTGAACATGATTTAACCTTCTCCTGATGATTCAAGGACAGTTTTATAAACACCCATTACTGTAAAGTGTGGTAATAGAATTCCATCTGTGCTTCCCTCCATATCAAGTTGTCAGCTGTCACTTTTGCTGTGATTATTCTTGCTTTTAAGCTGTCCCTTTTTTTTTGACATATTGTTTCCTGTTTTAGTTTCCTTCTTCAGAAAGGTGATAAACCACCCTTGTTAAGAACTATAAAATAATAAGTGTTAATGAATCAAGGATTAAAAACTAATCAAGCCTTGGATGACGTATGATAAACAAGATAAAGAACTATGGAACATTAAATGCAGAAGTGGGATGCTTTATTTTAAAATATCCTGAGGTTACCCTTTCTCTACGTGACCTCATTTCAGGTCTATACTAGATCCCTTTACCAGGTTGTTGCAGTGACTCAGCTGTGATGTTGGTGACCTGGTGCTACTGTCATTTCACTCATTTGGTTAGGGACTTACGCATTGGGGGATGGAGATGAAATCTGATGAAGATCATATCCAATAAAGAAATCTAAGGAAATCCTCAGGCTATACACTTATAGAACTTGCAAATATGCATAACAATGGAATGGACAATGTACAGAGGAAGAATTATTGTCTTTTCCTGGACTTCTCTTTATGCTAGAAAACTTCCAGGAAGCTCCTGGAAAATGTTCCCTGTCATTTCACTGGCCTAAATCATGTTATATCTCTATCCGTGTACCATTACTTTATTCCAGGAAAATGCTACGCACTCATTAGCTTAGGACTATTGTACTGCACCAATCACTTTAAAGGGTTGATTTAGTACATCAAAAACTGATGATGTAATGTATGGTGATTAACATAACAATAAAAAATTTTAAAAAAGTAATCTTAGATAATATATTTGCCACTTGGCCTATCATACAATTATTCAACACTATATCCCATACTATTGCTTGTAGTATGTATTTGTCTATATTCACTCAGCTATCCTAAAGGATTTTAAGGTTGGGAAAGGGAATAAGGGATAGAAGAGATGTTACCTGAGCGATCAGGAATCTGGGCATTGATATTAAAGGCAAAGGTATTACATATAATTCAGTGCCTTCTTTTCCTACCCAAGCCCTATAGTTTGTGGGTAGTATGTATTGCTATTATCTTCAGCTTTTCCTTTAATTTTCTTAAACATTCAGTTTCCTTCTGATTTGGAATGAGACCCACTTCTTCATCTCCCTTTCAAGCTTAAATAATTATTAGTCACATTTTATAGAACCTCAGACATGTTAAGTAATGTATACAATGTCACACATCTAGTAAGTGCCAATGCTGGAATACAAACTTAAATTTGACTCCAAAAACCATCTCGTTTCTTCTGTTCCATTCTATATAACTCGTCCTCATTTTAGTTCTTCAGGATTCACCTTCTGCTTAATCCTTGAAATTTTTTAAGCGTAAAATATCATACAAAGAAATGCATATAACATATTTGTATGTTTAAAGAATTATAAATTAGCATTCATGTACCTAAAATATCAGAGTTGCTGAATTGCATATTCCTACCCACCTCTAATTATCTCTTTTTGTTCAGTAACTCCATTCCAGGAGACCAGTTTTCCCTATGCTTCATTGCTTAGGTCCATCTTTAAGTTGAACATTTAAGTCTTACAACAAAGCCAATAATGTATACAATTTTAGTAGAAGATGACTCAAGAGAAACAAGTGGTCAGTGATTTCTCATTGGCTAGGAAAGCTTACTAAATGTTACACTTTGCATTAATATCTTAGATTGTGATTACACAGTGCCATAATAAAAACTGAAGTTACATCCAGTTGAATTTTATCATCACAACTGAAATTAATACATGTTATTGACTATTTTGACATGATGTAAAAATAAGATTAAAGGGAGATTAGAATAAATTTGATTCACAGCCTGAACATTCTTAGACTTATTAGAAAATTGAAATCAGGTTCATGCAAACTTAGTATAGAGTTGATGTATTTTAGAGAGCTTTCAAAGTTTTAATAGAAATCCAGGCAAATAACTTAAAAAAATATGTCTTAAGCTCTTCTCTGGAAAGTCCATAGGTTTAAGCCAACTTGCTTAGTTATCTCTACAAACAGCTTCCTCCAAGATTCTACTCAGGATACAATTTTAGAAAAGAGTCTCAACACTTATTTTTGTAGCACCTCTGGCTTAGCATATCATTCACTTGTGTTAAGGCTTGAACCTCTACTGGACTTCTTTCAAAATGCAAATTCCTCTGAGGGGAAACTCCAGTCAAATAATAAAACTCTTTAATATAAAAGTGATTTTAGATCACTGACCTCAAGAATTAGAAGGAATCAAACATCAAGAGATCTTTGGATGCCCAGGAAAAAAAGGAAAGTTTAGAAAACAAATACGTAGATGAGTTTGAAAAACAAACTTGATCTGCTACATATTTTTGCTAAGAGTTGGTTCTGTTATCTGTTGAAAGTATTTTTCACTAAAATTTCAGCCCTTTCTACATCCTTCCTCTCATTTCAGAGGTGACCACCCTGCTAATTCATTCCTCCTTACGAAAGCTTCTCTTCTCCTCCTTGGCAGAGGGCAGGACCTCCCTTCTATCTGTCCCTGGGACACTTTGTACAGATTGTTAATGCAGTGCTTAGAGCACAGTATTTTATCCCATTGCTTGCATGTCTATTTCCTCCCCATTGGATTATAAGTAGCTTAAGGCAAGCAGACACATCTTATTCATCTATTATTAGCATTAAGCACAATATTTGATATATTTACTTCAATAAAAATTTACAAAAAAGGAATGAATTGTAAAATATACAATTTGATTCATGTCATGACACTTACTAGAGTTTAAAGGCATCCAATAAATAACTTCTGTATTCTAGAACAATTTTAGAACCAATTCAGATATTGACAAAATGTCAGAGATCAAGCATCAGGTTTTTTTTATTACTTTTAAATGCTAGATTGGGGGACATAGCTAAGATGTTTGGCAACAATATTCTACTTCATACTACACTCCAGATGTATGCATACTTATTTACTCAGCCACAGCAGTAAGGAAAAATCTCAGGCTTCTTCATATGGGTAATTTCTCTCACAGAATTTATAGCACTGAGGAACAGATCAGGGTAGCATATCTCCTGAAACAGCTTCATCTCAAAGAAAGATGGAGGAATGAACTGAACTACACATACCTAGTTCTACTTCAAAATTTATGAATTAAGTAAATTGCTGCACTTCCTAACAAGAGTTAGAAATGAAAAAGAGGTTAGGAATGTTGGGGAAATTTCTCCACACAGAAATTAGATGAGTGCATAGGAATAATCTCCACTTACAATGTTCCCTAGAATTTTTATCTCTTAAGCTACTGGGCTTAAACTTTAAGCCCTTAGACAACTAGGGGGAAATTTATTAGGGCAGTCTCTACCCAGGTATCAACTGCTACTCTTTCGCGGATCCTTCTGGAATCATTGAGGGCAGAGAGGAGAAGGAGTATAGATTTCAGTCTTGACACTTCATTTCATGTTCTACTTGTCATCCCAAATAATGTCCTACATGATTATCAAAGCTTCTGCAATATGATTAAATTCACCCATTTATTCAACAAATACTGATTGAGTATCTGCCCTCTGCCTCTCTCCCTGTTCTGGGTGCTTTTGATACATAGTGAGCAAAAATTTAAAAACAAAAAAATGGCAAACTTTGCCATTCTCAACAGTTAGGGAAAGCAGACATTAAACAAAATAAGTAAAAATTCATTAGAGGGTGATTTGTTTTGTAGAAAAATACAAGCAAAGTTATGAAGGTGTAGGACTAGAGAGAGATTTGGGGACAATTTTAAGTGGGGAGAATAGAATAGATGTCATACAAAGGATGACATATGAGCAAGGAGGTAAAGGAGTTAGCCACACCACTCTACTAGTTATCTAGAATCCATGACTTCTGCATTTAAATTCAACTGGGAGAACTTTATGATTCAGATGTTAATTTTGGCCTGATGCATTTATGATATGTCACCTATATATACAGTCTCCTCTCAGAGAGGCTATTATTAAGATAGTGTTGCCTTTTTGTAAAATTTAGAAATTTATAATGATGAACACCCTAATCATCAGAATGCCTTTCTTTCCCATAAAATATTTCCAAACTTTTGAGTGCCAGCAGCGTACTGAATGTGAGTCTGTCTAATGGCCTGATTTTTACAGTCTGGTGAGCAGGTGTCTTTGGTCCTGGAACCCTAGTGGCCATTGCCATGTCCATCGCTGTGGAATTGCTTAGTCCTGTCATTTTTGTCTGTCTCATCTGAAGAATTAACCTCAGCATTTTCCTGACCAAAAGCACCCATTGTTAATGGAGAATTATGTGCCTCTAAGGACCTGAGGAAGGTAAATATCTGCTCTTTCGAGAAACTTGCTTTCCTCCACGTTAGACTGTTCCAGATAGGCCTTGAGTAGGATTTCTTTCTACTGTACCTTTTTTGTAGAAGTGAAATAGGCACATAGTGTGCTTCATCTCCCTCTATTGTTCTATAACTTTTAGAGTAAGGTTGACAGATAAAATATAAGACACCTGGTTAAATTTGAATTCAGATAAGTAACAATTTTTTAGTGTAAACATGTCTCAGACAATATTTAGGACACATTTATATTAAAATTACTCATTCCTTATCTGAAACTCAAATGTAACTGAGTGTCTGTATTAGGGTTTTCCAGAAAAACAGAAACAATAGGATACCCATCTATCTATCTATTGTTAAAAACAAAATTCAACCAAGTAAATTTGAAGATCTAATTGGCTTTGCTAAGTGATTCATGAATTGGGCAGCATCCCATCTAGCAAGTAGAGAGATGTTCTGAGGAACTGTACAAAATGGAAGGTTTTATAAGAAGGAGGGTGGGGCAAGAGAGCAAAAGATAAGAAAGGGTTGGCCCATCTTCTTTTTTGGGGGGAAGAGAATGGCAGGGTTTTTATCATGCAGATTACCTCATTAGTGCTGCTCAGGAAATTTTAGACCTATTGATAAAAGCCCACATTCCTAGAAGAGGTTGAAACTGTATTTAAAGTCTTGGTTTGCTATTGTTGGGGGAAAAGGCTCCATTTTGAGCTTGTTGTTTCTTTTTTTAACACTGTATCTTGGGGCAACTGGGTGGCTCAGTCGGTTAAGCATCTTACTCTTGGTTTTGGCTCAGGTTGTGAGATATTCTCCACCCCCCACGGCCTCCACGTCCCCACTTAGTACAGAGTCTGAGATTCTTTCTCCCTCTGCCCCTCCCACCGTGCTCTCTCTCTCTCTCAAGTAAGTAAACAAATTTTAAAAACCCACTATATTCAATTATAGATACAGACATAGGTATCTATATCTATAGATCTAAATAGATAGATCTCTCACTATATAGACCTCTCTCTCTTTGTTTGCCGGTGTATATATATGATTTATTAAAGAATTGACTCACATGTTGGGGTGCCTGGGTGGCTCAGTAGGTTAAGCATCCAACTCTTGATTTCTGCTCAGGTTGTGATCTCAGGGTCCTGAGATTGAGCCCCATATAAGACTACATGCTGGGCATGGAGCCTGCTTAAGATTCTCTCTTTCCCTCTCCTCTGCACCTCTTCCCACCCTCACCACCCTCCTTGTGTGTGTTTCTAAATTAAAAAAAAATAGGAAAAAAAAGAAGTGGCTCACATGCTTACAGAGGCCAACTAGTCCAAAATCTGCAGGGTAGTTTGGTAGGCCGGAGATGCAGAGAGGAGCCAATATTGCAAGACAAGTTCAAAAGCCATCTTCCAACAGATTTGTTTTTACTTAGAGGAGATCAATCTTTTTCTATAAAAGCATTCAATTGATTGGATGAGACCCTCTCATATTATGGACAGCCATCTGCTTTATTCAATGTCCACTAATTTAAATGTCAATCTCATCTAAAAACACCCTCACAGAAACATCCAGAATAATGTTTGACCACATATGTAGGTGCTGTGGCTAGGTTGAGAGTCAGGTTGACACAAAATTAATCATCAGAGCATCCTTTATTTTTATTTGCTGAATCTGGCAACTCTATTTCAGGGGGTCTCAACTGAGTTTCTGAGAGTTGCCTCCTTAGTTGATCTATTTCTTTATTTAACAATGTAAAACTAGTACTATTTACTAGTACCTTTTGTTTTGCTTTGTTTTTCATTGCTTTTGGATACAAATATATATTTTTCTAATATATTTCCCTGTTGTCCTGTGAGATCTCCCATATGAGATATGAAATCAGTAAGTACTGAGTCTTTCAAAGCCTTTACTATTTAAACAAATCATATCCATCTCCACCTTCCTGGGTTGGATAATCCCACCCAGGAAGATTCCCATGAAGTTACACAGGCTCAAACCTGGACTTGATCTCTTATTATTCTGCATGCCTTTTCCTATAATATGTCCCCTTTAATATGTCTTGTCTTCGCTGGATTTTTTTTTTAAAATGCTGATTCTATAAATTTTTGGAATGTTACCCAAAGGCAAGGCAATACCTGTACCATTTCCCTCTAATGATTTTATCACTTTGAAACTCACCTAAGAATGCTTTAAATCTTTTGTGTTGGTTTTCTGCCGTCTACCCTTAAATTTGTCCAGATTTTCTGGACCCTTGGTGTAGTTCATTATTCTTCAAGTTGTAATTCCCAATTGCTGTCACTCTGGACTTTTTATCCACAGCTTTAAAAGGCCACATCCTCTGTTCCTCTGATCCTGCCCTCTCTCAGGGATTCATTCTAGATTGCTCACTGAAATTCTGTCACTCTGCTTTGGTTAGATTTCTTTAGGTTCCAGTCACAATTGTTTGACTTAGTATAGCTGAAACATCTACTTTTCTACTTTCCTCTTTCAGTTTAGTCAGACCTGGGTCTACCCATTTCCTTTTATTTATTTATTTATTTATTTATTTTAAAGATTTTATTTATTTATTTGATAGAGAGAGAGATAGTGAGAGCAGGAACACAAGCAGGAGGAGTGGGAGAGGGAGAAGCAGGCTTCCTGCCGAGCAGGGAGCCCGATGTGGAACTCGATCCCAGGACCCTGGGATCATGACCTGAGCCGAAGGCAGACGCTTAACGACTGAGCCACCCAGGCGCCCCTACCCATTTCCTTTTAATATTTGTTTCTCTCAGTCTTCAAGATCCCATTTTCTGCTTCATATCTATCTAATCTAGCTCATACGATCTCAGTATTTCTCTAAGGAAATCCCTTCTTTTCTCCAAAGTAACCAGCCAGTTTTCCATTATTTTGTTTTTATTTTTCTATTGCTTCTGTTCTGATAATAAAACTGAAACCTCTTTTCACACCACTCCAATTCCTTCTGGATACCCTACACAAATTCATTTTTTAAAGGCTAAATCCTACACACACAGACTTTACTATGTCTTTGTATATCCTTTAGGTATGCAGTAATTTCAATGACTTGTTTGTTATCTTTTTCAATTCCACCTAGGAGAGGACAGATTTTCATCATTGTAAGCGCTCCCTTTTACTTTTCATTTGTTTACTAATCAGATTCACCACTCTTCTGTGGGTGCTTCCATAATGAGTGCTTTCTGAATTATAAGGCATTATTCAGCCCAAAGCTCATGGTCATACAGCAGTAACTCCGACACTGTGGCTACTATCCACTAAAGTCAACAGGGCCAATACCGTGTTGACAGAATAGTCCCATCTTTCCAAACCATGCCCCAGAAAGCAACCACTTGCTTGAGAATAAAACTGCTGTGAACTATAATAAACACCTGAGTCAAATCCTGCATGGCCCATTTGCTAAAGTGAAAGCCTATAGCCATATGTCCTGGTCTCATCAAAAACTTATCCAGGTATAATTTGAATCACCAAAATCTACTTCTTGTCTACTTATGTTTATTGCTGATAAAACTGACATTGGAGGATATAGCTCAAATATGTGGCTACAGTCTGAGAATTAGCCCACCTAGCCTCATCTCATGGGGCCTGCTGTTGTACAACTAAGGCCTTGGAGAGTAAAACCAAATGTTCGCAGGCAGACTCCAGGAGGAAGAGAGGGTAAGGGCCTGAGCTCTGCATTTATGCTCAGTTCTTCAGAATCTAGCAATCAGATAACTCTTTCTATATCCATGGAAAAGAGAATGGGACAAGAGCCTAGGAAGTTTAGGGAAAATGCTTCCTCATAGAATCCTGAGAATTAAGCAATAAGTCTGTCCCCTCTTACCACACTCCTATGTCACTTATAACCATGCACATCTCTGACAAAAGTTATCATAGGCTTAGTCTGCCATGATGTGACTGTACATCAGTACCTAGAACACCTGTTTCAGAATGAAAGGCCAACCCAGAAAGCTTCCCCTGATAAAACTTACACATCCATGAGGTACCATAACTCCATGCAGATTGTCCTATATTAGTTAAATTTAGTTTTCAACCCCCATATTTTTTACATTGATGCCACCTCCCTGGTGTCTGACCAAACTGACTCCCTGCCAAAATACTTGATCCAGAATGATTTCCAAACCATGCCCAAGAAAGCAAAGGCTCTATCCAAATCTGCCATTAACTAAATCAACAAGGAGCCTCCCATAATTTGAGAATCCTATCTGATTCTCCTTTTATTATATCTACTCTCCAGGAACACATGGAAAAGTGCACAAAATTTTATCCCCACAACTAAGTATGTTGTATTCTACTGTTTTAGACAACCCTATAATTAAGATGTTGAGCAACCACATTCCATGACATAATTGAGATGCAACTGTATTTTTGTCTCCCTCCGTCCCTTTAAAAGGGGATAGTTGGGGAGCCTGGGTGGCTCAGTCATTAAGCATCTACCTTCAGTTCAGGTCATTGTCCCAGGGTCCTGGGATTGAGCCCCGCATTAGGCTCCCTACTCAGCGGGAAGCCTGCTTTTCCTCTCCCTCTCCCCGTGCTTGTATTCCCTTTCTTGCTGTGTCTCTCTCTGTCAAATAAATAAATAAATAAACAAATCTTTAAAATAAATAAATAAATAAAAGGGGATAGTTATCCTCTGGCCCTGATGTTGTTGACCCACTCTTAGGGAATAGACAGCCTTGTGATTGCTTTAATTCATAAACCACAGCTTCAGCTTTGTCATTAGACTATGTCAGTACAAATTATTGATCAATGCTTTAATCTTCATTCAAATTTAAGATTTTTCTTCCCTCATGCCCCATCCCATTTGTAGCTGGAAGATTTTGCCTGGCTAGAAGACTTTACTCTTTCTAAGAGATGTTAAAAGTAACTATTTGGGGAGTTATTTTCACGATATTTCTTTGGTAAATCCCTTCACTGGCAGAACTTCTCTCTGGTCTTTGCAGAAACATCCCTTTTCTGAATGTCTTTGCAACATCTTCTGCAGTTCCTAGGAATCCAGCATTTGCCTCCAGGTTCTTCCTAGGGACTTCATCTGTCCCTCTAGGCAGCCATATTGGATGAAACCAAATACAACCCCACATGAGTTCTGTTTTTTTTGTGTGCCCTACTTCTAATGGATATAGCTACACTTACACATCCCTTTCTCAAATGTTGGGTATGCAGACATGTAGCCTTCCATAACCTTCTGTACTACATTGCATTTGCACTCTGAGCAGGAGTAAAGCACCAGGCTTCTTTTTTTTTTTAAGATTTGAGAGAGAGAGAGAGCATGCACGCATGCAAGCAGGGGCGAGGAGCAGAGGGAGAGAGACAAGCAGACTCTGCGCTGATCACAGAGTCCACATGAGGCTCAATCTCACAACCCTGAGATCACAACCTGAGGTGAAACCAAGAGGTGGATGCTTAACTGACTGAGCCACCCAGGCACCCCAAGTACCAGTCTTCTGTTTTTAACTGCAGAAACTATATTTCAAGCTCTCGGAAGCGTTCCATGGATGCTTCACTCACCAAGCCTGAAGTGATAGAAGTGACATCATGAATTCCTTACCTGCGGGTGGGGAAAGTATTCATAACATGCCAATAGCTGTTCCAAAGAAATCTCTTCATAAATGCTCCTTCTTTTTCAACAATTTCCTCCCTTAAAAATTATTGATTTGGCGGGGGTATCCAAAAGTTGCAGAACCTGCAACTAGCTAGCATAGAACAGTTGGGAGTAGTTTAGAACACAAATCCTATAACCAAGCTGCCTATGTTTGAGTAACAGCTTTACTACTGACTAGGTGTGTAACACAGGGATGTGACTTACTCTCTCTGTGCCTCACTTTACTCATTGAAGACAATGGCGAGGATTAGATTAGTTAACATATATAAAGCTCTTAGAACAATTCCTGGCATATAATAAACACTATATAATGATTTGCTATTCTTCTTCTTATTATTATTCTTTTGTAATTTGTACACAAATCTGGCTTTGGAATATCACATTTATCATATTTTTCTTCCTCTACTAAATTCTATACCTGAATATCCTGTCATATTTGTGAGTACTTCTGATTCTTCTTCTAGCTAGCAAAAACCCACAATAACCTGACACCTTCATGTCTTGCCCCACAGCATTGGATGGAAAACCAGAGTAAACCAGTGAGGCCATGAAAGACTTTTACCTGCAGTGAGGCTGGTTCCACTACTTCATAGAATAGCAATGCTAGCCCCTGGAAAAAAAATTATCTAGTAGCTTGATGATGCATCCACCTTCCTCACTCAAGTAAAGAAGAAAGAGGAGCAAAAGAAAAAAAGCCAGGGACCTACAAAATTCTAGGGAATTCAGTAAGGATTCATGGCTATTCTTTCTCAAGTGCCACCATTAATGTGACTCAGTCCCAAAGATTAAAAATCACCATCTCCCTATTTTGTGTTTAATTTCATGGCAGAGAAAGAATTTGACCACTCAGCTTGAGTCAGTTCTCTATGCCCCAAGTCCAGGGTGATGTTGCATTGTATATCAAAGCCATTACCAGAGAGAAAGAATTTTCATTGGCTAGACAACTTCCCAGGAGGTGTTCACTGTAGTTTGGAGCTCATGACTTTCCCATGTCCCATTTTGGCTACCTCTCTATTATTAATGTCTGGTATCCTTGACTTCTGACCCAATGCAGCCCTAGCTGCAAAACCATAGGTGATTTGCATTAGGTACAAATTATTATTTTTTGTTTTTTTGAAGCTTTTATTTAAATTCTTGTTAGTTAATATATAGTGTAATATTGGTTTCTGGAGTAGAATTTAGTGATTCATCACTTATATATAACACTTATATATAACATTAAGTGCCCTCCTTAATACCTATCTCCCACTTAGCCCATCTCCCACCCACCTCCCCTCCAGCAACCCTCAGTTTGTTCTCTATAGTTAAGAGCCTCTTATGGTTTGCCTCCCTCTCTTTTTTCCCCCTTCCTCTATGTTCACCTGTTTCATTTCTTAAATTCCACATATGAAGGAAATCATACAGTATTTGTCTTTCTCTGACTGACTTGTTTCACTTATCATAATACACTCTAGCTCCATCCACGTCATTGCAAATGGCAAGATTTCATTCTTTTTGACAGTTGAGTAATATTACATTGCATATGTATACCACATCTTTTTTTTAGGGAGAGAGAATCATAAGCAGGCTCCACACCCAGTGTGTAGCCAGAGGTGGGGCTCAATCTCACTACCCCAAGATTGTGACCTGAGCCAAAACCAAGAGTCGGATGTTAATATACTGAGCCACCCAGGCACTCTATACCATATCTTCTTTATCCATTCATCAGTCAATGGACATTTGGGCTCTTTCAATAATTTGGCTATTGTTGATAATGCTGCTATAAACATTGGGGTGCACGTATCCCTTCAAATCAGTATTTTTGTATACTTCAGGTAAATACTTAGTAGTGCAATTGCTGACTTTTAGTATAGTTCTATTTTTAACTTTTTGAGGAACTTCCATACTGTTTTCTAGAGTGGCTGAACCATTTTGTATTCCCACCAACAGTGCAAGAAGGTTCCGCTTTCTCCACATCCTCACCAATACCTGTTGTTTCCTGTGTTGTTAATTTAAGCCATTCTGACAGGTGTGAGGTGATAGTGCATGGTGATTTTGACTTGCACTTCCCTAATGATGAGTGATGTTGAGCATCTTTTCATGTGTCTTATAGCCATCTGAATATCTTTGGAAAAATGTCCATCCATGTCTTCTGCCCATTTTTTAACTGGATTATTTGGGGGTTTTGGGGGGTGTTGAGTTTTAGAAGTTCTTTATAGTTCTTCTGTAGAAGTTCTATAGAACTTCTTTATAAGGTTTTTGGATACTAATTCTTTATTAGATATGTCATTTGCAAATATTCTCTCCTATTCCGTAGGCTGTCTTTTAGTTTTGATTATTTCCTTCGCTGTGCAGAAACTTTTTATTCTGATGAAGTCCCAATAGTTCATTTTTACTTTTGTTTCCCTTGCCTCTGGAGAGGTGTCTAGTAAGAAATTGCTACAGCCAAGGTCAAAGAGTTTGCTGCCTATGTTCTCCTCCAGGATTTTCATAGTTTCAGGTCTCACATTTAAGTCTTTCATCCATTTTGAATTTATTTTTGTATATGGTCTAAGAAAGTGGTCCAGTTTCATTCTTCAGCATGGTGCTGTCCTGTTTTCCCAGCACCATTTGTTGAGGAGACTGTCTTTTATCCATTGGATATTCTTTCCTGCTTTGTTGAAGATTAGTTGACCACATAGTTGTGGGTCCATTTCTTGGTTTTCTATTCTGTTCCATTGATTTATTTGTCTGTTTTTGTTCCAGTATACCATACTGTCTTGATGACTGCAGCTTTGTAATACAGCTTGAAGCCTGGAATTGTGATGCCTCCAGCTTTTCTTTTCTTTTTCAAGATTGCTTTGGCTACTCGGGGTCTTTTGTTGTTCCATAAATATTTTAGGATTGTTTGTTCTAGTTCTGTGAAAAATGCTAGTGGTATTTTGATAGGGATTGCATCAAATGTGTATATTGCTTTGGATAATAGAGACATTTAATAATATTTGTTCTTCCAATCCATGAGCATGGAATGTTTTTCCATTTCTTTTTGCCCTCTTCAATTTCTATCATAAGTGTTCTGTAGTTTCCAGAGCACAGATCTTTTACCTCTTTGGTTAGGCTTGTTCCTAGGTATCTTATGGTTTTGGGTGCAATTATAAATGTGATTTATTCCTTGATTTCTCTTTTTGCTGCTTCATTATTGGTGTATAGAAACGCCACATATTTCTGTACTTTGATTTTGTATCCTGCAACTTTTCTGAATTTGTGTATCAGTTTTAGCAATTTTTTTGGTGAAGTCTTTTGGGTTTTCTACATAGAATATCATGTTGTCTGTGAATAGTAAAAGTTTGATTTCTTTCTTGCTAATTTGGATGCCTTTTATTTCTTTTTGTTGTCTGATTGCTGATGCTAGGACTTCCAGTACTATGTTAAATAACAATGGTGAGAGTGGACATCCCTGTCTTGTTCCTGACCATAGAGGAGAAGCTCTCAGTTTTTCACCATTGAGGATGATATTAGCTGTGGGTCTTTCATTTATGGCTTTTATCATGTTGAGGTATGTTCCCTCTATCCCTACTTCGTTGAGGGTTTTTTCCACATTAATAAAAGAAAGGATAAAAACCATATGATCCTCTCAATAGATGCAGAAAAAGCATTTGATAAAAAACAGCATCAAATTGGTTTTTTAAATTGTACCAGATAAAATTGTACTTGTGGCTTTAAAATTATGGATAAAAGATACAAAACAAGCTTTAAGAAACTTCCTCTCTGAATTGTCAAATCAGATGTTATACAAAGGAACCAAGAAGTGTATTAAGAGAATAACATATCAGTTAGAAAACCAATGCAGCTTAAATGTTTCAGGTTTATTGGAATAAAGTTAGCATAAAATATCCCCCAAAAGCAGAAATAGTATTAATAGAATGTTGTTTTGTGAATTTTGCTTCACTAGAGTCTTAGTTCTGTGGAGACAGGGATGGTGAGTCTGTTACATCTGCATCACCAATGCTGAGCCCAGTGCCTGGCACATGGAGATGTTTGGTAAATACTTACTCATTAAATGAATTAATTAATGAGCTGCAGAAGACATCTTCACATTAAAAAAATACAAGCACTTCAGTTTATTTTTAATCTATCACCCATGCTAAAATGAAAAGGAAAGTCATTAAATTGATAGCCTATTAAAGCCAGTGGCATATTTATGGATTTGTGTTCCTTGGAGTTTACTGATCGACTCATTAACATCTGAAACTCTGATCCACATGAGGCTATTTTTATATGTAGAATGAGTAATTGTTTCCATGGAATAAAAGTCCCAAAAGCAAGGAATGTATTCTAGCCCCTTCGGAAGATTCTCTGGTTTTATTAAAGAAAAATGTTTAATCAGAGCATGCTTTTTGAAAAAGTTGGCTTAATTTGTTTTCAAATTGGTGCACAGAGGGTATTCATACTTACAGATTCTAAAATGAGGGCGCCTGGGTGAGTCAGTCTGTTAGGTGTCTGACTCGATTTTGCTCAGATCACGATTTCAAGGTCATGAGATCAAGCCCTGCAATGGGCTTAGCATGGGGCTCCATGCTAGGCATGGAGCCTGCTTAAGATTCTATCTCTCTCCTTCTCCCTCTGACCCCCCTCCCTCTCTTAAAAAAAAAAAGAAGGATTCTAAAATGGCATCTTCAGTATTGTACAGGTCAAAAGAAAGAGTACATTTTACATGTTTTAACTGTTTCAACTGATGATGTGTCCATATGGTACAAAGTGCAGAAAGTCTTGATCTAATTTCTGTTTTTAAATTAATTTACATTTTTTATAACAAATGCCCCCAAACCAGGCATTGTGTTGCTTTATTTCGTGTGAGTTTAAACATCTGCCATTAAGACTAAATCTAAATATAGTCTTCTTAATTTTAAATGTAAAAAAATATCTCACTTGTTGTGTCATTTGGCTGCATGCCTGAAGAGTGACTAATGTTACCTATGTCTATGTGTTCATGGGTCATCACACACCATGTTTAACCAAGAACATATTTTCACCTCTGGTATTTGACATGTCACATGCCTATCAGTTTACTGTCAGGCGAGATAGAACACATCATAAGGGGCATCAGTTCTTATTACTCTCTAATGGAGCCAAGCACTGCAGATGACAGTAAATATGACATCTTTTGCAATCAGCAACATTTTTGCTAGCATCCTGTTATTAATAATACTCTGGCTAGACAGTATTACCAAGGATAATCCATGGTGGAATGATAGTTCCTGCATCATTGGCCACAAAATGATTTTTAAGCTTTTTCTAAGGCCTTTTGTTTTTCAAGTTTTCTTCCCCTTCAGGCAAACTCTTAACTAAACTTGTTATAAAATAATTGAGAAGGCAAAAAAGGGAAAAGTGACTATTAAAAGCTGACTTTTTAATTTTTAACTCAAAGGCTATACTTATCAATTTTTAAGGAACACAGTGCATACTGAAAGATATCAAGACTGAGTATGATAAGTGAACTTAAAAATTATAAATAATGCAAAAATGATTTTTGATTGGATATATAATTATAGCACTTGGAAAACTTATTATTGAGATGAATATTTTGATGATAGGTGAAATGTAGACAGTATTCTGGGCATAGTATGATATGTGCTTAATAGCCACAATGACCTTTACGTTAAAAAAAAAATCAGTCACAGTCAGGAAAGGGTGAGCAGTTTTATGATTAGCATTATCCAGACATGTTTTTTTTTTCTTCTAGGATCAATTGCAATGTTTATTACATACACATAATTTATATTGCTGGTGCAATGTATTATGTACACCATCATCAAGCAAAGTTCATGAGATGACCCATTCCCTGGCTTACTGATCCTTCTGCATAGAATGCCATCTTTATTTATTTATTTATTTATTTATGTAAAAGATTTTATTTGTTTATTTGACAGAGAGATAGCGAGAGCAGGAACACAAGCAGGGGGAGTGAGAGAGGGAGAATCAGGTTTCCTGCTGAGCAGGGAGCCTGATGCGGGACTCAATCCCAGGACCCTGGGATCATGACCTGAACCGAAGGCAGATACTTAATGACTAAGCCACCCAGGTGCCCCTAGAATACAGTCTTTAATTACTTAATGCTTTTTAGTTCTTGTGAGACCCTAGAAGATTCTGAAGAGAAAGCACCAAAACTTTTAAATGCATAATACTTCAGAGTCACAAACCACATTTTATTTTTACCTTTTCCTGATTTATTTTTTTTTCTTGGAAAAAAAGATTTTATTTCTTGGAAAATCTCACAAAAATGAGTTCTCGCGTGACATCATTTTTAAAGATTACACATGGTTAAAAACTGATAATTTACTTTTTCTAATTGTTTAATCCTTCAAGGCAAAAACAAATAAATCTTATTTTCCTTTGTTTTACAAAATCGGTATTCTATTTTTATATTTCAATGTCAAATCTAGGTATTTTAGAAAAATTTTAGATGGGACTATGAGAATTAAGGTTATCTTTTAATCTTAAATTGCAATTGTTAGCTTGTTTACCCAAGGATGCCATAACTTTAGAGTCTTTTATGATAACACACAAGTTACATATTTATATATCTATATAAGAATAATTTGAAATCTCTGATATATGGAAATAATTCAACAGATTATGTAATTGTTGCTTCAAATTCTTAAAATTGTGTAAATGTTACTGTGTATATGTGTGTATACATATGTAGCATATGTATAATGCGTATGTTAACATACATTAACTTAATTGTGTTTACCAGAATGTCTTCCAATTCTTCTTAAACCTGAAAAAGTAAAGTATTTGATCAGTGGTCTTATTTCGAGGTATTCTTGGTTAAAAGATATGTATATCAATAAATTAAACCCCTTTAAGAATTTTCTATCAGAATTAAAGAGCTTCCTTGAAACAGACTAACAAAATTTGTAGCCTATGCTTTTCTTTTGTTGCCTCTTTTCCAGGAAGCAAAAAGATATATTCAGTGCTAGTCTCTTAATAAGTCTTTTCCTTTTTATAATTTCTATTTTTTTTTTACTCTTTTAATTGTCAAAAGAAAAATCAACCAGAGAATAATTTTTTCCAATATACAAATATCTATAAAGGCTAGAACTTTATTTATACTTGATAATTTAGGAGACTTTTATAAGTAAACATACATTAATATTTTAAAGGCAAAAAAGAATAAAGTACATTTTAGGAAGCATTTGAAAGCTATTTTGGAAACTATAGAATTACTAAATTGAGTAAATTACCATAATTTTGGCTTTGGACAACTTTAATTTCTTTATGTCTCTATTTCCTCATCTATAGAATAGGAAATATAGTACTGCTTCATAGTGCTTCTGATATTGTGAAGTTTTAATGTTATAGGAACACTTTTCTGCACAGTAGGGACTATTTACGGCTATGTGCAATTTTAAATTAATTTTTATTTTGATTTTTTTGTAATTGTATTTACAATATAGTGTTTTTAAAAATTTTATTATGTTATGTTAATCACCATACATTACATCATTAGTTTTTGATGTAGTGTTCCATGATTCATTGTTTGCATATAACACCCAGTGCTCCATTCAATACGTGCCCTCTTTAATACCCATCACCAGGCCAACCCATCCCCCCCAGAACCCTCAGTTTGTTTTTGTTTTTTTTAAAGATTTTATTTATTTATTTGATAGAGAGAGCGAGAGAGTACAAGCAGGGGGAACAGTAGAGGGAGAGGGAGAAGCAGGCTCCCTGCCAAGCAGGGAGCCGGATGTGGGGCTCGATCCCAGGACCCTGGGATCATGACCTGAGCCAAAGGCAGACGCTTAACCATCTGAGCCACCCAGGCGCCCCAGTTTGTTTTTTTATAAGTTAAATTTTTTACATTTAAACTTAGTTTTTCAGTAATTCTTTTTAAAGCTAAACATCCAAATATTATTCTATTCATAAGTCTGGTACATCCTAACAATCACTTTAAAACTTTATTATTTAAGGGGTGCCTGGGTGGCTCAGTCAGTTAAGCATCCCTTGATTTCAGCTCCCATCATGATCTCAGGGTGGTGAGATCGAGTCCCAAGTCAGGCTCCCCACTCAGTGGGGAGTCTGCTTGAGATTCTCTCTCTGCTTCTCCCTCTGCCTCTCCCCGCCCCCACGTGCATACCCACACATTTACTCTCTCTCTCTCTCAAATAAATAATATCTCAAATATCTATAATTTAACTTAAAATCAGTTAGATTTTAAAAATATTTTTATTTTCTTCATAAATCTAATACATTTTATCTTCCTTATCAGGTTCTTCAAGCCCTGATGTAACAAGTAAAACCTCCCTAGGCACTTAAACCACTCTTGCAAATCTAATCAATTAAATGTATAAATGTGGTATATTTCAAGTTCTTTTAGTCATCACAATACTATTGTTAACCAACTAAATAAAATTCTCCTACCTACTTCAAATAAACATCTGTTAAGGGCAGAAAACTTTCCCTTTCTTCCCTTCCACATGCTTTGGTTGGGCTAATAATTAAATTGACACAGACAGATTAACAGAAAAAACTTAATTTTGTAGACAAAAGAAAGAATAAGCAAAGAAAGAATAAATTTGTAAAGAATTGACAAAGAGGTTTGCTCTTACTGTAGTAAATTAGTGAAGAGGTAATAAGATTTGTCTGCACTGCCTTCTCAGGTCCATAATTCCCTATCTCTGGTGATAAGGATGTCTTCTACTCTCCTGGTACATGGAGGGTACTTTTCACATGGGAGATTTATTTCCTGCTTTCAGGGGACAAAGGCCATTTTTGTATCGGCTGTTTCTGAAGTAATTTTAATTCAAAATAATCAATATGCCAAAGTTGCATATTTTGGGGATTGCATATTCTGCTCCCCTTCACATTACAGCTCTGTAATTCATTTCTCATTTCATTTGGAATAACATGTTCTTATGCCCTAATATGTCAACTTTTTTGAATATTATAAACACGTTTAATATCATTTATAAATTTTTCTTATGTTAAACTCAAAATTATGAATGGAAAGTGGTTTTCTTCATGATCTCAATTTTTAATTTGTAAATTTCCCCAGAATTAGAAAGACACTTTTACCCACTTCTTCTTACACAACTTTTACCATTACAGTAGTAAACAACCCCAAACCTGAGTGTTTTCAACAGCAAAATTTATTTTTCACTACTATTATATGTTGGCTACATATTGGCTGGGGTTCTGCTCTGCCATCTCTTTGTTCCAGAATCAAGAAAGAAAATGGAGCTTATAGCTAGGATTTGCCACAGATGGCAAATAGTATTAGTAGCCACACAGGCTGATGTAAAGCTTTTCCTTGGCTTATATTCCATTAACCAAAGTCAGTCACATGGCCTACCTAGGCTAACATCATTCCCGCAGGAGCTATAATCCTCCCAAAGAAGAGGCACCTATAGGAGTCTGATAGCATGGGAAAATGCTTCAAATATTTTGATCAATCAATGCATTCTACAACCTCTTTTCTCCAAAAACAAGTCATAATATTACCTAATTATTTCTTCTGTGAATTTTTACCCTAGTACTCGTTGCTTCTTCACTGAAAGACTGAATGCTAAATTATTTTCTTGCTTTTGTCAGGCCTTACAGTCCTGTTAAAGACCTTGTCCTGAGTCTTAAATGAGATATGCAAACGAAAGCATCTATACATCCTTAGCAAATATAAGTAGGAATACATTAGGGTTTTTTGGTTGTTCTCTTATTTTCTGACTTCATCTTTCCTGGTTCCATTTTGCTTGTATGATTTTGTGGTTTTTGTTCAGGCCCAACTATCTAAAGCAAAATCACTTACCTATTCATAGATAAGAGGAATTTTGCTGTTCTATCATCAGTTACTCTGAGTTCAAGTCATTTTGGCCTTGGAAACAGTCTTGCATTACACCATCATTCACACCCCTCCTCTGACTGCTCTATTTACATTCATTTAACCTTTTACATTGGACTTTTTGGAGGCCAGATCACACTGTTTTCTCATATTAAAATAGTTATTGACAATAAGCAACCTGCAAGTCATTTTAACGTATGGTTTAAAGCAACATTTCATTCAGCCTATAACGTATTTGTGCACAATTTTTTTAAGGTACAAGAATAATCTAACCAGCCAGGTTATTGAAGGAATTGAAAGTTAGGCAGAGGAATTTAAATTTAATGATGTAGCAAATAGGAATTAATCGAGTTTTCTGAGGCAGCAAATGGAAAAACAGCATGGTGTCAGTATCACAGTATGGCAAGGAGTACGAGATTTTATGTCAGACCATCCTGGATTGTAATACTGTCACCACCAATAAGGCCTTAGGATTCCCATTCAGTAATGAAGATCACACTACCTACTCCATAGGGTTGTCATTCAATAATTGTTTCAACAAATACTGAGTTCTTCCTTTGTACTAGATGTTGAACAAAACCAACTCAGTTATTGACCTCATTGTGCTCACAGTCTAGGAACAATTATAGAAATATATAAGGAAAGAAGCAAATTAATAGTGAATAATTGTGATATAGGCTCAGAAGGAAAGGAACAAGTGACAGAGAACTTAAAATTAATTGATCAGTAAAAGCCTCTCTAAAATGGTGACATTAATAAGGAACAAATAAGAAAAGGGTTCTGTAGCTGTTGGGGGCCCATCCATGTCCTCTTGACCTTGAACATTCTACTGTGTGCCCATGGCATCTAAGTACAAGTATTATTGAATCCTCTTGAGAACATTCTTTCAGCAGGTGTTCAGTGCAGCCTGGAAGTTAATTCCCCCAGGTGCAGCCTCAGTCATTGTCAGATGAGAGTGGGAGAATAAATAGCTCACCTTCCTCACCCCTCTCCTACCCCCTGAGGTATATTCCATGTAGATACAGCTTCAGTTGCCCAGAGTGGCAATGGCTTCATTACTTCCTGTTTCAATTCTTTACTCTTATACTGGTGTTTCATTGAATTGCCTCCCAAATAAAGCATTTATTCTCAAATCTATGTCTTAGGCAGAATCTACTGCATGGGGAAACCAACCTGAGAGAAATATCTTTTCTAACCACCTTAGGATGATATCTGCAATACAATATGCACTCAGTAAATGTTAGTTCTCCTCTTCCTCACCCTTGCTCCCCCAAGTCAAGCATGCATGATGAAATGTTTTAGAAAATCATCTCTAGGGCGCCTGGGTGGCTCAGTTGGTTAAGCGACTGCCTTCGGCTCAGGTCATGATCCTGGAGTCACAGGATCGAGTCCCGCATCGGGCTCCCTGCTCGGCAGGGAGTCTGCTTCTCCCTCTGACCCTCCCCCCTCTCATGCTCTCTCTCTCTCTCAAATAAATAAATAAAATCTTTAAAAAAAAATAAAAAAAAGAAAATCATCTCTATACTATACTATAGCTTCGGAAGTAACTAAAGTCAGGGTCCTAGAGACCAGTGAGGAAGCAGACATCTACTTTAGTACTGACAAAAAGCAGTAAAAATCCAGACAAGCCAATGTGAAATGCCAGTGAAATTTAGTTACAGTGGCCTGTTTATATTATTTTGTATCCTTCACTGCACATTATATACTCTGCTGGACTATGTGGTTCAATGGAATATTATAAGAGAATAGAGGTGCCATAAAGATACCACTGGGGAAGAAAAATTATATATACTATTAGGCCAATAAAAGTAGGCTGAGAGATCAGCAAAGTGTTCTGTGAAATTGGTCAGAGGTACAAAGGCTTCTCCTCCTTTATGTCACATCAGGCCTATAGGTAATGGTACTGGGGAAATGTGAAAGGGCCTCTGATCTCCAGCAGCGCTTTCAAAGCTGCTGTATACACAGTTGACCCTCGAACAATGTGGGAATCAGGGGCACCAACCACTCCACCCCCATGCAGTTAAAAATCTGCTTATAACTTTTGACTTTCCAAAAACCTAACTACTGTAGGCTACTATTGAATGGAAGCCTCACCAAAACATAAATAGTCGATTAATACATATTTTGTATGTTATACATATTATATATTGTATTCTCACA
Organism: Leptonychotes weddellii; assembly: GCF_054177405.1. Classification (NCBI taxonomy): domain Eukaryota; kingdom Metazoa; phylum Chordata; class Mammalia; order Carnivora; family Phocidae; genus Leptonychotes; species Leptonychotes weddellii. The sequence continues at coordinate 52,545,328 of NC_138372.1, forward strand.
ATAAAGTAAGCTAAAGAAAGGAAAATATTACTAGAAAGTCATAAGAAAGAGAAAATACATTTACAGTACTACACTGTTAAAAAGTCTCATGTAAGTGGACCCACACAGTTTCAACCCATGTTGTTCAAGGGTCAAGAGTGCATATAATGCACAAAATTAAAATAAAACCAATGTGCTTGCCATGTAAGTACATTTTCAAGTCAAGTATTCCTTGTCCTCTCTTCTAACTTATTTTCCACTTCTAAGCTAGCCTTAAACAGATAATCTGAAGATTCTGTTGGCTCTTGAAAATTTTAAAAATTTATTTCCCACCAGACCGTACAAGGTCTGATGTGTCATGTGTCACCTCCCTCTGTCTCAATCTATCCTTGGGTTACTCTTCTGCATGCTGATTAGGCTCAGGCATACTGGCCATTATTTAGTTCCTCCAGGTATGCTACGTGTCTTAGTGCTTTGAATGCTGATCTTTCTTCCTGGAATTTAATTATCAGCTGTTTACATAAATAGGTCTCTCTCATTCCTTAGGTGTCTGCTTACATGTTACCTTCTAGGTGAGGCCTTTCTTGACCCCCTTATCTGAGATGTATCACTTAGCTATTCCTACAATAACGCTGCATAACAAACAGCAACAAAAATCTCAGTGGCAGGCAGTAATGATCATTTAGTTAGCTCAAGTGTCTGTGGATTGGTTGGGAATCTGTCAAGCCAGGCTGGGGCTTCACTGAGTGGCTGTGCTGATTTCATTTGGTTTTGTTCATGTCAGGAAGTCAGATGGAAGTCAGCGGATCTATGATGCCCCCACTATACAACTCTGCTTCGATCTCTCATTTTACTCCTAGGACCAGTGGGTTAATTTGGACATGTTCATCTCATAGTTCTTATACATGGCAGGGCTGTAATGGCTAGTATGGCCAGAAACACACAAGGCCTTTTAAGGCCTAGGATCAGAACTGGTCCACCGTTACTTGCACCTGTTCTTTTTTTTTTTTTTTAAGATTTTTATTTATTTATTTGAGAGAGAGAATGAGATAGAGAGCATGAGAGGGGGGAGGGTCGGGAGGGCCAGAGGGAGAAGCAGACTCCCCGCCGAGCAGGGACCCTGATGCGGGACTCGATCCCGGGACTCCAGGATCATGACCTGAGCCGAAGGCAGTCGCTTAACCGACTGAGCCACCCAGGCGCCCATAAAGTTATTTTTAAAAAATATTTATTTATTTGACAGAGGGAGAGTGGGAGGGAGAACGAGAGAGAGAGAGAGCATAAGCAGGGGGGAGTGGCAGGCAGAGGGAGAGGCAGACTCCCCGCTGAGCAGGGAGCCCGATGTGGGACTCGATCCCGGGACTCCAGGATCATGACCTGAGCCGAAGGCAGTCGCTTAACCAACTGAGCCACCCAGGTGCCCACTTGCACCTGTTCTGTTGACCACAGCAAGTCACAGAGCCAAGCCCAACATCAGTGGTATATTCCTCCCATGGAAATATTGGAGGTGGGAAGGGAATGCTTCTGAATATTTATGATCCAATATACTGTGAAAGGTCTTCTTTGTTATTCCGATTCAAAATGCTCAGTTTATTGCCTTCCAAGCAATTTTGTTTTTTGTCTTCAATTATCCTCATGTCTGTCTCACCCATGGAAATTTTATATTAGACAAGAAAGAATAGAGTGGATGGTGGTAACAAATGAAACCCCAAATATCAGCAGTTCTGTACTTGTTTATTCCTTCCTCTTCCTGAAGAATTTAAGGGATTTGGAGAAGGGGTAAATATAAAAGGAACACAAAAGGCTTATAGTGATTCATGAGGCTCCGCCATTTTTTCTGTCCTTTTACTGGCCTTTAAAGTAAAATGTATGCATGGAAGAAACTTCAAGAATCTTGGCTTTGTTCACTGAAATTCAATTAAAATTCAATAAAGTGTATAAAATACTTGAGGCATCTAAGGCACTGACTGATCACAGAGTCAGAAGCCTTCCACAAACTTACAGAGTGTGCTGAGTGCTCCCTTGCCCCAGCTCCCATAGTAAAATGTGCACACTTCCGTCATATCCTGTCTCAGATTATACTTAAATCTGCTTTCCATCTCTGCCCTTTAGTGATAAGCTCTTTTGGGATTTATTCATAATTTATCTGAGAGGCTACACAGGCAGGATCTGGAAGGCCTTAGTCTCATATTGGGAATTCTGTTTTGCCTTCTATCTGGACTTTCAAGCTCTGTCTTTAAAGTCAAATGACTTACAGTGCCATTACTAAGACATCCTTTGCTCCACTCAGATCTCACAAATCCAGCGTTGGGTGTACGGTCTCACACTTTCTGGAAAGCCCTCCCACTCTAATTCTTATAATGCCTGCAAGATGTGACAACAAATTCTAATGAATTTTCTGAAGATACTGGTGACCTTCAAAATATCCTCATGTGCTCAGGATGGCTGTGGTGAAATCCCCCCTAAGATAATGAATAGACTATGGCTACTTAAAATTTCTTTCAACTTCATAATTCAACCTAAATATGTTCCCTGCGGTAATTCTTGCCTGGATTAATATTATAAAGTTTCTGTGATATGCAGCACCTATACTTCATTAGGTCTGAGAACATTATTGGCATTAAATAGTCAATGACTGGGCGCCTGGGTGGCTCAGTTGGTTGAGCGACTGCCTTCGGCTCAGGTCATGATCCTGGAGTCCCGGGATCGAGTCCCGCATCGGGCTCCCTGCTCGGCAGGGAGTCTGCTTCTCCCTCTGACCTTCCCCCCCTCTCATGCTCTCTCTATCTCATTCTCTCTCTCAAATAAATGAAATCTTTAAAAAAAAAAAAAAAGGGGCACCTGCGTGGCTCAGTTGGTTAAGCGACTGCCTTTGGATCAGGTCATGATCCTGGAGTCCCGGGATCGAGTCCCGCATCGGGCTCCCTGCTTGGCAGGGAGTCTGCTTCTGCCTCTGACCCTCCCCCCTCTCATGTGCTCTCTCTCATTCTCTCTCTCTCGCAAATAAATAAATAAAATCTTTAAAAAAAAAAATAGTCAATGACTATTAGTAATCGCATCACAGAAACACTAAGAGAACATTAAACATGAGACATAGTTAAACTTCTTAGCCAATTCAATATCAATTTCAGAGCATTCTTGACATTTCAAACACTCTGAATTTTTCATTTATCCAGTAGTAGTTGGAAACCTAAGTTTAAAATTTTAGTGTTATCGGGAATACCCACTGTGCCCTCTGGATGTGAAAGGTTAATGAACATTTAAACACATTAGGCAATCTCATTTAAATAAAATTGAAATGTAAAGCTGGGAGTTGTGGTGCTTGGCATCCAAATCTGGCTTATTTACTGTGTTGTCCCAGCCCAAGTGTTGTACCGACACTTGTTAAATATTACAGCGTCTACAGAGTGATAGACGCTGGTTAGAAGCATAACTGAACAAGAACTTGCCCCTGGGAGGCCATGCTTTAAGTAGTAACTTATACCTTAAGGATTTTTCATACACACATTCTACTTTTAAGTAGCAGGTGGAAGAAGCAGGTCAAACTAGGATTAAATGCAGCTCAGGCCATCAAAAAATATGGAAAGTTTGGGAAGAAAAGGGCTATAATAAGGAGACCTAGTTAGTGAGAATTAGCATCCATTTAATGCATGACATGGATTTTTTTTTGTCACCATTTACATACAATTTAGGTACTGAGTGAGGAGGTTATATTTCAAGACTGTTGACTAAAAAACTAGAAACCAGAAATACCACAAAATAAGTGTAGCCCAAAGCAAGAAACCTTTCAAAAGACTTGCACACAATGTTTCCATATATCAGTCCTCCCACTAAGTCTTTTAAAATGGACTTTAACCTGGGGGTTTAGGCACTTAGACAAGCTTACACTGGACCAAAAGGGACAGTGATAGCACTGAAAAAAACACTTGAAAAATATTTTTCTTTTAAGCATCTTATTTTATTTTTTTGTTATGTTATGTTAATCACCATACATTACATCATTAGTTTTTGATGTAGTGTTCCATGATTCATTGTTTGCGGATAACACCCAGTGCTCCATTCAGTACATGCCCTCTTTAATACCCATCACCAAGCTAACCTCTCCCTCCACCCCCCTCCCCTCTAGAACCCTCAGTTTGTTTTTCAGAGTCCATAGCCTCTCATGGTTTGTCTCTCCCTCCGATTTCCGCCCCCTTCATTTTTCCCTTCCTGCTATCTTCTTCTTCTTTTTATTTTTTTAACATGTAATGTATGATTTGTTTCAGAGGTACAGGTCTGTGATTCAACAGTCTTACACAATTCACAGTGCTCACCATAGCACATACCCTCCCCAATGTCTATCACCCAGCCACCCCATCCCTCCCACCCCCCACCGCTCCAGCAACCCTCAGTTTGTTTCCTGAGATTAAGAATTCCTCATATCAGTGAGGTCATATGATACATTAAGCATCTTATTTTGTTATTAAGTAAAAGGTTACCATCAAGGCTGGTATGCTGGTCTCTATTATAACCAAATGGTTCTTTTTTCCCCCTTCAACACTGGCCTTAAAAATGTGGTCTTACCTGTAACTATATATATTAGGTCTCTTGTAAAAGAAAAACAAAATACTGTGTTTAGAAGAGTGTGTGTCCTAACATTATTTCCCTTCCCTGATGAGTGTTTGTCACACTAGCCATGACAAGGCCCAATTCCATGATTTGCAAATAATAAAAGCAAGTCTACTTATTCTTAAAATAATATAACTATATATTATACTATAATAATATAATTATAATATACTATTATAACTATTATTATAATAATATAATACAGTATACTATATTATAGTATAGTATCATATAGGATAATAACTATAATAATAATATTAATAATTCAGACATATCTTTCATTATATTGAGTGGTGAATCTGCCTGAAAGTAGAGGGGCAATTTTTATTTTTAACAAAGTAGCAACAAGAGAACAGAAAACAAGAATATAATTATTTTTAAGTATATATCACTTTTTTGGGCAGTGGAATAATATATTTTAGGCCTATAATTTTACTTGTTACAATAAAACAAAATAATAGCAAAGAGAAAGACATGTATCATATGACCTCACTGATATGAGGAATTCTTAATCTCAGGAAACAAACTGAGGGTTGCTGGAGTGGGGTGTGGGGTGGGAGGGATGGGGTGACTAGGTGATAGACACTGGGGAGGGTATGTGCTATGGTGAGCGCTGTGAATTGTGCAAGGCTGTTGAATCTCAGATCTGTACCTATGAAACAAATAATGCAATATATGTTAAGAAAAAAAAAAAAAGAAGATAGCAGGAGGGGAAGAATGAAGGGGGGGAAATCGGAGGGGCAGACGAACCATGAGAGATGATGGACTCTGGAAAACAAACTGAGGGTTCTAGAGGGGAGGGGGGTGGGAGGATGGGTTAGCCTGGTGATGGGTATTAAAGAGGGCACGTTCTGCATGGAGCACTGGGTGTTATGCACAAACAATGAATCATGGAACACTACATCTAAAGCTAATGATGTAATGTATGGGGATTAACATAACAATAAAAAAATTAAAAAAAAAAAGTGTGCTTAGCTGTTAAGAACTTATTTTATATTATTTTTTAAAGACTATTTGTGAGACACTTAAGATTATTATTGTCACTATGATGGGGTTTTGGAATATAGGTGAGGTTCAGTGGGGTGGAGTCCAGAGCCAACGACTAAAAGAATTCTTGAGATGTCTTTGGTGCAAAATGGTGGTTTATTAAAGCATGGGGGACAGGACCCAAGTGCAGAAAGAGCTGCTGCACCGGGGTTGTGAGGGGTGGCTGATTATATACTATGGGGTTGGGGGAGGTAAGGAAAAAGGGAGGTTTCCAAAAGAACATTCATATGCTAAAGAAGACTCACAGGATACCGGAGGTCTTGACATTTTCAAGTTAAGGTTGTTTACCCCTCTAGTAAGGCATTAACATTAAGATAGTTGGGAACTTCCTGGAAGAACAGTACACTCTGCCCACTTCAAGTGTCTGTCAATGGGCTGCATGTTATAAGGGCATTTAATTGTATCTATATTTCCTTCTGGAAGCTAGATTATTGATGATAGGAATGCTTTGCTCTTGTAGATTGCTAAGACATCTGTAAACTGAGGGAGACTCTGTAAGTTAACTATTTGTTTTTCCTTTAGGGCAGCCAGGAGTGCCTGAGGAATGTGACATATATCCCATGGTGGGGGGGCGGGTTGTGGGGTGTCAGCTTCTGCTTTGTCCTCAGCTTGCCTTCTGTTCCCTCATCAACTATACAGATAAAGAAGTTACAATAGATGATTCCAGTTTTCTAATCTAGACTCTAGACTATATTAAATGGTATTTAACCAGACTGTATCTTTGTGTTTCTATGAAATTCAGGATAATATATTGCAGGCTGCAAGCATTTCACTATGTAACCTGTAATTGTGATATGTAAATCATTTTTAATTTTAGTATAAAAGTTAAAAGACAAAGGTATTAAGGATAACTATAGAAATCGTTAATTTCTATTTCATTGTAATAATGCATTTGTAATCAGAAAATTACTTCAGCCTAAGCACATGGTTTGCTAAGCTTTATTTAAGATTGTGCATTTTATTTTTTTATTTTTTATACAAGTAAATAATTGCATCAATTAAATAAACATAATCTCCAGCATATTAACTGTGATTTATATATATTCAATAAAGTTTTTATTTTCCAAAATATCCTTTAGAGTCCTTATTTCAAGAAGAGAATTTTTTTTTTAGTACCTGAGTGTTACTATGAACAATTAGCTTTATTAAGCAGATTTTGAATATTTTCTTGGTCCTCTCATTCCCCTTTTTAAATTTTTTATCAGGAAATTGCACTAAATAATATCAATAAAGCTTTCCCTTTATGATTCCTAAAACACACCAGGCCCAGCCTGACTATGTATCAACTAGATATTTCTCTGTTCCACTGATAAATGGAGGTTTCATATAGTCCTGACTTACAGATTTAATAATTATATTGAGATTCTTGGGTTTCATAAATATAAAGGCTTTACATTAAGTATTCAAACAAATAATTTGAAGGTATCACTTTCTTCTTTATCTCCCATGTCAACCACGGGTTGTAATGTTACAGAGTACAAACTAAAATACTAAATAAATGTTCATATCTGCATTAATCTCACTAAAGTCACTTTTTAAAAATAAATTTGATTATTACAAATGCATATGAGCATTTTAGCCTCAATTATTTTAATTGTAATATATTGAACACATTAAGCTATGAATACACACACACATAATAAGTGCCAGTGTCAAAGCACTTTGTTTTAATGATAACTGAGGATTACCGAATCAGGGTTTAAGGTGTAATAATGAGAACATAAAATTTTGTTCATTCAGAATAATTAAAGGAAAGGCAACTCTGACCTGTAAGAATCTAAATTGTGAAATGTTTTAAAAAAATTCTGTTTTAATAATTTTTAAGAATGAGGGAAAATAACATTTCACATTTATTATTTAGTTCTTAGGAATAAAACAGGCAAGGAGGAAAATCACTCTACAAAGAATTTTCCTTGCAAATATTGAATTGTTTTTAGAAGGAATATTGGACAATAGTATCATCCTTTTGTTCCACACTGAATTTATATATTCACAGCTCAAATATTTAAAATGATAGTTTGTGGAATTATTCTGATTAGGATGTATAACCTGACAATTAGAAATACATTTGATTAAACTCTTCACCTTCCATTCTTGCTTATTATGTTCATTTAGATGCATTTGTCAATTTATAAGTAGTTAATTAAAATTTTTTAAATTTTCTTTTTTTTTTTTTTAAAGGAGCCCGCTACATGAAAAAAATGCAAGTCAAAGTGGTCACAACCTAGAAGTCTGCAGAGACAGGAATAACTAGCAAGTAGATACTATGTTATTTTACTATGCTTAAGTATATAGAATTCAGTAGTGTTCTGGGAATTTTACTCTATAATTACAAAATAGTCTTGTAATTTTAAATTCATATTTAGTAGTATTTGTGTTAACTATATCACATCACAAAAATAGTTAGGAAGAAAAGTGGTAACTATGGATTTCAGGAAACAAATTTTCTGTCAGTAATAATGAAATGATTTTGGTTAGAAAGATGAGTTTAAATATTGTATCTTTTCTAGATCTTATACTTAGAGACCTAATTCAACAATATATTCCTTTCTAAAATGAGTAAGAATCTCCCTATACCTTGTAACACATTCAACCACTGTATAAATGTGTTAATTCCTCTCATAAACCATTAATAGAAATTATATTATAATCATGCTTTTAAGAAATAGAATGAAGTTACATTCACTTTTGAAGGTTACATTTCAAAATTTCAAGGTGATATCAAATGAAATCCAGACATTAAGCAGGAACTTTCCATTCATCAGTACTCACTGACATTTTCAAGAAATGAAATAGGAGGTTCAATGATAAGAACATGTAATGTTTGGATGAATGGATTTTTAAGAAGACTTAAGAGTGTGGGAAGGGTAAATAAAATTATTTGAATGGCAAGAAGAATCTTTGAAAATCTCATTGTTCCATATTAAAGTGTTTGGAGTGATTCTTTCTCCTCAAATGTATCTTGGAGATTAAAGCAGAATCAGAAAATGTTAAAGCTAAAAGTTTTTTGGAAAGTATTTATATCAGTTCTTTCATTGATATGGATTAAGAAATGAAGTTTGCACTTAGAAACTGATTTTACATGTCATATTTACATGTATACACACACATTAATACATTTATATGCACATACATATAAAAATATACATGTATTTTTAGGGTAAAAATATAGTTCTTAATTTAAAATCTGTCTGCAAAGAAAAATCTACAAGATATGATGGCAGTATCCACAATCAAAATATTTTAGAAATTATATATATTTTTATATTTAAAATCTTATTGTAATAGAAATTTCTATAATTATAGACATTGTTTAAAATTGTGTTTCAACTGCTTAACAGTAAAGATTCCTAAAGAACTTTATAAGCCAAAAGTAGTTACTGCCCTTTCAGTCTTTTTTTAAGGCTTTATAAATGACAAGTCATGGATGATAAACACCTCACATACAAACTATATCAAATGTTTATACATTTGGAACCACACATTTTGATAAGAATGCTAAACAATAACTCAATAAAACTCAGAGATAAAAAGCATGAAAGAAACCTAATGAATCTGGTTTATAAATTTAGACTTTTTATCTTGGGATGTAATACACTGATACAAGCTTACACTATAAGGTGTAAGAATTTTGAAATTCAAAATTCAGACTTTTAAAATAGTTTAGTTGGCCTATCCCTGTATTAAAGGAGAGAAAATTCTAAAAACATCTTTAGAAATACCTTGGTAAGAGTCAGTATCAGCATCAATTTTAGCTCAGAAAGAAATGAAGAAGACCATAATTTGAAAGGTATTGAAGAACTTAAAAGATGAATTATTTTAAAAAGGAAAAACATCAGGAAGGCTATTGAGAGAGTCTGGGGGTGGGAGCCCAGGAGACTGATGCTTGCAGTCATGCAGCTGGGGAATTTAGGAGTCAAACTAAAGTGATGGCAGTAGAGATAGAGAGGACTGTGATTTGAAACCAATACCCTCTTCGCTGGATTCTACAGGAACTTCATTTGGATGAATAGTGGCCCCATTATTTGAGATCTGGAACATTAAGAGAAGAGCAGTTAACTTTGAGTAGATGATGTTAAAATGGTAAATTTGGTTTGGAATGTGAAGTTAAGGTGCCTTGAGTGTAGCAAAATGGGGATATTACAGGGTTGGTGGAAATACAGAACTGGAGGTAGAACTAGAAGATTTCTCTGAATAGACACAGTGGTTGAGGCCACCAGGATTTCATCAGGCAGAAAACATGTACAGAGTGGAAGGGGAATATTACCATAGGTACAGTTCCTAGGATCAATATTCAATCATCAAAATTCTGTTTAGAGAAAGAGAAATCAACCACAAAAACTGAGCAATAGTCAGCAGTAGGAGGAAAACTGCCTTCCAGTATTTTTTTGTCTTGTTTTTTAAAGAAACTAAAGAAGCAAGAAGATTCATAGAGAGGTTGGCAATGTCAAATACTGCCAGAAAGCCTGGGAGGAGGATGACTGAGGGAGAAAAAGCTTTTAGATATCTCAATTAGTCAGTCATTGGGAGCCCTGATGGAGATAATCCAACTTTGGAGGCCAAATGAATTTGTGAATCCTTTTTAATATAGTACCTTTATTCTTTACCTTATCTTCTTAATAGATCAATCCCAATAATAGAATTATGTTTTTCAGATTTATTTTGAATAGTTTCATATTTTTAACTCAGACTTACTTATTTTCAGAATATCATGATAACTCCCTGAAACTTCACCCAATTTGAATAGCTAATTCAATTTAATGTGTCTTGGTTAAGGAAATGTTTATTACTGGGTAATCCTATCAAATATATGTGGCCTATTATTGTTTCATGTAGTAATCTCATAAATGATTTCCTATAGTAGGGTGACAAAGACTTGGGAAAAACCCAGTCCTTTTCCTGCATTCCTTCTCTGCTTTCACATGACTACCACACTCAAAACAATTCTGACACCGGTCTGTCTTTCATGAACTTCCTTCATGTCTGTGTTTCCATTAGGGAATATTTTTTCTCATGAGTGAAGGACTCTCTTTTGCATTTCTTTTAGTGCCAATGTACTAGAAATAAGTTTTCTTAGTTTTTATTTCTCTGAAACTTTTTACTTCATCTTTGTTTCTGAACATTATTTTTCCTGGTTATAGAATCTTTTTCAGTGCCCCAAAGATACCATTCCATTGTATTGTAGCTCCATTCTTTCTGTTGGGAAGAAAGTCATCAGTCTTATGGGTGCTCCTTTGATGATTATTTGTTTTATTGTTTAAAAGATTTTAAAAATATTTTTAAAATTGCTTTTAAATATGGTAAAATACATATAACATAAAATTTACCATCTTAACCATTTTTAAGTGGACAGTTTAGTGTTATTGGTACATTCACTTTGTTGTGTAATCATCACCACCAACCATCTCCATAGTTCTTTCCATGTTGCAAAACTGAAATTCTGTACCCATTAAGCAGTAACTCCCCATTCTCCTTCCCCTCTCCTAGCCCCTGGAAACCACCATTCTACTTTCTGTTTTTCTGAATTTGACTCCTTTGGAGTAGTCTAAGTGGAATCATACAGTATTTGTACTTTCGTGAAAGGCTTATAATGTCCTTCAGTTTTGTCTGTGTTGTAGCTTGTGTCAGAATTCTCTTCCTTCTAAGGTGGAATATATATACCACATATTGTTTATCCATTCGTCTGTTGGTGGACACTTGGGTTGCTTCCATTTTTTGAATATTGTGAATAATGCTGCTATGAACATAGGTGTACGTCAAATCCCAGCTTTCAATTCTTTGGGGTATATATACAGAAGTGGTATTTCTGAATTATATGATAATTCTGTTTTTAGTTTTCTGAGGAATTGCCATATTGTTTTCCATAGTGGCTACACCATTTTAACTTCCCACCAATGGTGCAAAAGCAAGCCAGTTTTCCACATTTTTGCCAACACCCATTTGTGTGTATGTGTGTGTGTGTGTGTGTTTTATGGTCACCATCTTAATGAATATGAAATGGTATCTCATTGTGGTTTTGATTTTCATTTATCTAGTAATGAGTGCTTGAACATCTTTTCATGTGCTTATTGCCCTGTGTATATCTTCTTTAGATAAATGTCTATTCAAATCCTTTGCCTAATTTTTAATTGAGCTGTTTTTGGTTGTTGTTTATAAACTTTTAAGATTGTCTCTTCATTTTTTATTTTCAGTACTTTGATTATGATACACCTGGGTGTAGTTTTCTTTCCAGTCGTTTTCCCATAGTTTGCAAATTTTCCTGAATTTCTGGGTTAGAGCTTTTCATCAGTTTTAGAATATTATTAGCCATCATCTTGGCAAGTACTGTTTCAATCCCATTTTTTCTCTCTTATTTCTGGAACTTCAGCTACATAGATCTTTTCACTGTGCACACATTTCTCTTATACTTTATTCTTTATTTTGTATTCTTTTTCTTTCTACTTTAATTGGATATTATCTATTGATCTATCTTTCAGTTCATTATCCAATTTCTAATATGATTTTAAATTTATTTATTGAATTCTGAAAATCAGATACTATGTTTTTCAATTATAGAATATTTATTTGATCCTTTTTTATAAATTCTAATTATCTGGTAAAGTATTTATTTATTTTCATCTGATCTATCTTGTCCACCTTTTCCACTATTTTCTTTAACACATTAATCATAGTTATTTTAAAGTTCTTGTCTTTAACACATTTATTATCTATACATCTATTCTTAGTGTCTGTTTATTCCCTTACATTTTGGTCATTATGAACCTATCTCTTTTAAGTAATTTTTTACTAAATGCCGGACATGGAGTATGCAAAATTTTAGAGTCTCCAGGTGATAATATCTTGGCAAACAAAGTAGAAAAAATATGCCACCTTGTTTTTTCAGGGATTAAGATGAGTAGAGTCTGAGTGTTTCAGTCTATCTCTGGTTGTTTCCTGTTTCTAATGTCTAGCCCTCCAAGATTTTCAACTGAAATCTTGGTGAGTTTACCATGATTCTTGCCCCTCATGAATTTATTGATAAGACAGGACATTTTGCTCTGTGTTTCAGAGGTTTTTATCTAAAATTCTACTTTTCTGTGCCATGAAGCACAAAAATACACCACATGATTCAAAGGACAGATCAACTGTACATTTAAGTTTCCTTGATTCTCCAGTGTTTACTGTAGGTTCTCCAGACCACCCAAACCTGTTGTCTTTCCCCAGTTGTGGCCTTCTAATCAAACTTAACCCAGATTTTCAGACTCTTATTTTCTGTTATAGAATTGGGAAATGCTTCCAGAGAAAGGATCTTTTGTTGCTCAGCTCACTTCTCTTTGGTTCTCCTTACTCTGAAAACTTAGTCCAACTAGTTTTGTAGGTTCTTCAGCTCTAATGCATTAAAGCAGATGTTTAAATTTATATGGCTTTCCCAGTTTTTCTCTGTAGAAGCATTGATGCTGCCAAAAAAAACACTTTTTCTATATTGTTTCTGTGTACAATGGAAACTTTTACATGTCAACTAGCATAGACTAATGTATTTTGTCTTTTCATTGCTTCCACTTTTTTCTCTTAGAATTCTTCCTAAAGTAGACTTTATTTTTTAAAGCAGTTTTAGGTTTGCAGCAAAATTAAGCAGAAAGTACAGAGAATTCCCATATATCACCTGACCTTACACAAGCATGGTCTCCCACACCATCAGCATCCCTCACCAGAGTGGTACATTTGTTACAATCAATGTTGACATATTATTATCATTGAAAGCCCATAGTTTACATTAGGCTTCACTCTTGGTGTGCATTCTATGGTCTGGACAAATGTATAATGATATTCATTATTATAGTATCATACAGAATAGTTTCACTACCCTAAAAATCCTTTGTCTTCCATGCCTCCTAATCCCTGACAACTGCTGACCTTTTTACTAACTATGTAGTTTTGTCTTTTCTAGAACGTCATGTAGTTGAAATCAAACAGTATGTAGCCTTTTCAGACTGGTTTCTTTCACTTAATAATATGCATTTAAGTTTCCTCCATGTCTTTTCATGGCTTGATAGTTTATTTTTTTCTAGCACTGAGTAATATTTCATTGTACAGACACATACTACAGTTTATCCATTTATAAAATATATATATTTTTAAGATTTTATTTATTTATTTGAGAGAGAGAGAGCACAGAGGGAGAGGGAGAGGGAGAAGCAGAATCCCTGATGAGCAGGGAGCCAGATGTGGGTCTTAATCCCAGAACCCCGAGATCATGACCTGAGCCAAAGGCAGACTCTTAACCCACTGAGCCACCCAGGCTCCCCTATAATGTATTCTTTTTAACAGTTGTATTAGATTCTATAATATCTGGATAAGTTTTATTAAACAATTCCCTACTTAGAGATGATTTACTCTATTTGCAATATTTTGCTTCTTCATATAATGGTACATGAGATAACTTGAATATATCCTCATTTATTTACTTATGTTTCCAAAGGGATACATACCCAGCGGTGCCTCTGGGTGGCTCATTTGGTTAAGTGTCTGACTCTTGATTTAGGCTCAGGTCATGATCTCAGGGTCGTGGGATTAAGCCCTGTGTTGGGGCTCCACACTCAGCAGGTAGTCTGCTTGAGATTCTCTCTCTCCCTCTCCCTCTGCCCCTCCCCCTGCTCACGTGCTCTCTCTTGAAAATAAATAAATAAATCTTTTAAAAAATAAATAAATAAAACATTTCCAAAGGGATACATGCCCAGATATAAGCTTGCTCGCATATAAATACACTTTATATATGTAAATTTATGTATAATATATATATAATTTTTAAATTATGTTATTTTATTTTTATATAGTACATAATTTTAAAATCATTTTATTTTGATAAATATACATAACATAAATACCATGTTTAAGTATATAGTTCACTGACATTAAGTACATTAACATTGTACAAAAAAATCATCAATATTAATATGTAATATTATATAGTTCAAAAATCAACAGCTTCTAAATGATATAAACTGAAAAAAGCTCTTCCAACTCTGCCCCCAACTAATCAGTTTCCCTCTCTAAAGGGAGGTAACTGGTATTATCAATTTCTGATATAAATTTTCAGAGATATTTTTCCAATATATAAGCTTATGTACACACACATACATATTTATTTTCTTTTTTTCTTTAGATTATAACATATTTGGGAACTGTTCAATCCCTTTTTCCCATCTAGTAGAAAATATTGGATATAATTTCATATCTGTTTGTAAAGAACTTTCTTATTTTATTTTCATTTTCTATAAACTCCTTAATAGCATATTGTGTGGATTTATATCACTTCCAGTCTTTTGCTATCACAATGTGACCATAAGCTAAATGACCATAAGCATAGATTGTTCTGCATCTGTGCAAGCATACCATAAGAAAAGTGGAACTGCTATGTACACTGTTATGCCTTTTTGTAATTTTGGTAGAATTTGTAAAATTGCCCTGCATAGAGCTTGTTCCAATTTTTACCATTATCCATAATGTGATGCATATGCCTTTCTAAAATTAATAGGCGAATATTGTACTCAAAAGCTATGATGATTGAGATTGCCACAGGTATGTAAATATCCTTTCCCCATATTGCCACTCACAAGTAAGTTGCAATCACTCTTTCCTTATTTTTCTCATTCTGCTGGATATAAAGTAATATCTAAATTACTTCAGGTTGCATTTTCCTGGCTACTAGAGAGATTAAGCATTGTTTCATATGTATATTAGTCACAAGCTCTTCTGTAATTTGTATATTGTATATTGATTTTTTTGCCTAACTTTTTATTGTGTTGGCTTTTTCTTATCACTTTGTAACTGATCATCGTATATTATATAAACCAGCCCTTTTTTCCTTCAAATATATTGCAAATATTTTCCTCATCTAAAATTTGATTTTGTTTATGTCAGTTTTTGTCATTTTTTAAGTGTATGAGGCAAAATACGTTTTTTATTTTGTAGTAGAATTAACTCATTTTTGTTAGAATTCTTCCACATATAATTTATATTGGTATTTAGTTCTCTAGAAGCAGTGGGTAGTTCTTATAGATTATGACAGGAAGTCTGAATTGTTTTATTATTTTAATCTTAATTCCCTTGTTATTGTGAAAGAGTTTTTACCATTATGGAACATTTTATATTTAATGTGGAATACAAAGATGATTTCACACTTTTTTGCAGCTATCTGAAAATGTTATTTTCTAGATAATAGATGCCAATAAATGAAAGACAGTAAACCTCATTTGAGACTTGGTGGGTTAAGAGAAAAAAATATCACAAAATGCCAAGAAGGGGAGAAGAATATTGGTGTTTTTCAATTTTTCTGATACTAAATAAGTTACTAAAAGTCCTCTTGGGTTATCGCTTACTTATCTCCATGTTTTATTGGCTAGTTCCCATAAATTATTAGGGAGGTAACTGGGAAGTTAAAGCTTTCCTTTTGTCACTGTTTATCTTATGTGATATTTAGAGTTCCCTATTCTTTAAAGTTCCAGTGTTAGATGGGCACAAAGGATAGCAAAGATGTATATGTCATGAAGGCCACAGAGTCTAGTGGTTGAAGTGCATGTTCTGGAGTTGAATCATCTAGTTTAAAACCCAGAATTACTGTTTAAGGGTGTATGAAATAGAGCACATTCCTTAACTTTTCATTGCCTCTGTTTCCGCATCTGTAAAGTGGGTGATAACCGTACTTGCCTCATAAGATTGTCTAGGTGTTGTGAATGAAGCAGCAAATGAAAATGACAAAACTCATGCCTTATAAATGAGGTATCTGAGCTATTCAAATATAATACAAATTTGAGAACAGTATGAGAAATGGATTGGCATAAGAAGCAACAGGACACATGGCACATAGTAAGCACATCATATACTGATGAAGAAAAGAGACAAACAAAAGAAACAGACATAAATATAGAGAACAAACGTGTTTTCCAGAGGGGAAGTGGGTGAGAGGATGGGTAAAATAGGTGAAAGAGATTAAGTATACTTGTTGTGATGAGCACTGAGTAGTGTATAGAATTGATGAGTCATTATGTTGTACACCTGAAACTAGTATAACATTGTATATTAATTATACTTGAATTAAAAATTTTTTTAAATTAAAATAAATAAAATAAAATAATCATTTTACGGTCATTAAATAGAAATCAAATTAGACAAATTTAAACAAATTTATTTTATTTATTTATTTTTAAAGATTTTATTTATTTATTTGACAGAGAGAGAGACAGTAAGAGAGGGAACACAAGCAGGGGGAGTGGGAGAGGGAGAAGCAGGCTTCCCGCTGAGCAGGGAGCCCAATGCGGGGCTGCATCCCAGGACCCCAGGATCATGACCTGAGCCAAAGGCAGCTGCTTAACCAACTGAGCCACCCAGGTGCCCCTAAACAAATTTATTTTAAAAGAAAGTATATTTAAAGCAGAATTTGTATTCAGAACTTATTAACCTGTTCTAAACTATTTTATAAAAAGTTTTCAAATAAAATCTTTAAAAAAATAAATAAGAGTTTTCATTTATAGTTTGTTCTTTTTTTTTTAAAGATTTTATTTATTTAACAGAGAGAGAGAGACAGCGAGAGAGGGAACACAAGCAGGGGGAATGGGAGAGGGAGGAGCAGGCTTCCCGCTGAGCAGGGAGCCCAATGCGGGGCTCGATCC
Organism: Leptonychotes weddellii; assembly: GCF_054177405.1. Lineage (NCBI taxonomy): Eukaryota > Metazoa > Chordata > Mammalia > Carnivora > Phocidae > Leptonychotes > Leptonychotes weddellii. The sequence continues at coordinate 52,562,610 of NC_138372.1, forward strand.
CAGGACCCTGGGATCATGACCTGAGCCGAAGGCAGACGCTTAACGACTGAGCCACCAGGCACCCCAAAGAGTTTACTTTAAAATTTTTTTTAATTTAATTTAATTTTAAAAGTATTATAGACCGTTTTAAAAGAAACTAACACAAAATGGTTGACAAAAATCTTCTCTTTCCACAAAAGAGCAAAATATCAAAGTAATGATTAGACATTAAAAATCTCCGTCTGGGGGCGTCTGGGTGGCTCAGTCGTTAAGCATCTGCCTTTGGCTCAGGTCATGATCCCAGGGTCCTGGGATCGAACTCTGCATTGGGCTCCCTGCTTGGCGGGAAGCCTGCTTCTCCCTCTCCTGCTTCCCCTGCTTGTGTTCCCTCTCTTGCTGTGTCTCTCTCTGTCAAGTAAATAAATAAAAAATCTTAAAAAAAAAAAAAGTTTTTTTTAAAAATATCTCTATCTGTTCTTTTTCATCTTCCATTA